>NC_059134.1:12850230-13164572 GCF_020740605.2 Lemur catta | reverse complement strand
GGATCTGCAGACTTCCTGGCCCACGTCGTCTCCTCTGTCTCCTGTGACGCCCCGTCCTTCGGAGCCAGCTCTGTCTCGGCCACCATCGTGCATCCAGCCTTCCCTTCTCTGTCCTCAGCCGATTGCTTAGTCACAAAGTTGGAAGCACCACGAGCTGACAAAGATTTTAGTCTTCCGCTTTTTCGGATGATAGATAATCTGGGCAGGATACCTTCTCTTCTCTGTGAATACCCCCAGGGACGGTTTTTGGAGGCAACCTGTCCCTCTGCTGGACTATTTGCATCATTTAAAGGAAAAAAAAAATCATCCTCAGATTGAGGCAATCCCTGTCTGGCTTCTTCCTTTGAAGTGATTAAAAGTCACCTCCTAGTGTGGCCGTGGCTCTACCTACAGAACTCGCTCTGTGAGGTTGGATGTCGGCACCTGCCACAGCGTTTGCCAGGGACGGGTCAGGAGGGACGCGGAGGAGCACGCCCCTGGCCGTGCTGCCGAGGAGATGAGAGCAGCACGGAGGGGCTGGGCTTTCGGGAGGCCACGACCCAGAGAGGAAAAGGTGCGGGGAAGGACAGCTCCGAAGAGCAAGAAAGTGCGGGGGGGAACGGGCGGCCTGGGGAGAGGGTGGAGCGTGGGCACCCGGGGCTCCGTCTGGCCCAGGTGGGGGGGTTTCTGGAGAAAACAAGAAAAGGAGTCTCCCTGCTGCCCAGTAAGGGGACCGCTGCAGAGGATCTCTGTCAAGACTGAATTTGTGAAGTTGGACTTGAACGTCTGGCCCGTTAGGCCGCAGCTGGGCTTCTTGATCCGGCTTAGAAGAAAGCCGTCTGCCCACTCACCAAAGCGAGGAAACAATTCAGCTGTCAAGAAACAAGGACTTTCCCCCTGTAAGGAGCGCACCGTGCTGTCGAAATGTGGACTGGCCAGCACGTTGTGCATTTGCTGGACATCCTGTCACGGACTTCGGGAGTGAGATAAGGCCACGGGCAGGAGCTAGCGCTGTCTGGACAGCCCCCCAACACATGCACACTGCTTCCTGCCCTTGAGGTGTGCAAGGCAAGGTAGAGGCTCTCAGATATTCGGGGGAGGGGGGAAACCCTGCCACTCATCCTTCTCTCTCCAGGATTGTGACCAATAGAACAACATCATAAAAATGAGCCATGAGCAGATCAAAGTGTTGGCTTTGCCGCTGTCAAGCTGAACTGCAGTCTGGCTGACAGGAGGTTCTTGCCTTTCTCCCTGTGAACTGAAGACAGCTCGACTTGGGTACCTGTCACAGGCTCCACGGCTGGGCGGGAGAGTAGGAGCTGCACTGGAATGCAGAGCCGGGGGTACGGAGGACCCTGACCCAGGCAGAGGTGGCTCAAGAAGGGGGTAGAGACACAGGAGTGCTGCCCTCAGCCGAGATGACAGCTTCATCTCTGCCTACCTGAGCCTAGTGGGTGCCCAGCACTCACCTTACCGATTACATTAGTCGCCCCACCTCCATGGGGGAGCCAGTGGACCAGGTGGAGACAAGCTGCCTTCTAGCAACCTGAGGGCTAGGAAGGCTTCTCCCTCTCCCTAGCAATCTTCTGGCATCCTTCTCCACCACAAACCCCCTGACACAAGAACGCCCTTCTTCTGAAGGACAGACACATTAGAAACATGCCTGAGCTTGGAATTGGGGTGGGGTGTTAGTACTGGGAACACAGTTCGGCTCACACAGCCTGAGTCTTGTACTGTTTGCTCCTCTTCCCGTATAGTAGTCGTCCCACTGTCTGAACTGCAAGCACCCTGAGCAGAAACTACATCTTCACTTCTTTTACCCCCACGGCAGCTGGTATGGGCTAAACATACAGTATCTGTTCACGCTATGCCTGACCGCTAGAGGTTTGGAAACTCTGAGTCCCTGCAAATCTCCCTTGTCTCTTTCTCCTTGTATTTAATCTGGTCGCTTTGTGCCAGTCTTCCCTTCATACTACCTGTCCCCCCCACCCCACCCTTTGACAATCCTTAGGACCCTGCCAGCAAAGAAACTTGGAGCTCCCCCTCCTTAATTAAGCCGAGGAGTGTGGACAGCAGTACATTGCATACATTGCATCCTTGCCTGCTCTCCACTCCCAGATTTGTTCCCTTCACTGCGTTGGAGTTAATGAAAAATGTGATAAACCCACTGTTTCATTTTCCCTTAATTAATACAAGCAATTGAATTGTGCTAAAGTCATTTTGGTTTGGAGACTGAGCCCCTGGTCAATGTCTCACTTGCTGGCAGTGACAGAGGCTCTTTGTCTTGGGCTCCGACGACCTTTCTCAGGCTGTGGCCACCAGGACCTCTCTGGGGGAGGGGTGCTTTGCCCCGTCCGGTCCTGCCCCGCTGGCTGCCTTCCCTAGGGCTGACAGTAAGCTGGCAAGCGACAAGATCAACGTGTTACCATGAAAGTTAACTGGCTTCCCATGAGGGAAGGAATACATTAATAATGCTGGCCGTAGCTGGGGGTTCAGAGGAATTCCTGAGCAGGGGTCAGTTTCCTGAGTCCTGCCCTCTAGGCACAGGGGAGGGTAAAGAAGCTGTGTATGATCCCTGTTTTCTGGCTGGGGGTAGCTGGGGATGATACAAGGAGTGAATGTCTTAAGTGAGCATCCAGTATGACTGTCTCAAAAGGTAAAGATGTTGGGCTCTTGAGCTCTTTGCCAGGAGCAGAAAAGTCAAAGGCGGGAGGACATAAGGGTTTTGTCTGATAGGTGGGGACAGGAAAGCCGACCATCAAAGAATCTCTCTGTATCCAGGTCTGGAAGAAAGCACCTAGTGTAGAAGTTCTCACTCTTGGTGGTTCATCAGACTCACCAAAGAGCACTTCAAAAATAGAGTCTGGTGTCCATGTCTGCAGATGGATTGAACCAGCCTGGGGTGGGGCCCGGCATCTGCATGCTCTGAAAACGTCCCAGGGGCTCTAATGTGCAAACAGGGGTGAGGTCCCAGCGTTGGTAAGTTGAGGACCACTGTTGCTTTCACTTTCCATGGGCTAGTTCCACATGTAGCCTTCCAGGATTCCTCTGCTGAGAAGTTATTTGGGACTAGGACTATATAAGGCTGTACACGTCTTAGAATGTGCTCCGACCTCCTGTCGAGTGCTGGCTTCTTTGCAAAACATACTGTCATGATGTTGTCACCAGAAGCTTTACTGCAGGAGAGTCTGGAAGAAGGGCCCTTGCTGTGGGGTAAGGTAATGACAGCCAGGGTCAGGTATGACAGCCACTCCTGCGGTCCATCAGTCCCCAAAGGCTAGGGATCCCCAGACTCTCAAACAATGAGCATAAAGACAAGACCAGCTTCTCTCCAAAGCACAGTGGAGACCTGTGTTCAGCTTGGCTTTACAGCTTTACTCATGCTCTCTTTTCTATGACGGGTTCATTATGTGCAGGGAGGATCAGGATGCAGGACTTTCACAATCTAGATGCTACTGTTGACCCACTGGGAGTGGTTCTGAGTGAGCGACACAGAAAGAGCTGGATGCCTGCGAGGATGTGGCACATTCCCTGCACGTGGAGGTGCAGAGTATGTGGCAGAGAGAGGAGTTGGATTGAGAGAGAGAGAGAGGGCAAAAAGCAGAAAGCTGGAGTCCCATATAGGCAGACAGAAGCTTAAATCCATTTCATGAACAGAGCAGCCTATTTGGGTTAAACAAGAAGCTAGCATTTATATTCTAAAAAGTATTTAAGTATAAACTGAAACAAACAATTCAGACCAAAACTATGTAGATGTAGAAGAAAAAAAATCATTATTTTAATATAGTAGAGCTTCCTTAAACAGCCAACTTATTGACAGAATGTTTAAGTACATTTGAAAAGTTTTTATTTATTTTACATGTTTTCCTCTTATGATTATGATTATTTCACTCTGAATCAACAGTGTTATTTCAATATTAATGACTAGAAATAAGTTCTGAGCAGTAAACTACTGCTTTTTCAAAAAAAATCATAATTAAAAAACAGCAACAGCAACAAACGATCGAGCATTGAAAGAGATGCTGCTTCTCTCATTTGTACGTGGTGTGGGAAAGTCTGACTTAACCTTCCCTGCAGCAGCCTAAGCAGGCATGACTAGTGCCCCAGGCCCAGTTGCTTGTAGAAAACAATACTTTAGAGGAACAGAAACGTCTTATGCCACAGTGCGGTCAGTGGATAACCAACACCATATTACCTGAGGGCACTTGGGAAAAGTGGATTCTTGAGTCCAAAGCAGACTACAGCGTAGGAACCTGTTGGGGTGGGCAGTGTACACACTCTGCAATTATTTGTGACCTCAGAGTAAGTGCTGCAGCCCTTGCTTGCCTTCAGCGGCAGTAAAATTTTGCTTTTAACATCAACCACACCTGACTCATTTCCCTGGGGATTCCTTTATGTGTATAGCGACACCAAGAATGCCTTTGTTGTTTTTATAAGTTGGGTTAACGCATAGCTACATTTTCCTGGGACAATCCCAGTTGACACCTGTCTTCTCAACATAACTATGAACCTTCCACTCTCCTCTGTGCTCTGGTCCCGGTGATAGAACAGGTGGCAGACACACTCCCAGGCTTTTGCAAGGTTTGCCACCAGGCTGCGGGGCCTTGGCTGCTGCTGGCACCTTAGTCTGCATGTGGGGCTGTCTCGACACTCCTACGTTTTAATCCAACAAGCGGCAGTGGCCTGGTACCAAGTGGGGTGTTGCCCCTCCGATGCAGGACTCTGCTGGGCCCTGGACAGAGGGTCAAGAGAGGTTCTGGGTGCTCTTTCCCCCAGAGCTGGAGGCCCACCAGCTGCATTCTTCCTTGGGGTGACAAAGAGCAGCTGGTTGGATCCTAAGCCTCCCAGAGGCTGGGGGCAATCGGCATTGCAGCCTCCCAGGCTGGAAACCCAGAGAGGGTTCCAGGGCTCTCGGCAGACCAGGCAGACCAGGTACCAGACCTGCACCTTTCTGGAATGGTCTGGATGGACCCGAGCACTGACTGAGAAAGAAAGCCCTGGGACCTTTTCGGGCTACTGGGGAAACGCCCTTGTGAGGAAAAGCATAGCCTGGTTTCTGCAGCTGAAGCCCCGATGCAACCCTACTCCTCTTTCTCTTCCTTCTTTTCTTTTCTTTGAATCACTCTTTTCTACTCTTCCTCTAGTACATTATTTCCCAACAGCCCAGCAGCATGACAATGATACCAACTACTGACGTTCATTCATATTTCCAAAATATTAACACTGTATCGGCTTCCAGGCCAGGTAATCCCTAGCCCAGGCAGCACGACTAGCCCGCAGGCCACGCCAGAACCATCTGCACACTTTGCAGAGCAGAGAGATCTGAGCTCTGGAGCGTTGTGGGGCTACAACGTTGTCACATCATTCTAGCACACTGAGAGGAAGGCTTAGGAGCTGCACACACCAAGGTCAACGTCTCTGCTCTGGTGGGGAAGGTCCCTTTGGGAACCAGGGACTTGTCCAGGGCTCTCTTTATCTGTGCCATGTGCTATTCAGGGCAAGTCTGTCTCCCCTTAACCATCCAACGTGGACGATGGCTAAGCTGACCTCACACCAAAGGCATCTGTCTTTCTGGCCTCCCTTCTTAGCCTTGTCACCTTAGAAGTCACTTGATATGCATGAACTTCTGTGACTTCATGCCAATAGTAGAAATAAGGAAGAAAATCACTAAATTAACAATCAGAAGACCTGGGATCTAATCCCAGTTTTGTTACAATATGTTATGTGATTTTCAGCAAATGTTCTTAGCACTCTAAACCCCAATTATTTTCTTTTTACTATCAAATGTAAAAATTGCACTGGATAAACTCCAAGGTCACTATCAGTTTCAACATTTTATAACCTTCCATAACCTAACCACACCATCTATGACCAGGAGTCCTGAATATTAATTATTCTTTAAGTTCTGGAACTTTGATAATCATAGGGTTGATAGACAGGGTCCCAACCCGGAAACTCAGGGTGGGTGCGCTGCAGAGCCAACCCAGGCCACCCTATCTTCATCTGAGGTCTTGACAGTGCAGGCAGAAGAATAGAGACACCACGACAATTTCAAGGTAGCTCTCATCTGTCACAGTGCTTTAGCTGCTTGGCAATGGGGAGGAAAGAGAGGCTGTGACAATTATGAAGGACTGTGTGTATCTGAAGGTAATGTCTTGTGTTAATGGGAGAAATTAATTCTTGCCTTTCCTTCCAAGACTCCTATTCATGTAGATTTTGACAAGTAGCTGTTCTTCTTTCCCTCCCTGAGATGGGGAGATTGGAATAATGTCTTACAGGTAAAACTAATCATCCACTTATATGATTTGAGGCCCATTTTCGTGGGTCTAAGGGTACACTCCAAATGCAGGAAAATGATGCTTCCAGCTCCTTTCTGCCCTCCCTGCCATCGCTAAAAATATCCTTTCTTAATTACATGGTTCACTTCACTAATCCTTACCAAGCAGAGAACAGATATGGAGAGACAGTGAGTGGGGTGACCTGGGAGTGAAGACCATGCTACACCCCAAACTTCCCCTTCACACCCGCTGCTGGAATCAGACCGTGGCTACACGGCTCAGATCCAGCAGGCTCTGAGGCACCCAGTGGAGCTGAGGAGGTCAAGGTTTTTGTCCTCGTTCTGGCCACTAACTAGCCAGGCCCCTGAGCAGAACACTTCACTTCACCCAATCCCCTTGGCCGCAAAATACAGAGATCTGATCAACTCACTTCACAGGTCCCTCAGCCACTGTCCTTTCCCAGCTGTGTTCATGATGGTCTTTCTGGCCCAGTGGACAGGGGTTCTGTGCACTTGTCAACAGTCCCTGGACAGCACCCTGCATTTGACTGGGGACAGGCATTTCTGGGAGGTGAGTTTGGAGGTGTGAGTTCTGTTCCTGCCTGAGAAACTTTGGCTCGCTCTGGTTCTGGAAGACACAGCACTGAGCACACTGTGATGTGACCTGGAGGGTCACGATGGGGCTGGCCAGGCTCTAAGCTCTAATCTCCCAGCCCCTGCTGTCTCCCCCTCACCTCCTTCCGCTCCCCACTCCCCACCCTGAGGCTGGTTTTGCTAGATTTTGCTTAAGTGGTCACCACTCTCAGGGCCTCTATCAAAATTAACACATCTTGCCTGGAAAGGAAGGAGAGTCCTGTAGATTTCTAGCTGTTTTTTTCCCCACTAGCCCAGATGAGGCCTGGAGCCTCTGCCTTCTTGGCAGATGGTGGTCGGTCTGGGGAGGAAGACAAGGAGGCTTGGAGGGTGACTGCTCCCACAGAGCAGGCCTGGAGGCAGGATCCTGGACAGAAACGGGTCATGTGGAAGGGGCTGCTGAGCACTTAATCATACAGGGCAGGTGCCTGCAGCCTGGTACCTAGACAGGTGGTGCCTGTGGACTTTTAGGGCTACCCACAGAGGGTGCTTCTGCAGAGAATGGATCACAATAGGCACGTGGCCTTGAGCTTACTCTACATTCTGTTCAACTTTAGAGTTTTTTCCCCCAATTATAGAATATTGTGCCCTAAGAGTAAGTCGTGGAATTAATGTAAGTAACAGTGTGGTATTCATTGCTTTCTGCATATTACACAGACGTACACGGGCAGAAACACACGTGGTATAAACGCATAACAGTAGAGACAGTAAAATGCAGAGTCATTGTTTTCAAACTGTACTCATCACTTAGGAAATAGCACTCCACCAGGCTCAGGAGCAATCCGACTCTCTGTGTCCACTGGGATACGTTACTTACTCACCCCAAGCCCCCTGTTTTATCATGGACAAAAATGAAGGAGTTGAGTTAGATTATGTCTAAAAAGTGTTAGCTCTAATTTTGGATCGTCAGTAGCTGGTTGAAAAAGTAATACGTGATCCTTCCAAACACCAACTCAAAGTTTGTGCGTGTGTGTGCGTGTGTGTGTGTGTGTGTGTGTGTACAGAAAAACACAGCAAAATAAGGAATAAATCCCACCTAGAATCTCATGAAAACAGACAAAGAGATAAGAAAGCCCAAAGAGGCTCGAGCTCGGCAAATCAGAAGGCAATTCATCTTGAGAAGAAAACAAGTTATATTTACATTATTAAATCACAATTACAAAGCAAATCAGCTGCAGAAGAGAAGAGACCATTTCCATCAATTATTACTGAACTGAACATAATTTTTCAATCATCAGCAGATTGTAAATGGGGGCTACAGCTCATCCAGGAACTGTTCTATCACAGGAGCTATTAATCAGGTATTAACTTTGTGGAATTAGCAAGGACACCAGCGAGATGGTGAGGGAAGAAGGGTACGGGGACATGAAGGCGCAGCAGGTTAATTCCTGAGACGAGGCACAGAGCACTCGCAGAAGGCCTGGGGTCGGCCCCCGTGCAGCTAGCACTGCTGCTGTGTTGAAGAAACACTCAGCTCTGATGCTTGTGTTTCCAGAGTCAGTGCACGCACAGGTAAAAACAGACAAAAACAGCATCATTTCCTGGCTATTTGGTGCCTGCTGCAGGGATGCGGTGACAATGACGGTGTGCCTTGGGACCTCACTGTGCCGGAGCCCTGGGGGTGGGGGTGCAGCTGTGACTGCTGGCCTTGCTGTGGGGTCTCCACCCAGCTCCCTAAAGTCTGGGTGCTTCCATCTGCCCCGGCAGATCCTCAGGGAGATCTGCGGGGAACAAAAGCTCGCACAGATTTCTGTGCGCTGCTTCAATGTGCGGGCTCCCGATGGGTCTCAGTGAAAAGTTCTATCAATTTAATGGCTTCCACGTTCTTCCATTTTCCACCTTCTGCTACCTTACCTCTCATTCAAACTCTGCTCCCACTGGATTTTTATGCGACACAGACTAGGATTCCATTCCTCTAGACCATTTTGCTCCCTGTCTGGGTTCTATGGCCCCCTCCCTTCCCATCATGTGACAGGTTGGTCTACTGAGAAATGAATCTGTGTTCTATTCTTGGAGCTGCAGGAGACTGGAGGGAATGGGGGCCTTTGCTCCTCCCCAGCCCCTCAAAGGTGCCAGGCTTTGTGAGTTCTCCATTCTGAGCCTCTTGCCTCAGCGTTGTTAACGACTTGAGTGTCATGGAGTCTGAAGCAGTTGCTAGGCACCCAGAAGGTTATCACCATCCAGGCTTTTGTTTCAAAGAAACAAGCAAACAGAGTCTAGGCTCCTGGAGGTGGGCATGGGCCAACCTGGAGAGGATGGGCTGTTGGGAGGCACCCCCACCAGTGGCAGACTACACATTCGTTTCCCACGCAAGCCCGGCCTCCTGCCCTCCTTTCTTCCTTCCCCCTTCCCTCCTTCCTTCCTTCCTTCTTTCCCTCCTTCCCCCCTTCCTCCCTGCCCTCCTTTGTTCCTTCATTCAACAAATATTTTTTGAGCTCTTAGACAATGAACCTACCACTGAGGACTGAAAACTGGAGGCACTTTTCTAAGCATTCTGTGTACTCTAGTGAGGAAGACAGTCTCCCAAGACATGACTTAGACTGAATTTCTCACCAGCCAGATGGGCAGAGTCTCAACACATCAGCCACAAACACACTGATCATTCTTAGAGCTGAGTTTTATGGCATAGGAATCATGAGTGGTGTTCATAAGCCACCTCTCTCCCCTAGAGACCTATGACTCTGGTTTCAGAGACATCCTTCTCACCCTTCGTGGTCCTGCCTTCTCTCCAGAGCATCTGACTTCCATGGGCTACACTAACTGGTCCCCTTGTCTTCAGCTTCTGGGTGAGGTGACCAACAGGAAGCCCAGCAGGTGATCGGAGGAAGAAAAAGGTGAGCTCAGATGTGTATTTCCCAGAAGGTCACCTTCTGAGTCACTTCACCAAAGAGGGACATATCGCTCTCCAGTCAGCCACCCCAGCACTCTGCAGTCCCTATTCGGGTGCCCACCTGCTGTCATGAGCCGGGACCACCGCAGTGTCTGTGTGGTCTCCCTCCACCCTGCCCACACTTGTGACTAGTTCCCCTATTAAACCTGCCACGGTCACTCAAACTTGAATGTGCCAGCCCTGTCCTGCTGGGGCCCTTCCTGATATGCCTTCCTTGACCCTGAGGTCTTGGTCACACACATGTCCTTCCTCTAGGGTCCCACAGAACTTGCCTTTATAGTCGCATTTATCCCTTTAGAGCTGTGATTCTCAATCAGGTGGTTTTGCCCCCAGGAAACATGTGGCAGTGTCTGGAGACAGTTTTGGTCATTACAACTGGAGTGGAGGGAAGTGTGCCACTGGCACCTGGGGGCAGAGGTCAGGGGTGCTGCTAAAGACCCTATGCGCACAGGCCAGTCCCCCACGACAAAGAATGATCTGGCCCCAAATGTCATTCATGCTGAAGTTGAGAAACTTGCACCAGAGCATAAATGTGTTTATTCTCCAATGTCTCTCACTAGACAGAAGGAAGCTCAGGGAACGCAAGGACCATCTATTTTGTTCCAGGGGCTTCCCGGTGCCTGGTGCAATTCCTGCCACATCCAGGGCCTCACGAAAGGGCAGTGGGAAAATATAAAAAGTAAGTCCATTCACTAATGAAGCACAGTCCTCGTCTTATGTCATGTAATTGTCTAGTGCTGAGGATAAGACTGATTATTCATAACTAAATATAAGCCCAGCAAGAAATAACCCAATAAAGGGATGGTGATTAAACCTCTCAGCAGGGTTTGAAGGAAAACATAGATACTATTTGGCTGTGGGAGGGCGGTGCAAAGAAATGGAGATTAGGCTGTAGATGGTGCTTGAAGCAGCCTTGAAAGTTCTCATTTCAACAGGCAGGACTAGGATGGCCTTCAGGGCAGACACACAGGGCTCACAGGAAGAGCGGGCAGGAGAGATTCCGGAAATTACACTAGAGGCTATTTCAGCACTGGTACTGCTTTCTGAGGGAAACTGTTAGTGGCTCTCAGTTAGTGGATCCTGGTTCCAGAGGAAGATGCTGCCTTGTTAAAAGAACTCAGGATATGGTAGTCATGTGCCAACAGCTATTTTCATGTTTGCCTTCTCAACATAGTTTCTCATTTTCACACTATTAGTAAGAAAAGATGCCTATTATGTGCGAAGTCCATGCTAGGTTGTGTATGTGTGTGTGTGTGTGTGTGTGTGTGTGTGTGTGTGTAACTGAAGAAGCAAGGACTGGCAAATAAACATCCTCCCAAGTGCATCATTTCATAACTGGTCTCATCTGTATGGTCTGTAACTTTAGACTCCAAATGATGGAAGGGGCACCTTTAGGCTCGCTTTCCAGTTTCGCACACTCATCTTCTTCCAGGCAGTAACTTGTTCTTGGGAAATAAGGTCTGAGTAAATCAGCATTTGCATCCGCATCTGGGGAGAAATCAGCAACAGGAGGACTAATCTGCAGAAGCTGCCTGGCAGAGTCCGATTTGGAAGGACAAATGCTCCGTGAGCCAGAGCCCCCCTTCAGAGGTCAGGCTCCGGTGGGCTAATATCTCACCCGGAGCTGCCATGCACCTCGAACCTCCTTATCCTGCCTGAGCAGCCGTGGGGTGCTCCACTGCCTCTTCCACAGGCTGCTCACAGCAAGAGCCCCTCCGCGCTGGGGGTGAGGGTAGGGAGCAGACAATAGGAGGACCCCAGCCTCCAGGGCTTTGAGGGTATGGCAGAAGCCCCAAGGCTGGGATTGAATGGGGGTTTGTTGCTTCCTGGAACCCGTTCTATGGGGCCTATTGCAGAGCAGACAGAGGGGCTGCTTTCAGATCCATTCAAGCCTGCTCTATGGGAAACAGGATGGACTGACTTGTAGGAAATCTATGGCAGCACGTAAATTACTTCATGACTGCAGGGACGTGTAATATCTGCACACATCCAGTATGCACACCCCTAGAAACGATGTGATTTTCAGTCTGAAATGTCAATTTATTTATTTTTTCAGTACAGTTTAATAATCATGCACTGACCCTGGACTGAATACACATGTCAGGGGCTTTGCCAGTATAACATTTGACTCACCCTTTTTCTGGGAGACATTTGTAATTTTATGAACAGAGTGTAACACCATTATAATAGAATGTATCACATAAACTTGGATATATTACAGGTCGAACCCTGTCTCCTAAAACATAACCACTGCATTCTTAAATGGTCTGATCTAAATCTTATGCTCCTAGTACCAGCACTGTAAAAACAGTTTCACAGGGCTTGCTCATCGCATTTCTGCTTAATTGTATACTCTGTAAATTCAGCACACGACCACACATTCCTTTACTTTGCAAATGATCAGATACTGGCTCTCAGACTCATCAGCTGGGTACCTCAGAGATGCCAATGGCTGGTTAGCCTGCAGAGGAGCTCGGTGTTCAGTGAACTGAGGGAATTTGTGTGCTACAAGTGGGATATTTAACCCAAAGGGTCACCTCATTCCCAGAAGAATGTCCCTCTGGCACTGGATGATTCCCTGCAAGTAATAACCCCTTCTAACAAGGCAGAAACAAACAGGGCCTGAGGCACCCTTTGGCAAAAGTTAGCTCTGCCCTCCAGCAAGATCCCTTTGGGAGGGCCCTCAGGAGGGGCATGATTGCAAGTCTGGTCTCACCAGAGATGTCCTTGTTCACATCTGTTGATCTATTCTAATTAGGAATGCCACTCCTTTTATTTTAGAAAGGGCCTCAGTTTAAACAACGTAATATATATTCGCCATACATTTAAATGATCCCTGACTCAAAAGAAGTTCTCTTGTGTTTAAATATCTTAAGGCAATTAGATATTTAAACTGGAGTCCAACTTTCTTTGTCAAACCCCTTCTTTGGCAAACTTATTCATTCACTCATTCATCTATTCATTCCTTCTATATAGAAAATATTACCTACTACATACGCTATAATCTCTGCCCTCAGCCCTCAGGGGGCTCACATTTTTGTGGGAAAGACAGACATCAGATGATACGGCAGATGCTCTGCGTCAGTGGTTATCAAACTTCAGTAGTGGAATCCTCTGGCTCTCTCTGTCAATAAAGTCCTATATTAAAAAATTACTAAGTTATAAAAATGAGCTTCATTTTTTGGTTGGGACGGGGGCTGTGTAGAAACCCAGGGTTTTCTGTTCTAATGCTCGTTATCTCCTTCTCGCAGCCCTTCCTGTCCTCTCCCTCCCGTCCGCCCTCCTTTCTTTAACCCTCCCAGAGACACCTGCAGGGCTGCAGAGGAAGCCCTAGGCTTTTATGAAGTGCGGTTAAGGATAAATAGTTCCTCATTGTTAGGAGAGCACAGCGCAACAGAGGAAACAATACATAAACATATGAAACTTTAAATAACAATGCAAAATTGAACAAGTCAGAACAAAAGAAAAGATGTCCAAGGCCCTGTGAATTAAATAGCTTATAATTCTAACAATTGCTAGAGGAATTTTAAGGCAGGAGAGGTCACACTAGGCAGGAAATTCAAAACTTATTTTTAGTTAATTATTTTAGAATTTAAAGATTTTAATTGGAGGAAAATTCATATATCTAGTCAAATAACCTCGTGATCCATCTTCTTCATTTTCGAGTGCGCTGTTGTCAGCAGCAATGGAAAGTAGCTGAAAGGACTTTGTGTCTTCCAAGTGAGCCATAGCCACATTATTCATCCGTTTATTCAACAAATTATAAACAATTCTACCCGTGTTTCATGTGGAGGTTAATGGGGGTGGGGGCCCAACTAATTTCCATCAAGAAGCAACAGGATTCACCCAGGAGCGTCAAGTGTGGGAGAAAGAACAACGTGAGCATGTAAAGTGCGTGGAACTTGTCAGGGGGAAGCTATCAAATAAATGTGAGGTTTTATTGTTGTATTGTTCAATGCAGCCCAGTTGAAATTATTTAAAGGTTTAAACAATGCTTTCTATAATACTCTATTTGTACAATTCCTTGGTTAAATAAAAGCTTATTAATCATGATCATTAATCCGTCCATGCCTGTGTTAGGTGGTAGGAATGCAGATAGATCCGACAGTCTGTCCCTTCAGGAGGCTGGCAGTCTCAGGGGGACAAAGATGAGGACAACAGGATGTGGTAAGTGCAGGAAAGAGGGATGCTGTGGCGTCCCGCAGCAGGCAGGAGGGCACTGGACCAGACTGGCGTGGGCAGTTTCCAGGAGGGGCCAAGACCAGAGCTGAGACCCCAGGAATGAAGAGGAATTCGCATAGCCAAGATGTTTTGGAAGGGCATTCGGGCAGCAGAGGTGCCGGTGCCGTGTTGGGAAATGCAGCGACAGGAACAAGTCAGATTGCTGGAAACAGAGGAGGAGCCCAGGGGAGGCAGACAGCAGGGACAGTGGTAGATGGCCCTGAACACTACCCTAGGGAGTGGTTACTGCCAGCAGGCAGGAAGGCCAAAAGCACTAGGTGTGAGACGTGCTCTGCTCTTTAAAAGCTCACAATATAGTTGTTGAATAAGGTCACAAACACACACTCTCTCTCTCTCTTTTACATACTAATAGAATTAAAGATAAAATGATTTATTCTTTTGACAAATATTTATTGAGTGTCTACTCTGTCCCAGGGACTGATTAATTATGGACGCTACTGCAATGAATGGTGGAAAATCCCTGCCTTCTACTGGAGGGGGCAGATAGTAAACAGATAACCAAATAAATAACAGGTATAACATCTAACAATAAAAGGACTGTGACGAGATGCGGAAACAATAATAATAACAACAACTAAAAAGTGCTGAATAATTACAATGTGCCAAGTCCTTGCCATGAATTTGCTTGTTTCATTTGCTGTGCTGCAGGCCGGAGTGTGCATCCTGCAGTCCCATTTCTGGACTGAAACCCTCGTTCCCGCAGCTGCCTGGGGTACTGTCTGCTGAGCCCCTCTCAGGGAACTGGGGCAATGGGCTGCCTCTCCCAATGTTAGACTCATTCAATGCCTTGTTGGGGGAATTCTTTCATTCAACAAATATTTACCACCCACTTTGTGCCAGGCACAGTTCTATGCATGGCAGCACAGCAGTGAACAGGGCACGCAAGGGGTCTGCCCTGGAAGAACTTGGATTCCAGGCAGGAGAGTCGATCAACAAAGCAATTATATATAATTTGTCAGCAGGTGCGTGGTGCAGGGAAAATGTACAAAGCAGGCTGAAGTGGCAGAAACCTGTGGGAATGGTATCCCACTGTGGGTGGTCAGAGTAACACGTAAGCAGAGACCTAAGGTGATGAGGAAATAAGACATGAGCATGTGGGGGTTGTGGGAGAGCCAAAGGTATTTTAGCAGAAAAATACTGAAAATATACACTCTATGCATCAAAGAGCATGCTTGACTCCCAAAGGACTACCTCGGTACCTGGCTCAGATCGGGCTTGCGCTCCTGTAAGACAAAAGTCGCATGAATCTGGCTACACTCCATCACCTTCTCCTGGCCAAATCCAGTGTAGCGCAGCCTAGACTAGGAGCTGGAAGATGTGGATTCCAATCAAGACTTGCAATTCAAGGCCGGGCGCAGTGGCTCACGCCTATAATCCTAGCCCTCTGGGAGGCCCAGGCGGTTGGATCGCCCGAGGTCAGGAGTTCGAGACCAGCCTGAGTGAGACCCCGTCTCTACTAAAAATAGAAATAAAAATTATCTGGACAACTAAAAATATATATAGAAAAAATTAGCCGGGCATGGTGGTGCATGCCTGTAGTCCCAGCTACTCGGGAGGCTGAGGCAATAGTATCGCTTAAGCCCAGGAGTTTGAGGTTGCTGTGAGCTAGGCTGACGCCATGGCATTCACTCTAGCCCGGGCAACAAAGTGAGACTCTGTCTCAAAAAAAAAAAAAAAAAAGACTTGCAGTTCAGTTATGCCTCACAGCAAGACAATGCTGGCGATTCCTTCTCAGCCTGCCTGGCCTACTGGTTGTGACCTTATGATGAGGTGACAATATATAATTCATCTATCACCATAATACAGCAGTTATCAGACTTTGTGATCTCAGGACCCATTGACATTCTTAAAAAACTATTGAGTACTTCTAAGAACTTGCTTTATTTGTTATACTTATCAATATTTACCATATTAGAAATTCAACTGCAAAAAATTAAAAATACATATTTAATGATCCCTTTAAAAATAGCAGTAATAAACCCATTACATTTTAACCTAAGCACCTGTGTCTATGAAAAATAAATATTTTCCAAAATAAAAATTAGTGAATAGAGTTTTTACATTTTGGCAAATATCTTCTTCCATACCTGCCTTAATAGAAGAGTGTTAGATTCCCATATCTGCTTCTGCATTCAATCTGTTGTGATAGATTGTTCTGGTTGAAATATGTGAAGAAAATGTGGCCTCACACAGTGAGGTAGTTAGAATATAAAGAATTTTAATAGTCTTTTCAGAAAATTACATATATTCCTCTTTGACATACAACAAATCTCAACAAGTGACAGTTTCTTAAAGCTTAGGTTCTATGTAGAGTATGAACCCATATCAATGAATATTTTGCACTCCAGTCCTTTAAAATTCACTAGCTGGCCAATGGGTGGCTCATGCCTATAATCCCATCACTCTGGGAGGCCAAGGTGAGAGGATCGCTTGAGGCCAAGAGTTCGAGACCAGCCTGTGCAATACAGCAAGACCCTATCTCTACAAAAAAGAAAAAATCAATTAGGCAGTGCTGTGGTGCACGCTTGTAGTCCCAGCTATTTGCGAGGCTGGGACAGGAGGACTGTTCAAGCCCCAGTGTCGGAGGCTACAGTGAGCTATGATCCTGCCACTGCACTCCAGCCTGGGGGACAGAGCGAGACCTTGTCCCTAAAAATTACACTGGCCTATGCTTCCCAGTGTTGGCAGGTGTCTTCCAATCCAATGAGGGCCGAATAGAACAAAAAGGTAGAAGAGGAGAGGGTTTGCTCCTTCTGCCTGACTGCTTAAGCTGGGGTGGGGATGTGCCTCTGCCTTCCAGCTCAGACCCACACCACCCGCTCCCCTGGTAGAAAAAGACTTGAAGGCTCTCTCAGGCCTCCAGACTTGGACCAGAGCTTACACTACTGATTCTCCTGCTTCTCAGGCCTTTAGACCCTGACTGGTATAAAGGTATAAAGGTATACCATCAGCTGTCCTGGGTCTTCCGCTCGGACTTCTCAGCCTTCGTGATCACATGGGCCAATTCCTTATTTTCTCTCTCTCCTATACACACACACACACACACACACACCATACATGCGTGTGCATGTATATATATACACTATTGGTTCTGGTTCTCTGGAGAACCTTAACTAAGACAGATTCCTCTTTTGCTCCACGTACCCTTTTGGAACATTATATATTGGTTATACAGAGATTTGCTGAGATGGGCAGATCTTCCAAATGTTGACATACTTCATTATACAAAATTTAAAAGAAAAATCACATCTGCTAATATCACCACCAATCTCATCAGAATAGTCTTTAGACATTGGGAACCTGTCAAGCTCATGAAAGCAAATACAAGTTTTCAAAATTCTAATTTTAGCTTGAAAGCTCAAATTCCATTTTTAGCAAGAAATACTGTCAGTTGTTTTGCCTCAAGTGATGGGCCCACATTATTCATTTTTAAGAAAATATCTGCCAGATACTCAAATCTGAATGCCCACAGTTTGTTTGTCAGTTGTTCTTTCAAATAAAAATGCTGTTGGGGGAAGGGGCTGGTGGGAGGGGCCACTTCAGCTGGCGACCAATCTAACAAGTGAGTCTTTCCTTGAGAAAACAGAGCACTGTGTGCTTTGGGCATGCTTCTACTTCATCTCACAGGGTGCTGAAAACTCACGTATTCCGGAGTTGAGATGTAATAAAATTAATTTCTGCTGTCTCAACAAGAACATTCTTAAGTTAAATTGGCACTTTCACTGCGAGTGTGGGCAATGAGGAATACAATGGCTGTTAGCAGAGTTTGATGACAGTAACATGATTAGTGCCAAGGTCCCAGCATGTGTATCCTCCATTGCTTTTGTACTAGCAGGACAAATTGGAAAAGGCAAATAATGTCTTAGTACTACTTTGAAAATAGTTTTGACCCCACAGAAAGAATAGTTTTGGCCTCATAGACCTTCTCAAAGGATCTTGGGCATCCCTAGGGTCAATGAATCTCACTTTGAGAACCGATGCCAGGATAGAAACTTAGAGAGACCCACATAGACAGGGCAGGAGGAAGATGTATGTTGACTAAAGATAAATGAGATTTCAGCAGCAAAAATTGATGACTGGTATCCACACAGTAAGGAAGAATAAGGAAAAACTATAAAAAAGCAGACAGATGAATTCAAAAGCATAGCAACTTGGGGCTCTCTTTTGCAGGAGCAAATAACCATGCACTTCAATAGCTCCAGAGAATATCGCCAGAATTCATCACTGTACAATAAACACTGTTCACAAAGATGACCTTGAGTCATTAAAATAGGGTTATAAAATATCACATACACTATATTTAAGAAGCCAAAGAAGGGAAAGAGTTCTCTTAGGGAGAATTCCTTAGAAACAGTTCCATACCAATAATTGAAATTTTAAAAATTGCTTTGGGGTTTTATTTAGATATTTACTTGTGTGAACTTGCTCATTTCAGATGATGGATAAACAAAGCATCTCAGTAATGAAATACAATCCCACGAAATTAGGTAGGATCACTTTCTCCACTTTACAGATGGGCCATATAGCTGAGTGAGATTAATGATGTACCTGACGATCCTACATGAACACAGGAGAACAGAGCACGAGCAGGTTCTGATACTGTGAAATACATATTTGGTCTTCCTCCCATTTTCTGACATTCAGCCCCTAAAACCCTTAGAATCTCTGGAGCTAGAAGAGTGTCTTTTGTATGCTAATGAGAGGACAGGGGGCTGGGGTCCCTAGATGTCTGGGGATGTGGCTGGTCACCAGGAAGACTAATCACAGGATGGGGAGGGGAGAGGGGCTGCAGGCTAAGTTGATCACCAATGGCCAATTATGTAATCAATCATGCCTGTGTAACGGAGCTTCCATAAAAACCCAAAAGGACTGAGTTGGGAGAACTTCAGGAGAGCTGAGCATGTGGGGATTCCTGCAGGTTGCAGCACCCAGGGAGGGTGGAAGCCCCACACCCCTCCCTCATGCCTCACTCTGTGCATCTCTTCCATCTGGCTGTTCATCTGCATCCTTTGTAATATTCCTTATGAGCGAAAGTAAATAAGCTGTTTCCTGAGTCCCGTGAGCTGCTCTAGCAAGTTAATTGAACCCAGGGAGCAGGTAGTGGGAGTCAATTGATAGCCAGTCAGTCATAAATACAGGTGACAACATACTACCAGAGGAAACCCAGCTGGTGTCCACTGGAGAAGTGGTTGCTGGTGGAGAGAAACCCCTGTACATTTTGCTACCCAGAAGTGGATTATTCAGTGTGTTCTGCATTTACTGTATAAGAGAAGAAAAAACACTTTGGTTTATTCTAATGTAACTCTTAGGTAGATCATGTGCCACTCCCATACCATCTTTCCTGAGGCTGCCTGGAAGACTGCCTCGTACCACCTGTAAAATCAAAAACCTCAGCATCTCTGAGAATTAGGGCCCCACACAGGAGATCCCAGGGAAGCTGGGTGTTCAGTGAAGTTGAACATGAACTCTGCCCATTGGCCATTCTGAGCTGGGAGCTAGTGGCAATGGAAAACAGATGATGATTTACAACATCTAAATAACACAGTGAGGTTTACTTCCTGGCTAGAGTCTTCTTATTTAGGGGCTCTGAGAGCAGGTTCCTCTGCTGTGAGATGCACAAGAACACGATTTCAATGACATTGCATCATAACCTCTCTGGAAGAGAAGAAAGAATGGCCATCCAACAATCAAGACAATATATCTTAATTCGGCCTACCCATCTCCTAGGCAAACATGAAATGCAGGGCAGTGAAGTAAACTTCTACAGGGAGAGGGTGGCTGGTGACCATGCCAGGAAAATTAAGTTTTGCTGGAAAGCAGTGCTCAGGTTTGTATCTGGAAGTTGTCCCTGAAGGTCACACAGGGAGAGGGAACAGGGCAGTAAAGATGGCAAGATTCCCAGACGTGGCGAAAAAGAGGCCCAGAGTTTCAGCCAGGCAGGAACACTCCCCAGTTGCTGCTGCGATGTGTGTCCTGGTCAGCATTGATTGAAGAACATCTCCCATACCAGTAATCTGGATTAGTCCAGTTAAAAAGTACTCACTTATCCACATCAATGGCGCCAAAATTTGGGGAGATTTGACTCAAGTTATTGGCATAATTTCCCCAAATTTCTCCTCCCAATTCCTGTGTGGACATATAATCTGCGAGTTTTGCTTTGAAGGTCTCTTTACATCTGCAACCCATGTCAGTTCATCCCCTTCCCTCCCCATTTTGTTCCCTTCAACATCATCTCTGTCCCCAGCACTATCACATAGCCACTGGAACACTCTTGTCTATCGCTGAGAACAAAATAATGTTTTAAGGTCATTGTCAAGTCTCAGATGAAAGCACTTAGTTTTCTAATATCTAAGCCTAGTGTTGGGGCCCACACAGCTCTAACAAGTTCCCCAGGAAACACGAGTTGTACTGCCCAGACCCGCAGCACTGGCATCCTCAGGGAACTGGTCCAAAATGCCAGAATCTCAGATCCCACCCCAGATGTATTGAAGAGCATCTGTAATTTAGCAAGATTCCAGGTGATTCTTATGTGCATCGCCCTTGGAGAAGCCCTGCTGTGCTGTACTTCAAAGATGGAGAAGCTTTGAGGGTTGGGGCTCTGGCTTCAGGCCCTGCTCTGCCACGCTGAGAATATCCCTTTTCTCATGGCCTCGGGAGAGGCTTAGACTAGATAAGTAGTCCCTAAACTTTGCAGATCAATCACCTGTATCATTTAAGTAGATTTCTAAAAAGACCAATTGTTGGGCCCCTGTCTTGGGAACTCTGATTCCATAGTGTCTGTAATGCTGCTGGGTTTGACTATTACTGGGCCAGCACTGTGCGTACTTCCCGAAGTCAAAGAGACCTCGGTTCAAACATAGCTCAGCCACAGGACAGCCATGTATCTTGAGTTAAGTATCTTGAGCAAGATACTTAACTGCTTTGAGACTCAGTTTCTTTATCCTGAAAACAGAAATAATATTGTCAACTCACTGAAATTTGGAAGATTAAATAATTTATGTAAATTACTTAGCACATAAACACGATACATCTCATTATTTTCCCAATCTTCTTCTCATTTCTGTGAACTCTTGTCACTCTCGCCTTCCCTACTCTGCCTTCCCAGCACGTGGAGAAGTTTCCCCTCTCCAGGCCTTCCCACTTGCCGCCCCCAGTCTGTGTTGTTCTTCTAGAAAGTGCTTGCTGTCCCTGTTCCTGCCCATCTCTATTTACAAGTTACCATGTCAGTGAGGCCTTTGCTGACTACTGCACATAACATCACAAATACTCCCTCTTCCAGCCTCCTAACCCTGCTCCTGTTTTCATACGAGGACATTACTGTATCTGTTTATTGTCTGACACCCATCTCCACCCCACCCACTGCCTCCAGACTAGCCACTAGAATTTAAGGACAAGAACTTTTGTTTTTCTCATAGTTGTATCTCTAATGTTTAAAATAGTGCCTGGTACATAACAGTTGCTCTACAATTATTTGTCAAATTAATGATTGAATAAATAGATTTTTCCTTTAATCAAATTTCTCAATTTTTTATTAGTTATTTCTTGTTTTGCTGGCCCTTGCCTTAATAAACTAATTTTTTTATCAGGGAAGAAATGAACACATTATTCCAAATTAACTCCATGCAGAGTAAACTCCTCTATTTATTATTAATAAATTAACCATATGACTGGGATCTGCAATCTTTGTTTCCTTCTTTCTTTTTATGCAATTAACAAATGAGTAGATTTATTGGTAAAAAATTGCAACAGTGAACTATGTTGTATAGGATGTGAAAGTAGTCACTGTTCACAACTACTCTCTTCCCATGCCGTTCCACAGTGGAATCATGCTTAGCGATATGTGGGACATTAAAATGCTACATTATTTTCTGTGCCATTAGGATCTTTTCATTTACATAAACAGGATAATAATAGACTTATTCTTTACCTTTTTGATGAAATGTGCTGCCCATGTCTGTATGGATCTGCCTCATTCTTTTTATGGGCTTCATAAAAAGACACATGATAATTTATTTAAATTCTCCCCTTGTAATGGGCACATAGGTTGTTTCTAATTTCTATTACCATATTGCCATGAACATCCTTCTACACATACATTTCATGATGGTATGAGAATTTATTTAGAAAAGATTCTTAGAAATGCTCAATTAGAATTTAATCAGTGCTGCCAGATTGGTCTACACTGGACTTCCAGATTTTCCCTCTGCACTGCGGTACCTGAGGATGAATGCTTCTGCTCCCCAACACCACATGTTGTTTATCTCCTTGAATTTTATCCATCTCATTGCTGCAAAGTATCTCCTTGTTGTAATTTGTAATGAGTTGATTTCTAGTGAAATCAATCACCCATTTTATCTTTATTATCCCTTTGTATTTTTCTACTGTATGTTTCCTATTTACTCAATTTTTATCAGATTACCTTTTTTTCTTTTATTAGATTTTTTAATTAGAATTTTTACATATTTTTGTGTATGGTTTCTTTTTCAATAGATATTATGGATATTTTCTTCCAAACTGATACATATCTTTTAAATGCATTTGTGAGTCTCTTTCATTGTAATAAGTTTCTTAACATTGCCAAATCTGTCAACCTTTTCCTTTTATAACTTCTGTACTTTGAGTCTTGCTGAAGAAGTTATTCCAAACTCAAGGTGATAAAAATATCTTATGCACTTTTTAATGCTTTCTCATTTTTATGTTTAACTCCTTTTGGAATTCACTTTGAAATCCTCCAAATACATTTTTTAAATAAAACCACATTCTTTATTTCTCATCATTAACCTTTACATGTCTTTAAAATTGAAAAACTAAAAGTGATCATAGGCTAATTGACACGTATTCGGGTCACTGCTTCACATTCCTGTCTTTTCCATTCTTGTGAATTAGGAGTCATTTGACATGGGTCTCTAGCAATGCAAACCCACCTAGATAAATGGACCCTGATCTTCCGTGGTGTGCCACCTTCCCTTCCTATCGAGGCCCTTCGGACTCACTTAGACTGTCTCATAGATAGATGACAACTAGAGAGAGATGCCACGGGAGAAAGTCCTACTGATTCTGTATAAAAAAATAAAACTTTTATCAAGCCTGGCCAATGCCTGTTGGAATGGTAATGGCTTTTAAATGGAATGAACTGAAAGAACAAATTAATACTTTAGACTGAATCAGCAACACAGAAGCAGTTGGCCTTGGCAGCCAGCAATCTTAGTTCTTACTTGGTGTCTCTGAGCACATATAAAAGCTGGTTTAGGAGGTGCCTCCAACAGGGGGTCTGCAGGGTTTGCCTGAATGTAGATGAACCTCTTCCCTGCTCATCGGGCAGGACCCCAGTAAGCGCCCAGGGCTGGAACCTCAAGTCTGCCTTGTTAACATGCAGCTGGTAGACATTGGCCTCTTTTGGATCAGATAGTGAACGAAAGAAACTGAGGCAGGTAATTTTAATTATGCACGCACATATGTGTATTTGTATAGAGGTTTATTATAATGCTGTGGCTTCCAATTTGAAAAAGGAAGGGAAGGAAAAGGCCACCTAATATCTTTTCCTTTGTGGAGAGGAAGGGGTTCTAGAGAACAACAAAAAGAAAAAGATAAGACTGTTCCGGGCTGAGAAGTGTAAAACTAAAGGATAATAAAATTGAGCTGATGCAGTTTAAAGACTCCTCATTACCTGGCCGAGATACGGCGCCCATTGTCCTGGTGGTTGAAGATTATTTCCCAGCCTGCCGCTAGCTGATAACAGGCGTCCGCTGGCCTGACGGAGGCTCATTGTTCTGCAGGCAGGAGCAGCGCCTCGGACAGAAGCCCAGTTGTCCTCGGCCACAGCCATGCGCTCCGGCCTTTCCCCTCCCTTCCGTGGGATTACAAAGAAAATCAAGAGTTTATATCACCTGAGAGGTGCTCTGGGACTTTTTCAATCCTCCCCCTTCACACTCCCATGACCTAATTTGGATCAGGTAATTCCGAAAATAAAATGCTGAAGTTTTCTTTTCCAGGAGAACAATGTCACATTAGTCAACTTAAAAAGACTTGCTCACAGCACAAATTGTCTGTACAACTCATTTTGCCCCTTAATTATATTCCACCTTGTTTTATTATTTAAAGGCATCATATGAGCTAAGTGTTTATAGATGTTTAAAACATTGGAGTTGGAGGAGAGATGGAGTTTAACACTCTCATTTAAAAGACTGGCGCGTTGCAGCCCAGGAAGCCATGGCGGGATGCTCACCAGAGAATTCTGAGCGGGGAAATGAACTTTCTCCTCCCTGTCCCCAAGGCAATGCTGTGAGAAAGGGGTTTCTGGGTCAGAAGGAAGGGGAGCCTTGCGAGTGCTATAGGAACTGCGGAGATCATAGCTTCGCACAAATCTTAGTAATAATGTCCTAGGAAACTAAACGAGAATCAAGGATTCTGAATTCAAAGTCTGGACCCTTCCCATCACTATTCAAGCTGCTTCCAAAAGCAGGAGTGCTGACAACTTCAGGGCAAGGTGCTCAGCAACACGGTGCCTGGCAAGGTTGAATAGACAGATGTGAAGAGCTTCGTGACATCCCTCTCCCTTCTGACTCCACACTCACAAACTTACACTATATCCCCAATCTTATTACCTATTGGTCCAATGAACGACATGCTCCTTCATCCAGACAAAGCTAATCTCCCCGTCGGGGCTCCCCACCCATTCTCCTCTCTCTCGGCTTGGCCCCTGCTGGCACCATCAGCCCTCGTCCATCTCTAACTGTTCATGCTCCTCCAGCTCCTTTACTTCAATCTATATGGATGCCCAGTGCTTTCCTATCATAAGAAACAACTCCTTAAATTGTAAACTCCCCTTTAGCCAAAGTCCATGCCTCCCTTCCTTCTACAGTCAAACTAATTATGGATGAATGAGTATTTTCTATTTATACTCCTCTCCTTTCTGATGATGTCATAACTGGAAACTAAACCCTGAACCATTAGCACCTTTTTGCATAAAATGTTCATTGTTTTGTTTTTCATAGAGTTGTTTATGTTTGTGATGGGCACTCATTATGTTGCCTTTTAAAATGATTTCTAAAAGGCTTGTTACAATAGGCTTGTAATTGTTAGGCCACAGCTATAAAAATAATTATTTAAATCAATGTTAAAAATCTTTAACCTTTTAAAAAAGAATTGATTCTTTCAGAAAATATCCCAAGGATCCCAAAGTAGCATCGATTGAGGTAGTTTCAGGTTAATGCATCTGCCGAAACGTTACTTTATTGTCCTAAATAAGTAATTAAGAGAGCACTTCTTCGGATTATGGAATGCTCTGTAAGAACTCTAAAGCAAAATAACTCACCCTTTTCCTGGGGGCTAATTTTAGGGAAAAGTCTCACATGAAATTAGGTCATTTATGGAAAATGCCTGCAGACTCAAAACTACATATACCTCCCATTCTGCACTCCAGAATGATGGCTCTGATCCACACTGATCGGCCCACACCACAGGCCCCCCAAACTCCAGATGCCCAGGATTATTCTTATTGCCTCACCTCCAATTATCTCGTCTTCTGCATTTTATCGAAAGTAACCACAGCCCAAACCAGTCAGCAAGTAAGAATTTTGGAAATATTCTTAGACTACTACCTTTGTCTTTTTGCAATTTATTCATTAAACACCTTCTCTATTCTGAGCCCTGTTTCAAGTGGCAGGGATTCATCAATCAATAAGAGACATAAGATACATGTTCTCATGAAATTTATAGTCTAATGGGGGAGTCGGAAACAAAGAGAAAACACAAGGACCATACAGGAAAAGAAATATGAAATCGTGATGATCACAATGAAACAAGATGTTGCATCAGAGAATGATCAAGTGCTACTGTGGAGAGAAGTCTTGTGAGACTACAGCAGAGCAAGCAAAGGGCAGGCCGTGCATGTGTGTGTGTATGTGTGTGTGTGTGTGTGTGTGTGTGTGTGTGTGTGTGTGTGTGTGGTGGACAGTGGTTACAAGGTGAAGCAAAATATGTAGTTTAGAGCCCGACCATGAAGAAGACGTTGAATTTATTCTAAGTGCTCTCAGAGCACATTTCAGGATTTTGAACTTGTAAGTGATACGATGTGTGTGTGTTGTGATTTGTGTCTTTAAAAAGGTAACTCTGCTGTATAGAGAATGCTTTGTTGGGGAAGGGATGCACAAATGGGAGCACGGAGACCAGGGCAGAGGGCATTTTCATAGCTGAGGCAGGAAGTGCCGATGGCTAGGACAATGTTGGCGCTGCAGAGACAGAGAGACAGGGCCAGATGGGGGCGTGCTCTGCAGATAAGGGCACCAGGGCTTCTTACCAGATCCGCTACTTAAGATGAAGGAAGGTGAAGAGTTAGGGACAACTCCTAGGGTTTCTACGTGTGGCTACGACTAGATAGAGAGTTATGCCAATCATCGAGACTGAGTGAGCTAGGAGAGGAGCAATTCGGGGTTCACAGGAAATGAAGGATTCTGTTTTGGACTTAAATTTAAGATATTTACTAGACATTCAGTAGAGATGCCCAGTAGACAGATTTGACGTGTGTGTGTGTGTGTGTGTGTGTGTGTGTGTGTATGTGTGTTTGAAGTTTGTGGAATATCAGGAGTAGTAATAGTAGTTATGGGAGCCACTCATGCTTATTGGGTGCCCCTTAAGTGTGACAATAGGTACTATCACCACCCTAACTACAGAAACAAGATGGAGATAAGATAAACAAGATCACCCAGTTATCAAGTGACAGATCTAGGATTGAAACTCAGATTGTCTTGTTCCTGAGTTCATTCTCTTAACCATCCTACTAAATATAAATTTGTGAATCATCGCTGTTTGTTGATATTTAAAGCTAGAGGACTAGTTGCTATTATTTATAAAAAAAATGTAGCTAGAGAAGAAAAGGTGTTCTAGGACCTGACTCTCCAATACTCCAACAATTGGCAATTGATAAAATAAAGAAGAACCTTCAATAGGACTAAAAAAGAGTTTCTGGAAAGCTAGGAAGGAACCCATGAGAATAACGGTTCCTAGAAGCCAAGAAAAGAGTGGTTCAAAAAGAAGGCCATGATCAATTGTTTCAAGTAAAATGAGAACTGGAAAGCTATCAGTGGATTCGGTAACACATTATTCAATACTGACCTTGATACAAGTTGTTTCAGCAGAGTGGTAAAGTACTTGAGAAAGTAGAGAGAGATGAGGCCCAGAAACACAGTTCAGAGGATGGGGTTTTGACAGCAGGTACAGCGCTTTGTCTATGTAACCGGGGTTGGCAGCGTGTTTTGTGATAGAGGCCGTGCAGATGGGTGGCAGACACTTCTAAGCCACCTGCTTTTTTGATAGTGTTCCTGTTCTTATTTAGTCATCCATTGCTGAATAACCCCAGGCTTAGTGGCTTCAAACAACAATAATCGTTTATTGCCTCTCTTGGTGTCTGTGGGTAGGGACTTTGGGAGTGGCTTGGCTGAGTGATTCTGGCTCAGGGGTCTTTCATAAGGTTGTAGTCAAATGCCAGCTGGGGCTGCAGTCATCTGAAGGTTTGGCTGGGGCTGGAGGACCCTCTTCAAGTTGGCTCGCTCACATGACTGAAAATTGGTTCCTTTGTATGTGGGTGTCTCCATAGGGCTGCTTAATTGTACTCGCAAGACCAAAGCAGAAGCTGCAATGCCATCAATGACCCAGCCCTGAAAGGCCTACACTATCCCGGCTGCTATATCTGCTGGGCACACAGTCCAGGCTTGCTCCATGTGAAAGGCAATCGCACCAGGGTATGAACAGCAAGTGCTGAGGATCATTCAGGGCCATCTTTGAGGCCAACTACCAGAGCTTACTAAGCAACTACCCCCACTTTATTCAAGATAGCCATAAACCCAGATGAAAACACTCAGCAACATGTGCCTCTTTTCCATTTGCCTTCACCTCCTCCCCTTTTCCTTGTCTGGAACACAGGCACGGTGGAGAGGTAGCAGCACCTGTACATCATGAGGGCAAAACTTAGGTGCTAAAGACAGTTTTGGAAGGTGCTCTCCCCTCCTGGGGAACAAATTTTCCATGTTCAAGACTCAGCTTGGGGATACCTCTTCCAGGACATCTTCCTGAAAAATATGTAACCCCCAGCAAATATATAAATAAACAAATGAAAAAATATAGAGAGATAGATAGATATATATACACACACATACACCCCTACCATTTATGCCCTTTGCACTTGGTGGAGTCTATTGCAACATTGTTTTATTTTTGGTTTTAGTATTTATTTGTTTGGAGTTGTGTCTTCCATTACTAGACCATAAGATCTTTGAAGGCAAGGACAGTACTGCATTTGCCTGTTTCCCCAGTGCCTAGCACGTAGTAAGCACTCTATAAAAGTCTGTTGCATGTATAAGTAGCTCCAGTCCATGTCTATCTAGTCGATAGCCAAAGGCTAACACAATCCATCCCTGCCAGGCTTATTCCACCCCTGTAGAAGCCAATGAGGGCTTATTATGAAGGACAATGTTCTGTAATGAAGTCGTCTTGCATATCTTTGGTAATAATCATCATAGAGGGAGAAAATGAGCATCTCTCTGTAATATTTATATTTCCTAGCAGCAAAGACATTCTCTTCTGTAATTCTGCCTGTAAAAGCAGCAAGGAAGCCAAGAATATACAAGTTCTCCATGGTAACTGGGTCAGAGCAGCACGCAGCTTGGCCAGGGCTTCAGATAAATGGAATAAATGGAGGTGAGCTTCCAGCAGCAGGACATGTGTGGGGCGGTGGAGCTTGCACTGAACAATCTCTCCCCACTGGGACTGGCAGCCTGCAGCACAAGTGCTGCATGCGTCCTCACCACAGGGGGCAGTGGCAGCATGGCCCCATGGCATTCGTACTGTCTCACTGCCTCAAAGTGCTGTGCTGACATCTCAGTTCCATCAAATCAACAGGCCACTCTTCAAAAATACCTCTTATGCTCTGAATGTTAACCTGAGAAGGAGATTTTACCCCAAACCACCATAGAATTCTTTCTACATATCCTTAGGCTCTCAGATCATTTCTCTCAACTGCAAGCTGGAGAGCCAACTCCCTTCACCGGGCTTGGAAGAAGAACTGTATTAAGCATCTGCTTAGAGGGAACAGCTGTTTAATGCATGGCAATGAAAACCTCCCATTCAAATACATCAACCCCTCCATCAAGGACAAGAGGTGCCAAGCAGCAGCAGCCAAGCGGATGACCTTTGGCAAAGCCATTCCCAGGGGCAGGCTCCCAGCCAACACACAGCTTTGTGAAAATTTGTGAAAATGAATTTGTGCATTTGTGAAAATTCATGCAAAGGAGGAAAATTAATTGAAGGGCAAAAAAAGAGCTCTGGAGTGACTGCAGACACAGAAATCACTTCCACAGGATACTCTCTTATAGGAAAGACCCAAACTGTAAGTGAGGCAGTCTCACCAATTCCACAAATATTAAGGATATATATATATATACATATATATATATATATGTGTGTATATATATATATATATATATATATATGTAAAGGAAATCTAACTAGGTCAGAGATCCAAGTCCCTTTCTTGGGGACCTGGAAATTATGGAATTGACAAGGAGATTGCATTTTGAGAGTTGGTACTTCTGTACCATCATCAAATTCAAGATTCATCATCTATAACTACATGAAGGAACAACTTCGCAAGGGCCTAAACAGCATGGCAGAGGTGGAAATCCAAGCATACCTCTGTGCTTGGAGAAGCCAAAGGTACTCTCTATAACCCAAGGTCAATTAACCTGCAGGAGGCATCAGCGAACTTGCCAGGCCTCAGACACACAGCTAAGCCATCGCTGGAACAAGTGACAGGAAGGATAGGAGAGACGGATCATTTCAGGTGAGGGAGAGGAGCCTGCATGTGCCCGTGGGAGGGGACGACTGTCCTACATTTACCAGCGGGCAGACCAAATGCACGGCAGCAATCATATTCATAGAATCATAATCACAGAGTCAGAAACATTAGTGATGGAAAAAGACCGATTGGGTCAGGTAGCCCGCCTTCCGCCTTTGCAGCTCTGCTCCCTAAAGTCAATTCATTGGCCCAGTTTTTATCCTGTTTATAATTTGCAGTGAGAAGGCACCAGAACAGAATGCATTCTGGAACCTGTGGTCAAGGAGAGATCAAATTAGGAGGAACTGGACCTCTTCACAAAAGAGAGTAAAAAGCCCAAGGGCATAGAGAAAAGCAACAAGATCAAATCCTAGACAGGTCTCAGTGTCCCTGGGACCCAGCCTTGATGATCCTTGCGGGCCCCAGATGTGCTCGGTAGCAAAGATCCTGCACCCTCTGCATCTGCCCGGCCTGGCCCTGCCATCCCTGATGGAGACTGACCATACACTTGGAATCTCAGCCCCCACTAAAGGGAAGAACCAGAACTTCTGCAGTGACCCCAAAATGGCCGGCAACCTCTAGCCTCCCTTCCTGAACAGATTGCTGCTATACATTGTCCATATAATTGGTGTTCCCTCTCCATTCCCTATTTGTACTTACATCCTCACTAGCAGTGAACCCTGCCATATATTATTTGAACCAGGATATATGTCTAATCCTATGGGCCTCTCCTCCTGAGTCCTGAATTGTAGTTACTGTGGGGTAGAACAGATAGTCAGATCTGGCACTTTGACTCTGTGGCCACCTAAGAGGAGTGTGATGCCTGGGTACAAAACAACTGTCCCCCCTGGGTTCCAGCACTGCCTGTCTCAGCTCACAGCTGCCGAGCCCTCGCCACCACCACGGTTAGAAGTAGGGCACCTGCCTGCCATACTGCTAGTTTATGTCACCAGCCCTGGACCTCCAGGGCTTTCTTATTCTCTTCTCTTCGCCTACCCTTGAGCTTCCTGTCTGAGTCACAGCAGAAGACAAGGGGTAAGAAGAACGAAGGGGTTTGGAGGCTTCTGTATGAACCCTCAGAAGGCCTTAGGTCTGGCCTCAATCTCCAGAGCTCTGAGGTAAGCTTGCTTCTTCTTTTCTCCTATTGCATTTTTACTGAGTAAGTCACTGAGTTTACAGAAACAAAGATGTTACTTGGAGGGATTTGGAAATTAGTCTTATACATGTAGTTCTGAAGAGCAAATTGGAGAAATTCACTAACCTCTGATTACAGGCTGAATTGCATTGCCCCCCTGCAAATTCACAGGCTGAAATCCTACCCCCACTACCTCAGAATATGACTGTCCTTGGAGACAGGACCTTTAAAGAGGTGATTACAGTGAGGTGAGACCATTAGTGTGGGCCCTAAGCCAAACTGCCCGGCGTCCTTATGAGAGGTTAGGAGGCAGGTGCACAGAGGAAAGGCCATGTGAAGAGGCTGCAGAGGGCAAATGACTGCATGCCAAGGAGAGATGCCTCAAAGAAAACAACCCTGCTGTGCCTTGCTCTTGGACTTGCAGCTTCCAGAACTGTAAGAAAATAAATTTCTGTTGTTTAAGCCGGTCAGTCTGTGGTATTTTGTTAAGGCAGCCCAAGCAGACTAATACTCCTCCCTTTCTAGCACACAAAACTCTGCACCATTTGGTGCCACACCATGAGGTGCCATGACCTCATGTGGAGGTCGAATTCACATGAAGCTGCTCAGTCTCACAGAGACACCTATGTTAATTCAAATATATGCCATACATCGGGGAGATACACAGATCTTCCAACTACACACATTTATGATAGATTGACACACAGACAAACCAATCTGTGAAGACCTGTGCAAGCACCCTAACATCTTTTGGCCTTAGTTTTCTCCTCTGTGAAGTGGGCATGCTAAGAGTATCTACCTCAAATGGTGGTTGTGAAGATGTGTAGAATCTTTAAAAGTGCCCAAACCTATCAGGTTTATCTAAGATACACACACTCATGTTTTTGCCACATACATTATATTTATATATAAATTTCAATATTGAAACATAATTTTTAAATCCCAGAACCATACTCTGAAAGCTGGAAAGGACCTTAGAAATAATGTAGCTTGTTCAATAATAGTTCATGACTATTGTCTTTATCATCAGAATGATACTGGTTGAACCTAGAAAAGTCATTAATTATGTTTATGTTAACTCCTTGGTTTCTCAGGTTAATTGGTGTTACACTTAATACCTATTGGTTGCCTTAAGAGCCTGACTACAGTATCTACCAGTGAGTAAACAAAATGTTATCTGAGATCAAGAGAATGTAATTTGGCTTAAATGTAAGAGTCATAAAGAGTTAGTGATCATTTTAATTGAAAAATAAAAGCTGACAGGTCAGCTGGCCATGTATCAAAAATGAGTTTTTTGACAACGTAACATCCAGGAGCACTTGGAAACAACATACATGGAATCAGTGCTTAATATCACTGTTCAGGAGAGCTGTCCAAGTGATCTGAGAATTAGCATCTAGGGATTAACGATTTTCATTCCAGAAGATTAAAATGAACATTCTCCCTTGATTCATGACAAGTGAGTTACTTTGCATTTTATGTATTTACTTTATAAACAAGTATTACTGACAGTTCATGACTGAGGCAATAGCTAACAGATCTCGCAAAGCTGCTGTGTGAAGTAAAGTGTTCCAATTATTTGTGTGTCCTTGTTTTTATTTAGGTATAATTTACATACAGCCAAAAACACAGAACTTAAGGGTTTAGTTTGATGAGTTTTGACAAGTGTAAAGGCTCATGTAACTACCAGCCAGTCAGGAAATAGTTCATTTACTTCCTCCCGGAGAGTTCCCTTAGTACTATCCAGTCAGCTACCCCCCACCTACCTGCTCCTACCTCTTATCCCAAGGCAAACACTGATTTGATTTCTACTGCTATGAATTACTGATCATGGTTTTAAAACTTTATGTTAATGGGTTCATACAATATGTACTCTTTTGTGTCTGGCTTTTCTTGCTTAACCTAATTTGTTTATTTTGAGATTTATCCATGTTGTTTTGTAAAAAAGATATTTTCTTTTTATTGCTAAGTAGTATTCTAATGATGAATATAGCATAACTTGGGTATCCAATTTCCTAATGATGATCATTTATACTGTTTTCATATATGGCTATTACAAATAAGCATTCTTATACAAACCTTTTTGTGGCAGATTCATTCATTTCTCTTGAATACAATTCCTAGGAGTGGAATTGCTGTGTAATAGTATAGGTGTGTGGTTAACCTCTTAAGAAAGTAGCTGTTTTCCAAAGCATTCACCTGTTTTACACTCCTAGCAATGACTCTCAATGTGTGGGAGTTCCAGTTGCTCTACATTCTCACCAACACTTGGTATTGTTGGTCATATTTATTGTAGCCATTATAGTGTGTGCCAAGGATCTCAGTAGCTTTAATACTCATGAAAGCTTGTTCTTAAAATTTTTATACTGCAGTAAAAATGACAGTCCTAATGTGTCATATAATTGTCTGGGTGGTCCCAGTGCTGTGGGAATTCTGGAAAGGGATCCTTGGACCAACTCTTGACAGTGTGATTGTCATCCTGCAGGAAGGAGTGATACACTTTTCTCAGGGTTACTTGTTTATGAAACACATGTCTTTTTGAGGATAGTAAAAATGTGCCACCAAGGTTTTGGTGAATTAAGAGGATAGGGAAGGGACCTGAGGAATAAAATTCCTTCCCTGTAAAGAAAATGTATTCTGAATTTCAGAACCAATTTTTATATTCACACACATTTTTATAGTCTTGTAGAAAACAATTCCCTGCCCAAATAAGTTTGAAATATTTTTCCCTCTTGGTGCTTACAAGGCATATTAGCCCCATTCAATTACTGCAGCTAAATCCTGCAGTAATGAACATATTTACTTTTATTTAGGCTATTGTCTCCTAAATTTATTTTTGTGGGCATATTTTTTTTTTACACAACACATTTTGGGAAATGTTGGTATAAAACATGGACGGCATGCTAAAAGTCCACATTCTTGGGATCAGTCCATTTAGCAAAACATAACCAAGGGGAGTCTGTGAAACAAATATATTTTAGAGAGATTAAAATTTGGGTGATAACTTGTTCTTTTCTTATTTCCAACAAGCCCACTGGACAGAGGCCAAGTCTAATTCAATGCTTATTGCATATTATTGGTACTTGGTAAACATTAATTATTAGTGGTAGTTGAATAAATGAAAACGGCAATAATGATCATGATAATGCTATATTTTCAACTTTGCCATAAACCAAAACATCTGAGAGAAATCTTGAGACAGCCTGTGAAACCAAAACACAGCTGGGCTGTCTCATCGCCAATGGGGAATTTTCACCCTGAAACAAATAACAGTTGCTACATAGAGAAAAGCAGGTTGACTGGGGTCACTGAGAAACTGTTGCTCAATCCATAATAATGTATCTTGCTACAAATCCAACTGTCAGATTTTCTAAAGTATGTATGCTTGTGATGGTCAACGTCTTTGCTTTCTCTTTAGGAGTCCCCAAGGTCTGATGGCCTAATGCCTTCCAGGTCCTCTAGGATCAGATCCTGCCTGACCTGGTACATCATCTGCTACAATCTCCAGCATAAGGGCCATCCCACTTTCCTCTGTTCCCCTGCTCCCACAGTCATACAACAAGCAATTACGGAGAGCAGGCTGTTCATCAGGCCCTGGGCTGGGATGGAGCTGGGCAACTGTGAACAGAAGATATGGCTCCTGTCTTCACGGAGCTCACTGTTCCTGCGTGAGCCTCCTCAATCCTGCTTTTGTCATGACGTTGCCTTTACTAGATCCCCCTTCCCTTCCTCTTTGATTACGTAAGTTCCATTTTCCCTTTAAGACCCAGTTTGGGATTTGCTTCCTCCAAGAAACATTTCCTGATCATACTATGTGGCCAGATAAAGTCCCTGAAATGTTTCTGAGTTGATTTCAGTGGTCTCCCAGCTCAGTCTCCTCACCTTGAAGCTGAGGACACTGGAGGTCACGGCCGCTAGGTGGTGAGGCCAGACACATCACTCACGACTGGCCGGGGCCTGTATCTTAATAGATAGTAATATTGCGTTACTGTTTTCTAATATGCATTTTAGCTTTGCCTTCTCAATCAAACTACTTCTATGCTTTGAACACTTCTATCCATGTGGATATGTTTGCTTTCCTTTATTCTCTCCTCATTGCTTACAAGATCAAATCTAAGCTTCTCTGCTTCATGTGCAGAGGTCTGGGCAACTGACTCACACCAACCCTCCTACCCTTGCCTCGTGCTACTTGACTCTGTGCATTTGGTGCTTCGGCCACCCTGGGCCTTCCCAATCACATACTTTTTCATCTGCTTACACTGCTCTCTCTGCCAGGAAAGCCTAGGGCCTTTTTATCTGGAAAGCATCTACCTTTCCTGAGAGGTCTTGTTAAAATATTGTCTTGTGTGAAACATTCTTTGATCACCTCCTACCCTATAGGCAAAGTTAATCAAAGAACCGAGGTACCACAGTACAGTCACACATCACTTAACAATGGGGATACGTTCTGAGAAATGCATCCTTAGGAGATTTCAAAGATGTGCAAAAATCATAAGGTGTACTTACACAAACCTAGATGGCATAGCCTCCTACACACCTAGGCTGGATGGTATTACCTATTGTTCCTAGGCTACAAGTCTGCAAAGCATGTTACTGTGCTGAACACTGTAGGCAACTGGGACACAATGATAAGTATCTGCATAGCTAAACATAGAAAAAGTACAGTAAAAATACAGTATAAAGGATAAAAAATGGTATACCTGCATAGGACACTTACCATGAATGGAGCTCACAGGACTGTAAGTTGCTCCGGGTCAATCAGTGAATGGTGAGTGAGTGTGAAGGCCTTGGGCATTACTGTATACTACCGTAGACTTTAGGAATACTGGACACTTAGGCTGTGCTAAATTTATAAAAAATATTTCTTTCTTAAATAATAAATCAATCTTAGCTTATTATTACTTTTTACTTTATAAACTATTTTTTTTTTATTTTTTGGCTCTTGTAATAACATTTGGCTTAAAACACAAACACATTGTAGAGCTGTACAAAAATATTTTTTCTTTATATCTTTATTCTACAAGACTTTTCTATATTTTAATTTTTCAATTTTTTACTTTTTAAACTTTTTGTTAAGACTAAGATACAACCACACCCATAGCCTAGGCCTACACAGGGTCATCAATATCACTGTCTTCCACCTCCACATCTTGTCCTACTGGAAGGTCTTCAGGGGCAATAACATGCGTGGAACTGTCACCTCCTGTGATAACAATGCCTTTCTTCTGGAACACCTCCTGAAGGCCCTGCCTCAGGCTGTTTTATAATTAACCTTTTTATATTGAAGTATACTCTAAAATGATGATACAATGTATAGTAAATACATAAACCAGTAATATAGTTGTTTATTATCAAGTGCTATATAGCATACATGATTAATTGTATGTGCTATGTTTTTGTATGACTGGCAGTGAAGTAGGTTTGTCTATGCCGTCCCCACAGACTCGTGAGTAATGCATGCCCTACAGTGTTATGACCGCTACGCATCACTGGGCAATGGGAATCTTTCAGCTCCACCGTGTCTTATGGGACCACCATTGTATAAACAACCCGTCCTTGACATCATCGTGCAGCACGTGACTCACTCTCTTCTCACGTTCTGTGGAATTTCTCCTGCTGCACTGTAATTTCTTTCGCCAAGTTCAAGAGCACCTTCAAAAACTGCATCCTACTTGCCACCATCTCTTGCTGAAATAACTTATTTTTCATACTCTGAGGGAAACACTCTCTGGGTTTTCCTCCTACCTCATGGCAGCCGGCGGTTGGGTTTGTTTTGCAGGATCCGCCTTTCGCAGGCTCGCGGGGACCCGGGCTGAGCCCCCTCTGCCCCCGCGCTCGCCCCTGCGGCCGCGTGACCGGCGTCGCGGCGTTAAACACGCTTTATACCCAGTGACTCCCACGCTGCCATCTTCAGCCCTGGCCTCCTCCCCTCTGCTCCACAGACCTGCATCTCCCCTCCGTGTAACGACGCCGCACGCTTGTCCCGCAGAGACCAAATCCTTCCCTCCCTCCCGCAGACCGTCCTCTCCCGGTCTCTTCCACTGCGGCCAAGAGTCGCCGCGCCACGTGTCTGGCAAAGCCTGACTCGCGCACCCCGCATCCGACCTGTCAGCAGCACCTGGCTGTGCCTTGGATGAAGGTCATCTCCGCTCTGTGTCACCCCAGGACGCGCTGCCCCCGCGCTGGCCCCACCGGCTCCCGCGACCGCGGCTCCCGCGCCGGCCTGGCCCGCCCCAGGCGGGGACACCGAGTCCTTGAGAGAGCACGTCAGGTCGCGGCCTCGCCCTGCTCCCCAAGCGATAGCGTCACGTCGCGCACGGAATACAGTCCACGCTCCTTCCCTTGCGCGGCCTCCGCACGGGCTCCTCCCTCCGCGCCTCCCCGCGCTGTCACTCGCCGTCTTCTGGGCACAGCGGAGCCCCTGCTGTTCCCCGAGCGTTCCCGGCTCGACTCTGCCGCTCGGGCCGCTGCGGGGCCTCGAGGCCCGTGTCCTTCCTCCGGCTCAGCTCTAGCCCACGCGGCTCTTCCTCGAGGGGTCCCGGGCGGTGGCCCCGCGCTGGAACGCCACCCACTCACTCTCCGCCCGCGCCCCTGTTTTATTTTTATTCATAGTATTGACCGCCGCCCTGAAGCTGTGCTGTATATTTAATTCATTTATCCATTCATTTATTTGACAGACATGTGGAAGCCGCCTGCCTCGAACATGGCGCTGTTCAAGGGGCCAGGTCTACACTGATGGCCAAAATGCACAAAGGCCCTGCCCGCAGGGAGCTTGCGTTCTGGCAGAGGGAGCAGATCGTAGTCAACCTCGCGCACGGAATGACTAATATGCGAGGACAGGCGGTGCCGGGAGGAAAAACGATGCAGGGTGGGGGCGGTATGGAACACGGGGCTTGGGAACACTTTTTTTTTTTTTTTTAAATAATATCCAGTGAACAAGGAATGTCTCACAGGTAAAGTGACTTGTGAGCAGAGACACTGAAGAGAGTAAGAGCATGAGACATTTGTACGGGCAGGGAGAGCATGTGACAACGAGAGGAGATGGCAAGCAACTGTGTGGGCAGCACCTTCAGCATGACTGAGTCTTGAGCAAGAAACAAGGGGAGGGTGTAGGGGCGTAGCCAGCAAGGTGACAGTGGCCAGGTCCCATGGGGCCTTGAGATCAGGGGCAAAGATTCTGGTCTTTACTACACGTGAGAAGGGGCATCACTGGAGGGCGTGGAGCAGAGGGCTGGCAGGACTGGAGTTCTATTTTCAAATATTTATTTTGGCATGAGGGGGCCCAACAGGGGAAACAAAGATAACTGTCAAAGGCCCCTTCAAACCTCCAGGAGAGCAATAATAGCAGCTTGCCCTACCGTGGTGGGTAGAGGAAGTGAGGTTTCAAATTCTGGACATAACCTGAAGTTAGGACCAGCAGGGTTTGCGGATGTACAGGGAAAGGGGAATGGGAGAAAGAGAGGAATGGAGGATGACTCCATTATTTCTGGGTTCAAACAACCAGAAGAAAGGAATTGTCTTTTCTAAAATGAGAAAGAACGAGGGAGGAAGAGGTTGAGAAGAGGCCAGGAAATCAATAATTTGGTGCATATTAAGCTAGAGACACCCGATTTGGCTTCCCAGTGGAAATGTTAAGTAGGCAGTTGAATCTATAACTCAGGAATTCAGAGGAGAGGTTTGAGCATCATCAGCAAATAAATGGCATTTAAAACAGGATTTATTTGTTGTTTTTTGGCCCACCATGAGGGCAGAGCCTTTGTTTTATGTTGTTCTCTCTCTAATTTCCAGAATGGTGCCTGGCACAGAGTCATTGCTGGGTAAATATTTGAATGAGTGAATGAATCAATCAGTAAATAGCATCTAGTGTATCACAGGTACACAACAAATACTTGTGGAATAAACATGTAACACTCTTAGGAGGGACTAGCACAGTACTTGGCATACTGAAGCTCCTTAATACATGTTGGATGAAGTTTGACAGATTAAACGTAATTCGATATAGAACTGGATTGTCTGTTTTCAGGACCAGATGTGAGAACAAAAAGCTTCAAATTGTAATTATCTTTTTCTTTGAGGCTGGAGTGAGTGTGGTGGTGGAATCTCTGTGTGAAACTGGGTAGGTTGGATGTACCATAACTGCAGGTTAGCTGTGGAGCCAGAGAGTGGTGCAAGACTCCCACCCAGCCCCCTGTAGGGCGAGTGCAAAGACAGAGCTGGGGACGAGGGAAAGGAAAGAGCTGTGAGAAGAAGCAAGTTCCCTCCTCCCATGCAGACAACCGCTGAGATGCTCTTCCCTTTATGTCCCTACAAGGAGGAAATGCGCAAATGTTTCCCCAAAGGGAATGCAATTTCTGCACTGATTCCCCAGGGTGCACTATAAATATTTTAGAAGCATATCAATTTCTTGCCCTCTTACTATTCCCTTCTCTCTAGCTTTTAATCCAAACTGCTCTCACCTTCTGCTTCCTTGTCCATGTCCCTTTATAGCTTTTATGTTCCCCTTTCCCTTTCTGTGTCTGCTTGCTGCTTCTTTCTCCTCTCCTTCCTGGATTCCCATTTCTTTGTTCAAAAGGCTTCCCAGAAAAAGGGAGAAGGGGAGGAAAGATGCATATAGCATCCCACTGGGAGAGACCTGAAGAAAAAGAATTGCCAATTTTGAAGAGCCTTTCCATTTTTATTGCAATGTTTTGTGCCTGCCTGTATCAAATCTTTAAAAGAAACACTAACATTAATAATACATACTTTGCTTTGTTCAATCCAATTTTACCCTGATCCAAAGGGCTTGGAATGCAAGGCATAGGCGCTTGTTTATCCTATGCTTCTCAAATAACAGGATGATTGTTCCTACCCTGTTCCTTTACAGCTCTTTTCTCATCTGTTTTGTTTTCTGGGTGCAGAATAATTTCAGCTTGTAGTGGGAGCACTGGCAACCTCTGCTGGAGCTTCCCGAGAGCCACGTCCCAGCTGTTGCCCGTAGGGCGCCCGTTGCTGCTCCACAAGGCCTTTGGCTGCTGCCAGACCTCCTGACTTGCCAATGCACTTGACGAGCCCTTGCTGCAGTCACCTGGGACCCCGGAGAGTAATACTTCCTGTTATCAGAGTCCCTTCAACTCCAAGAAGTTGTTCTCAGTAATATTTCTGTAGATGTTGGGTTTGTCTTGCTATACAGCTGTGAATCACGCACAGGCCCCAAGCGCTGCTGCTCATAATGAAGCTGCATAACAATTACCTCTTTAAAAATAGACATTTTTCTCCTGTTTTCAGAAGTGTTCATGGTGTTGGGCATTTTGCAAAAGTATGAAGTAAAGTTTGTTGCTTTGCACAGAGTGAGTTCAAGTAAAAACTGATCTTACTGTGTTTTTTTTTCCTTCTCTTTTTGACAGCAGAAGAAAAGCAGAGATTTCTTCCCTTCCTATCCCATGTTCTTTTCCTTCCTGTCTTGTTCCAGACTGGTATTTGCAAAACCCTAATAATTCTCTAAAAAGATGGTTCTGCATGAGGAAGAGAGACAAAAAGCTCAACAACTTTAGTGTCTTCAGTCAGCAGAAGAGAAGGGGAACAAAAAAAAAAAGCTCTAGCATTTTTATCGTGGAAGATTTCCATGATTTTTCTGACAAGTGACTTAAATTCACTGTCAAGGACATGGCCATTCTGTAAGAGGGTCTCAACAGAAATAGAAAATAATCATTTTTTTTAAACAAACAAACAAACAAACATCTGTTACAGAAACTTCTTTTCCTCCCCCTCTAGTCAAACACCAGACCAGGGGTGTCCCAGGAGAATGGAACATGATCCCCGGAACTTTTTGGGACCCGTGGGTATTTTCCTTTAGAATAAACAAGAGAAAACTTTTAATTGGTTTAGGCTCAATTTCAAACAACCTGTGAATTGAGCATGGAACTCAGACTCTACAGCGAAAAAATTTCTTCTAAAAGAGATTTTTCTCTCAACAATTGTAGCTGATTTTTTTCCGCTAGAGTGCTTTTCTCAAAGTCCTACATCATTGTCACCTCCTTTGAATCTCTGGCCTTTGTAGCTTATCTGGACATTCATTTTGCACTTAGGTTACTCTCATACACTTTATTTCTTCCATTCTACTCTATTCTTTTCCATTTTACTCAACAAACATTTATTGAGCATTCATCCATTAAGACTCTGTCTATGACTTTTGGGAGCTCTCAATTAAGTAGGAGTGACAGGGCATTAACATTGATAGTGATAACTATAATAAGACAAGTACAATATCAAATAGAATATTAATGTTTTAAAAGAGATGTGCAAATCATACTCTGAGGATTAAGGGGAGGAGGTTGAAACAATAGGTAAGCTGTGCAAGGGTATTGGCTTGGAAATCAAACTCGTAAGAATGAAGCTTTGATCCAGAAGCACACCAATCCACAGTATAAGCTCATCATCTCCCTTCGGGATAGCTGAGAGTGATTTTATCTCCACACACTCACATTTTGCAAGGAGGCACTCACGCCATTGTGAAATTATTTGGGGCTCATATGGGATGGACCTTGTAGAGAGTGGTTTGAAATACTTGCTCTAAGTGATCAGTTAAGCGAAGTTCCACAGCCCATGATTCATTTCATGGAAGGTTACTGATCCTGGATTTTGTGCTGTGACAGATTCTGGAAGTGGAGTCATGAGGAATAAGAAACAGCCCCCTTTCCTCAAATATGAACAGCGTTGGGCATGTCTTCTTAATCCTCAACATGACCTGCAATAAAAACATGTCTGAATGTTCCTTCTACCCCTGGCCATGTATATCACACTCCCTAGAGCCTCCTTCGAGGGGAAGAGCGAGACCAGGCTCTCCTCCCCCTCTAGGTTGTAGGAACAGCATGAATGGGTAGCTGTGAAAGTGGTGTCCAGAGTAAAAGTGCTACATATGTGAAGAGTGAATGTTACTCTAATCAGTTCTGAATGCATTTCTGAGCACGCTAATCATATACATCATCTATACAATGTGTTTTATTTAGAGTCATATTTCTGAGACATGTCAGAATTATAGGGGATGCATATAGTATGCTTTTCTGAAAATTCTCTTTAATGCTTCATGGTTCTTGTTATTTGGAGAATGTTAATAATTTGGCTCCGAGAACATTGTTCTTTTCCTCTTGAACTATGAAGAAAGCAAGTTGAGACACAATAGAGAGTTAATTGGCCTCTTTCAACTCTGGGTTTGATGGGGCAGAGATGCTCTCTACCAAATTGGGCCAAGGAGCTCCTAAATCTGGTTGGAACAGAGCTTCTAATCACTTAATGAGTTCAGGGTCATGTAAAAAAATCAGGCAAATAGTTGTGGGCTTTACCACACTCAAAAGTTGCTAATATATAAAACCAAGTAGAACCAACATTACAGTTTAAAGTTCTACAATGCTAAGACTAAGAGAGTCTCAGCACAGTATTATAAAATGTTACCATGATACCCTCAGATAGATATAGAAAATTAAAGTCTTCACTCTAGGATAGAGCCTTCCATAATGATGATCAGTTATCTTTTCCTCAGTGGTTACTAAGCACAGGTATCTTACGTGCATTGGTTCATTTACACTTAATCATGCTGGAGATAGGCTCACTCAACATGCAATCCCAAATCCCTTCTCACGAATTATGTTTCTCACAAGTTTAAACCTTTGGCTTCCCAACTTCTCTTGTCACTGGGCATGGCCAAATGATGGAGCTCTGGCCCATATGATTTAAGCAGAAGCATGGTAGGGAAGACTTCCCTTCTTGAATTCAATGAAAAGACTCCCAAGAGAGAATACCTTTTTCCCTTTTTCCATCTAGAACATTGGCATGATCGCTACAAGTGTAGTAACCATCTTGCAACAATGGGGTGGCAACCATGTGGCGGATGTGCTGCTGAGCTGCCATCCCACTCCTGGGGCTATTTACTTCTTTCATGGGGAAAAATAAACCTCTCTTTGCTAAACCACTGCCTGGTTGTCTGTTCCTTGCAGCCAAACACACAGCAAACATTTATTGAATGTCTACTAGGTGCCTATTGCTGGTTCAGATGCTGAAGAAAGAGCAAAATAAAGAAAATATTCTCAGACCCTGCTCAAGGACTTATATTCTAGTGTGGGGTAGATAGACAATCTAAAGAAAATGTTCAGTGCATGTCAGTGCAATGGTGAAAAATGCTATGGAGCGATGAGAGCAGGGTAAGGGGACAGAGAATGGTGAGGAAGTGATGAGAAGGTTGCTGTTTTATGGAGAGTCAGCAGAGAAGGTCTCCCTGGTTGGGAGGCCTTCTGAACAGAAAGCAGAAGGAAGTGTTGAATTGAGCCAAGCATATTTTTGAAGTAAGAACATTGCAAGCAGAGTTAAGTACTGATACTGATGCCCTGAAATGGGAGCATTCCTGCTATGCTAGAGAGATGGAAAGGAGCCTTTTTGGTCTCTCATGGAATGAGGGGAATAATCATAGCAAAGAAGTCAGGGAGGTGACCAGGCCAAGAGACACTTGATGTTCCGGACTACTGTAAGACCTTTGGCTTTGACTCTGTCATTCCTTAAAGCAAATTCCAATGAGGGAAATTACAATACTTACACCAAAATGGGAGGCCACACATTCTGTACTTTACTTTATATTTTATTTTATTTTACAAACACTTATTAACATAATTGTTTGTAGTCAGTAGTCATGAACAGATATCTCTGAAAACTTTCAAAATATATTGACTAGGACTCCACTCCCTTTTAACTGAATGGAATACAAAAGTATGGATAGAAGTTTATGGTTTTAGAGAACATGATGAAATATTTGCCTAAACATATTATCTATTTTTATAGATTTTATTTTAACCCTCTACCCTGAAGTGATAAAAGAAATAGAAAAACATTTTATTTTGACAATTTCATTTTAAATCAGAAGAAAAATATTGGTGGCATTATTTAAATAATGCCTTAAACTGACTTTGCGTCATTTACAGGTTCATGGAGAAATAAAACTTGGAGATTGTGCGTACAAAGTTAATGATATAGCTGAAATCCTAGACATTAAGAACAAAAACCACCAATCAGCTTATATTCTTTCTCTGGAATCTCATATCACTAGTACATGTCCATGTTTCCCATCTCATTTTAAATGGACTCTAACCATGCATTCATTATATTCAAAGAACCACCGAGATTATGACTCAAAATTTTGCCACACAGCTTCAGGATCACTATTTGTCTGTTCAATTTAACACAGAAGAGGCCGGGCGCGGTGGCTCACGCCTGTAATCCTAGCACTCTGGGAGGCCGAGGTGGGCGGATCGTTGGAGCTCAGGAGTTTGAGACCAGCCTGAGCAAGAGCGAGACCCCGTCTCTACTAAAAATAGAAAGAAATTATATGGACAGCTAAAAATACATATAGAATAAAAAATTAGCTGGGCATCGTGGTGCATGCCTGTAGTCTCAGCTATTCTGGAGGCTGAGGCAGAAGGATCGCTTGAGCTCAGGAGTTTGAGGCTGCTGTGAGCTAGGCTGATGCCACGGCACTCACTCTAGCCCAGGCAACAGAGTGAGACTCTGTCTCAAAAAAAAAAAAAAAAAAATTTAACACAGAAGAATTATATAACTTTTAGATTGAGAGAGTATCTGACAACAATGTCTGAGGATGTTGTACTTGTGCAGATTACTTGGCTATATTCATACTCTACAACTCCTCCACACAGGAAATTTGAATTTTCATGTACTAAAAGTACATTGGGAGGCAATCTGAAGAGGGTCCTGATGTTTTAAAATGATATGTATCAAGACACAGTGGATTGCTTTATTTGAAATGGGACACTCTGTAGATCGGAAGAGGAATGAAAATTTACATCTTGAAAAAATGTGGTTGTTTCAAATCTTAGAAAAAGTGAAAGTCAGCAGAGGTGGTACATGCTACTCAAAGGGACTTGAATTCAGATGTGGGTATGATTCCCATGGAGATGCTATTTTAACCCTTTCGGGTCTTGCAAAGGCCATGCTTTCAGAAATGTCTGAGTATGCTTCCATCATGGGTAGTAGTGACCCTTGAAATTCATCCAGGGACCTGATCAGGAATGGGCAGGCAGAGAGAACAAGAACCAAATCTACACAAGGCCACTAGGGGTGAATGATGGAGATGGGATGACTCCAGGTGAAGGTGGATGAGGAAAGGGGCCTCAGCCAGGCATAAGAAGGTACAGGAACAGAAGCAGCACCCAAGCAGAGAGCAGATGTACAGTCTGCGAAGACAGTTTCAGTTCATTAGACACAGTGGACCAACAGCACCCGGGCTAGGCAGGGCTGCTCATGGCTGTCATCTTGGCTGCCTCAGAGGAGCTGAGATTGGGGGCTTGTCAGGGGCTAGAGGGGGCCTGTCCTGGAATACTGTGTGTGCTGTGCGTTGGAATCCTCGGGCCTGGCACGCTATGATTATCCCCGAGAACAGAAGTCCATCAGTTGCCTGCAGAGGGGTGAACCAGCTCAAGCCGAAACCATTCATCTCGCACACATGGGATGACCACTCTGATTGGATGTTGTAAGGGATGCAGAATAATTTCATGCTCAGAAATTCAAACTCTGGAACTTGAGTGCTTGGGTCTGAATCCTGTTCTGACACTCACTGCCTGGGTGATCTTGGGCAACTGATTTGCCTCAGTTTCCTTAACTGAAAAACAAGGATACTAACAGTAACTACAGCATGGGGTTGTCCTGAGAATGACATGGGTTGTTATTCACAACCCATTTCATGCTGGCAACTGAGGAAGAGCTCTGCTCACGTTAGCTATGACTTTAATGGCAGGTAGTTAACATCAAGGTATGCTCTATCAACAGGTACAATATCCAAACACTAAGCCAACATTCTAGGCCAACATGCTAGGTCCTGGGAAGTAGAATGAGAAGACTAAGGCAGGGCCTAAAGCATACAGGACCAAAAGAACCCAAGGATAGGCCTATTTATCTTATTTTGGGCTTCAAAGTTGTACTTCAGGAAGCAGTGAAGATGAAGGTAATAAGTTGTGAAATGCAGATTTAGAGTTGCTTAATCACCTCATACATCAAGTTAGGATTGAGTCAGGATACTGATGTTAAAGTGAAGTCTAGAAGTGATAAAACTAAGTGTCTTTTTGCAATCTTTAGGGAAATTTAGTTTTATCATTAGTGCCTTAATCGTAGTATCCTGTCTTGGTCTTATCTACAGCCCCCCTTCAAATGAAACTTTCAACTCTTCCAAGAATTAGTATTTATCAATCTTGCCTCATTATTGAATAAATATATAATCCTCATCTAATTTGGTAGGTCTGGGGTGGGGCCTGATGTGTATAATTTCATAACAGCTTGAAAAATTTCTATGATCAGATAAATTTAGGCAAATTTGGGAAATACTACACCAGGAGGATAGACAACCCCTGAACTTAACCATGGGTCCAGGGAAAAGTTTTCCAAGCCAACTTCCAGTAGGGGATAAAGAGTTTGCGAGAAATTATCAAGTGGTTCTTTGGTCTTGTCTAATCACTTTCCACATTGGAAATTCACATGGTTCTCTTTTTCTAACTGGATTCCTGGTCCCTAGTACCATAGTGGCTGTACTTCAATGGCACAATTTCCTGCTTACCTCTCCCTTTGAAGCCTATCATTTGCTTATTAGTCTTGACTCACCGGATTCTTTTGCCTTTCCAGTCCATACCTACTCTAGGAGCTAGACAGACAGACAGTCTTGCATGCCCAGAGGCATGAGGCATGGTTGTCATAGCTAACTGTGGTAGAAATGACACAGTGCCATACGGTTGTACCAGCTCCTAACATGGCCATGCTTCTCACCTTGTGTTGCCGTCAATGGCTGATTTTCCCCCAAAACCTTACAGTTTTAGAAATAGGTAAACGTTTCATGAACAGAGTGAACAAAGGAAGATACAGGGTAGAAGATTTAACTAATAATTCCTACTTAGCATGGTCTTAGTGATGGGGTGGTGTTGAGGAAGGATAAGACTCATATTTGGCTATATCTTGAAGATATACAAATAATTTCAGATGAATCAGTTTCGAAGTCATGTTTTCATGTGAACTATGAGGAGAAAAAACAGAGAAAATCTAAGAGCAAGGGTAGGGAACATACATGCTCTGTTAAGTGATACCATGGAAGCCTATGCAGGACAGTGGACAGATATTCAAACACGCTTTTTGGTTCAATCCTTCCACGGTAACGTATTATAGACACTCTTTACGGAACTGTACAAGAATCCCCCAGAGGATCTATGACGGCTCCCCACTGCGCTGTGCTCGGATGACACCCAGTTTGTCTCACCCCTCGAGCCACCTGTTCTGTAATAACCAGTGTCGCCTTCAGTGCCAGCGCCGTGGGCTCCTCTCCACCCATCTTGTTGTCTTTGCTCCTCCCCTTCCCCGTCCATTCTCACCCTTTCTCTTTCTTCTGGTCTTTTTCTATTTTCCAGGCCCTCCCTTAGTCGCCCTTTCACCCTCTTTTTAAACATCAATAGCCTCACTCAGACACTAGCAACGTGCCTTTTCTTCTGCACGATCCTCCCTCCGTCTCACACGCGTTTGCAGTTGCCGCCCCCAGTTGCCCGGCCCCTCCCTCCTCCCCTCCCTCCTCCCCACCCTCCTCTGCTCCTGAGCTCCTGCTCTCCCTTGCACCCTTCCAGTTGTTTTCCTCAGAGCACACTGGCTGACAGAATGGGGACACCGAATACAGTTACAATAATGTCAACAGCTCAGGGGACGAAAAAAAAGGGGAACAAGCAAAAAAAAAAAAAAAAAAAGACGGTTTTAATTAGATATCCATGCCACTGACTCACACTTAATATGCAAATTTTTAGCCCTTCCATTGTTAAGTGAAACGAGAGTTTTATTTAAATGTGAAAATGGCTGAGAGACGAGGAAGGATAATTAGGCAGCACTAAAATATAAACCCATGTTTCACAGCCTACAAGAACACGCGGGAGCGAAAGGATTCTGCTCCACGTGGGGCGTGGCGAGACTGGGCTGGGGAGGATTCTTGCAGGACGGTGACGATGACGACAGCAGAGATTCATTTTTGTGTGTGTGTAGTGGACTCCGGTTCAAAAGTGCTTTCATATCCCTTGTAGTTGATCTTCATGGCAATATTCTCAGGAGGGCAGGGGTGATTGGTGAGCTCCATGGTACAGATGGGAACTAGAGGTTAAAAAATGGTTGCCGACTTGTTCAAGGTCCCCCAGCACATAAATAGTAGAGTACCTGGCACTTTTCCCCCATTCTACGCTGCCAGACTTAGGATGCAGGCACTAAGAAAAACGGTTTGATTACAGAGACAATATAATGAGCCTCAGGCTAAAAATACAATTTTTGTACCTCCATTTTGCAGATGACGTTTTATCATAACTTTGGAGGCTAAGCCTCGGGCAGGAAAATTGCTACCCCACCTGAAATGTTCTTCTTGGTGCCATTATCTGGTACTTGGAACCAACGTAGTACTTGAAAAACTGAAATTTACAGCACTCACTGCAGTGGTAATTACCATAACTTCTGCTGGGATATATTGATCACCTATGTATTGTCAGGCAGCATGCATTGTCCTGTCCCTAATCTTGCATATAGTGCTTTACTTATGAGAATACAATTCTACTACTAAATAAAATATAACAATGCATTAAACAAATATAGTGTGTCTGAAATTAATTCCAAGAATGCAAAGATGTGTCAATATTATAATTGTGACTAACTCTATAAATCTCAAAAATAAGGAATTTAATAAAAATTAAATATCTGTTTATAATATCTCAATAAGCAAAATGTCTCTGAAAATAGAAGCTAGCATTATTCTTAATAGAAAAATCACTAGAGATAATTCCATGAAAACAGAAATAAAACAAAGTATTCTAGTTATAATTATTAATATTCAACATTTTTCAGAAATTCTAGCCAATGCAATGAGACCGGAAAAGAAATAAAAGGAATACATAAAGAAGAAGAAGACAAAAATCATCTTTATTTAAAATTGATGTGATTTTTTACCTCAATAACCCAAAGATTATACATATTTTATCTTGTTTGAAAAATTGGAGGAAATACAGATGTGTTAGAAATTTTTAAAAATATCCTAGCATATTAGAGATATAAAGGAATCTTTTATGTACCCTGTTAAAAGTAAGGAGAGACATCTGCTTCCAAATTGCATTGAAGTAGAAGACCCAAATGCATTTCCCAGCTCCTTACTAAAATAATTTATGAAAATTTAGAAGAAAAGTGATACTCATATTTTAGGAAAACTAAGATTGAGGAATAATTCCTAAAATTAACCATAAATAATACTAATACTACTTACGAGGAAAAAAAGGACTTGGATTGAGAAATAGAGACAATTTTCAAGTCACAGCATAACTCATATTTATGAAACAAAGATTGCAAAGAAGACAGGAATTATACACCTCCATAACCACCTTTCCCTTAGGTAACAAAGCTTTAACTGAAAAAGAGGATTGAGCAGCTATTAACACACGTGTGAATTCAAATGGATGCTTTAGTTATCTACTGCTGATTAACAAAACTTAGTGGCTTAAAACAATAAAAATTTATAATCTCACACTATATCTGTATATCAGGAATTTGGGAATTACTTAGGTATTGCATGGGGTTTTTCATGAGGGTGTAGGTCATGATATCATTTCGGGCTGCAGTGATTGGAATTTTGACTAGGGCTGGAAGATGAGGCTCACCCTCATGCCTGGCAGGTTAGTGTGGGTTGTTGGCCGGAATTTCTCACCATGAGAACTCTCCATGTTCTCAGGTCATGGCAGCTGGTTCCTCTTAGAATGAATTGTCTTAAAGAAAAGGCAAGAAATAGGGCAAGGATGGCCTTTGTGACTTAGCCTTGGGAGCCACATGCCATCGCATGGCTATATGCTATGGTTACACAGACTGATGTTGAGGCAATATGGAGGAGAAGTCCACAAGGGCATGAATATTAGGAAGCAGGGATCACTAGCTATTACCGTTATAGATTATCTAAAGCAACACAGTGGACTTGCAATACCAGTGCAGCTAAAAACCAGATCAACAAACGGTGTTCCTAAGCCTTAAATTATTCAAATTCTTCAACCAGCAGTATGCATCACAAATCCCAGAGGACAAAGAAAAAAGTGCCATTTCATAAAGCAGAAGCATAACAGGTAGAAGCCAGCAAGAGACTGGGAAATGGACAAGGAACTCTACATGTCAACATACAGCTCAATAGTAGAATTAAAAAGAGACATAAGCCATACACAAAGGGCAGAGAGTAGGGGCTAGGCAGCACCCCTTCACCACACAGAATGCACCAATTTCGAGAATGTGTACCACGAAAACACGGTAGAAAAAAGGAAAAGGACTAGTCCCAAAAATTCCACGAAAAGCACACTTAAGAAGACTTAAGGAGGAAAAAGCTGAAGAAGATTGACATAGAATCCAAGAAGAAAAGTTAACAAGATGAACAAAAAAGTCTAATTAGTTAGATATGGAAAATAAGCAAGGGTCTTAAAACAACAATAAAACTGAAATCTATATCAGAAGTAAAACACATCAGATGAGAGGCTTCAAAAATTAAATCAATGATATGATTTGCAAACCTGAGACACTCTCCCAGGGTTCACAAGAAAAGATAGAGGATATATTGTGAAAGAGAGAGATGAAGGATATGAAGGAGACAGAGTGAACAGACAACATGTGTATAACTAAGTGTCCTCAGCACATGCTACACACAACCAGCCGTCGAGGGTTTAGTATGTACTCACGTGCTTGTGTAGAACAAAGGCTTGAGTGTGAATAATAACAGTCTTACCACACATTATGAGAAATCAGTTATAAGAGAGACATCATGTCTCCAGGGAAGAATTTTGAATCCCACAGATAAAGAAAGGCATAAGAAAATAAGGTCTCAGATTGTGCTTCTTCATAACTAAACAAGATAACAAAAGCAGTAACCACAGGCATTTTGAGGGTAAAGATTATGACCTTGGGATTTTGTACTCGGGAAATATGCTGATCACATTGGAGAGCAACAAAAAGATCTTCCTAAATGCTTCTTGAGGAATGCTGCCTGTGTTGTTTGTGATTGTATCTCCGGCACCTAGGCCAGCTATTGTGGCAAAGAGGTTTTCAATAAATGTTTATTACATGAACAAAGACGTGTCTATGAATCAGAAAATACTGCATTCACACATCTTTTTAGTAAAAAATCTTGAAATGTATTCCAACCAACTTAAGATGAAACAAAAGGAAAAGCTAACTAACTAATGGTACCTATAAGAGACTCCTGATATAAATGGCTTGGAGGACAACCTGCTTTCAAGAGAAAAAGCTGAGGAATTTTTATAAATTTGATAACTAAACTAAATGAAAATACCAATGTCTCAACATATAATCTTGGATTGCAAGTTCAAAATGTGATTTTGATACAGGCTGAGAAACACATGTGCTAGCATAGGAGTGTGGACAGAACAAGGCCATCGTAATTTTTGTCTCATAGAGGGGACATGGAAAAACATTTACTCAGCTTGAACAATTAGATTCACATAGGTTGAAAGTGCTTTTGGGGAACATAAATCTAAGTACCAGTATAAATAAAAATATGATATATTCATTTCAAAAAGCTGTAGAGGATAAAATCAAAGAAAATGTGTTTCAAATAGCACAAGATAAAAAAACATGAAGACTATTAGAATAAAAAGCAGAAAAAAAAAAAAGATGACAAGGAACAAACACATAAGTTTTAATAATACCTGCAAGTGGGCTAACTTTCCCATTAAAACAAAAGAAAGGCGCAAGTTGGATTAAAAATAAAAGAAAAGTAAACAGAACATATCTCTGTTCTGTTTATAAAAGTTAAACCTAAATCAGACTAATAACAGTATTTTTTAAAAGGATGGCCAAATGTATTTTTAATATTAACAAAATCAAAGTAGGAAATACGACATTAAAGTGAGATAAGGTTAAATGCAAGCCTAAAAACATTAAATTGTAGAAAAAGGGATAATTATTTTTGATATTTATATTTTATTTTGATAAAGTATTTTGTATTGATAAAAGAAATAATTTATTATGAAGCTCTAAATATTTTCAAATTCTATGTATGAAACATATAAGGCAATAAGTATTAAAAATGCATGGATAAGCTGAAAACACTGTATTAAATTCTGACATTACTCATTTTTACTTTCAAAGTTTAAGAAAGCAAACAATTCGGTATGGCTATGAACAATCTGAATAATAAAATTATCTCTCTTTGTGGTTATATATGTATAATATTTATCTTATACCATATATTGTATTTTATACTATATAAAGTATATAAACTGTGTGTGTTCCCAATGATATATACTTGTATATATGTTTTTATAATACATGCTATTGTGTTCTCAGACATTAACATAAATATTTATAAACTTGAAAGCTATGAAACAGTTATCCAAATTCATCATATGAATTTTCAAAATTAATTCAAGAGGTAAATATTCTGAATGAAAAACAACAAAAGGTTAGAAAAAAATTGCCAAAGAACTACTCACAAACTAAGCCTGTATAGACAATTTTTCTTAAACACTTAAGGAATATAAATGCTTTATTCTACTTAACGTAATACAGAGTTCAAAAAGATAGAAAGTCTACCAATTAATTTGGCTATGCTATTTAATAAGCAACACTTACAGACACGTTTCTTAAAAATATGGTGAACTACAGATATTCCCAGTTATAACTATTAAAACAAAAGCAGCAAATAAAATGATGAGAAAGAATGTTTAAACATTACAAAATATGATAAGGGGTATTCTTCTTTTTTAATGTGGTAAAGGAGCTCTCTGAAACCAGCATCATACCTGATTAAAAAAACAATAGAAATATTTCCATTACAAAGATAAAAATGACACAGTTGACATTAACCAGTACTATTATTAAATACTGCTTTGGATACCAATGATATCAGTTACATTCAAACTCTGTCTGAAAATAAATAAGAAGGGAACACTTTCCAACTCATTTTATAAGGCCAGAATTACCCTGACACCAAAACTAGTTAATAATATTATGGAACAATTACTCTTATGAACACAACAGATGCAAAATTTGTAAAAAAAAAAAAAAAAAAAAGAAAGAAAAGAAAAATTGAAAAATTCACTCAAGTAATTCAAAAAGAAAGGAGAGTATAAGTATGTCAGGACCACGCGAGATATGATCCAGGAATGCAAGGTTTGTTTAACATTAAAAAATAATTCCCTATAATTCATTATATGATAATTTCAATAGATGCTCAACAAAACATTTTACACAATACAACTATTCACACACATATACACACACACAAACAAATCAGCAACTAGGAATAGAAGAGAACTTCCTCAATCTGACGAAGGTCATCTGTAAAAAACCTACAGATAAATGTTATATTTAATTGGAAAAATGAAATGCTTTTCCTCCAATCAGAAATTAGACAAGGATGTCAGTATTACCATTCACATTTAATATTATATTGCTAGAGAACTTAAGCAGTACAATAAAACAAGGAAAATAAATAAGAGGCATACTAATGGTAAAAAAGAAATGGAATATTACTCAATTATAAGAAACGACAGTGATCTAGCACCTCTTATATTTTCCTAGATTGAGCTTGAGCCCATTATCCACAGTGAGGTATCACAAGATTGAAGGAATAGTCTACACATACACTTGCCGTCAAATTGGTACTAACTGATCAACACTATGGTGTTCACATGGTAGTAATATTCTCCAGAGATTAGGGGGTGGGGGGAACAAACTCACAACTAAGGGTCACAGACACAGTGAGTACTGTTCAGGGGAAGGGCATACCTCTAAACCTCACTTGGGTGAGGCAAAGATATAAAATGTAACCAGAAGATATTTGCACTTCAGTGTTTATTGCAGCATTATTTGCAATGGCTAAAATATGGAATCAGCTTAAGGGTTTATCAAGGGATGAATGGATAAAAATGATGTGGTGTATGTACACAATGGAATATTATTTAGCCATGAAAAAGAAGGAAATTTTGTCATTTGCAGAAACATGGATAGATCTGGAGGACATTATATTAAGCGAAATAAACCAGGCACAGAAAGACAAATATTTCATTTTCGCACTCATATATGGGACTTAAAAAAAAATTTATTTAAAGGAAGTAGTGAATAGAATGATGGCTACTAGAGATTGGTAAGGGTGGTGGGAAGGGGTAAGGAAGAGATGTTGGTGAAGGGGTAATTCTGTTTAACAGAAGGAAGAAGTTCTGATGTTCAGTGGTACAATGGGGCAACTATAGTTGACAATAGTTTATTGTATTTCAGAATAGCTAGAAGTTTTCAAATGCTCCCAACATAAAGCAAAGATGAATGTTTCAGGTGAATCATGTCCCAGTTACCCTGATTTGATCATTGTATGTTGTGTGCTTGTATCAAGATGTAACATGCACTCCATGAATATGTACAATTATTATATATCAATAAAAAATTAAGAAAAGAAGTAAAACTGTCTTTTCATAGACAGTTGACATAAAGATTTATAAACTTGAAATTCATGAAACAGTTATCAAAACTGTTCATATAAATTTCCAAAATTAATTCAAGAGGTAAAAATTCTGAACAAAAAGCAACAAATGGCTAGAAAAAAAATGCCAAAGGACTACTCACAAACTAGGCCTGGACCAGAATAACTGTATGGACAATTTTTCTTAAACGTTTAAGAAATCTTAAGTAATCTAAAACATCTAAAAATTTGGCTAGAACCAATGAATGCATTTAGCAATGTTATAGGATACAAGGTCAATATACAAAAGTCAATTGTATTTCTGTATATTTTCAATGAGAAATTAAAATTTTGAAAATAACATTTACAAGAGTTTGCAAACATGAAATACTTTGGAACTATACACTGAGAGCTATAGAATACTGTTGAGAAAAAATTAAGGCAAAACTAAATAAATGGAAGAATATATTTTAAGGATTAGAAAACTCACTACTGCTAGGATGTCAATTGTTCCCAAATTGATACATAATTTAAATGTATTCCCAGTCAAAATCCTAGTATCTTTTGTTTTTGGCAGATATTGTCAAACTAATTCAAAATTATATATACATACAAAAGGCATAAATTGACCACTATTTTGAAAAAGAACAAGTTTGGCAATTTACAATATCTGATTTCAAGACTTTATAAAGCCTCAGTAATCAAAATAGTATGGAATTGGCATCAGTATAGACATATACATTAATAGAAAATAATAGATAGTTTAATGAAGAAAGGAAATAAACAGTCAGTTCATTTTTAACAAAGAAACCAAGATAATTCATTAGAAAAAGGATGGTGTGTTCACCACATGATGTTGGATTAACCGAACAGCCACATGGAAAAAAATAAATCTCAAACATTACTTCATACCATGCACATAAATTAACTCACATGGCTCACAAATATATATATATTTCTAAAACCTCTAGAAGAAAACATAAGATATAACCTTCATAATCTTGGTTTATGTCCTATTTTTTAGAAAAAACATAAAAAGCTATAACTATAAAATAAGATATTAATAAATTGGACTTCACCTAAATTTAAAACTTTTGTTTTTTGAAAAGAACTATTAAGTTATCAAAATCTGTGGGACACAGCTAAAGCAGTCCTGAGAGGAAAATTTATATCCATAAATGCCTACATCCAAAAGACAGAAAGCTCACAAATCAACAATCTAATGAATCATCTCAAAGAACTAGAAAAGGATGAGCAAACCAACCCCAAACCCAACAGAAGAAAAGAAATAACAAACATCAGAGTAGAACTAAATAAAATTGATAATGAAAAAACTATATGGAAGATTAATAAAACAAAAAGTTGGTCCTTTGAAAAAATAAACAAAATTAACATGTCTCTTGCTAGATTAACCAAAAGCAGAAAAGAAAAGACTCTAATAAGCTCTGTCAGGAATGAAAAAGGAGAAATTACAACTGATACCATGGAAATATAAAACATCATCTATGAATACTACAAAAGCCTTTATGCACATAAACTTAAAAATGTGGATAAAATGGACAAATTCTTAGAAATAGATGGCCTCCCTAGGCTTTATCAGGATGAAATAGAATTCCTGAACAGACCAATATAAAGTGCCGAAATTGAATCAGCAAACAAACAAAAAACAAACAAACAAAAAAAAACCTCCTTCAAAGAAATGTCCTGGACCAGATAGTTTTACACCCAAATTTTATCAGACCTACAAAGAACTGATGCCTATCCTGCAGAAATTATTCCACAACATCAAGAAGGAACAAATCCTCCCCAACACATTTTATGAAGCCAACATCACCCTGATACCAGAACCAGGAAAGGACACAACAAAAAAAGAAAACTACAGACCACATCCCTTATGAATATAGATGCAAAAATTCTCAACAAAATCCTAGCAAAATGAATTCAGGTGCTCATGAAATAAATAAATAAATAAATAACCCATCAAGACCAAGTAGGCTTCATCCCAGAGATGCAGGGATGGTTCAACATATGCAAACTATAAATGTAATTCACTACATAAATAGAAGCAAAAACAATGATCCTCTCAATAGAGGCAGAAAAAGCATTCAACAAAATTCAGCACCCTTTTATGATAAGAACGCTTAACAAAATAGGCATAGGCAGGATTTTCCTAAAAATGATAAAAGCCTATATATGACAAACCCACAGCCAACATCATACTGAATGGGAAAAAATTGTAAGCATTCCTGCTTAGAATTGGAACCAGACAAGGTTGTCATCTAGCTCCGCTTGTATTCAACATAGTGCTGGAAGTCCTAGGTAGAGCAATCAGACAAGAGGAGGAAATCAAGAGCATTCAAATGGGGCCAGAAGAGGTCAAACTATTGCTCTTTCCTGACAATATGATCTTATATCTATATACCCCAAAAATTCTGCCGTGAGACTACTGGAATTGACAAACAAATTGAACAAGGTATCAGAATACAAAATCAAAGTAATAAATCAGTAGCATTCCTATATGCCAACAACAGTCAAATCGAGAACTAAATGAAAAACTCAATACCCTTCACAATAACAACAAAGAAAATAAAATACCTAGGAATATATTTAATTAAGGAGGTAAAAAACCTCTACAGGGAGAACTACAAAACACTGAGGAAGGAAATAGTAGAGTACATAAACAGGTGGAAAATCATACCATGCTCATGGGTCAGCAGAATTAACATTGTTAAAATGTCTATACTGCCCAAAGTGATCTACAGATGCAATGCAATCCAATTAACATACAACATCATTTTCATAGTTCTAGAAAAAATAATTTTACTCTTTGTATGGAACTAGAGAAGACCCCATATAGCCAAAGCAATCTTAAGCAAAAAGAACAAATTGGGAGGCATCAATTTACCTAATATATATATATATATATATGTGTGTGTGTGTGTGTGTGTGTGTGTGTGTGTGTGTGTGTGTGTGTATATATGTGTGTGTGTGTATGTGTGTGTATGTATGTGTGTGTGTGTGTGTGTGTGTATGTATATATTTATGGCCATCTAATCTTTGACAAAGGAGAAAAAAACATACACTGGAGAAAAGAATCCTTATTCAATAAATGGTGCTGGGAAAATTGGATAGCCACATGTAGAAGACTGAAACAGGATCCACATCTTTGACCTCTCACAAAAATCAACTCACAGCAGATAACAGACTTAAACCTAAGGCATGAAACTATAAGAATTCTAGAAGAAAATGTTGTAAAAACTCTTATAGACATTGGCCTTGGCAAAGAATTTATGAAGAAGACCCCAAAGGCAATGATAGCAACAACAAAAATAAATAAATGAGACCTGTTCAAATTAAAAATCTTCTGCACAGCCAAGGAAACTATCACAAGAGCAAACAGACAACCTACAGAATGGGAGAAAATATTTGCATGTTACACACCCAATAAAGAGCTGATAACTAGGATCTATATAGAACTCAGGAAAATCAGCAAGAAAAAGTGAGCAAAGGACATGAACAGAAAGTTTTCCAAAGAAGATAGACTAATGGCCAACAAACATATGAAAAAATGCTCAGTATTTCTAATCATCAGGGAAATGCAAATCAAAACCACAATGAGATATGACTTAACTCCAGTAAGAATGGCCTTTATCAAAAAGTCCCAAAACAATAAATGTTGGCGTGGATGCAGAAAGATAGGAACACTCATCCACTGCTGGTGGGACTGCAAACTAGTACAACCTCTATGGAAAGTAATATGGAGATACCTCAAAGAGCTATAAGTAGAACTACCATTTGATCCCACAATCCCATCACTGGGCATCTACCCAAAGGAAAAAAAGACATTCTATAAAAAAGATATCTGCACTCAGATGTTTATAACAGCACAATTCACAATTGCAAAGATGTGGAAACAACCTAAGTGCCCATCAATACATAAGTGGATTAATAAAATGTGGTATATATATACCATGGAGCTCTACTCAGCCACAAAAAACAATGGTGATCTAGCACTGCTTGTATTATCCTGGATAGAGCTGGAGCCCATTCTACTAAGTGAAGTATCACAAGAATGGAAAAACAAGCACCACCTGTACTCACCATCAAATTGGTATTAACTGATCAACACGGAAGTGTACATATAATAGTAACATTCATTGGGTGTTGGGCAGGTGGGAGGGGATGGGTATATACACACCAAATGGATGCAGTGCGCGCAGTCTGGGGGATGGACATGCTTGAAGCTCTGCTTTGGGTGGGGAAAAGGCAATATATGTAACCTAAATATTTGCACCCCCATAATATACTGAAATAAAAATAAATAAATAAATAAATACATAAGAAAATAGGAAGGCAAGTCACAGGCTGAGAGTAATTATTCTTAATACATATACCTGACATATATATCTAGAACATATAAATAGCTATTACAACTCAATAGTTAGAAGATAAACAACCTAGTTAAGAATAATCAATAGATTTCAACCAATACTTTTCAAAAGAATATATATAAATGGCCAAAAAGCACATGAAGAAGTACCCAAACTCATTAATCATCAGAGAAATGCAACTCATAACCAAATGTATTTTACCCTACACAGATATTAAAAGACATAACATTTAAAAGTCAATATACCATATGTTGGCAAGCATGTAGGATAGTTATAATGCTTATATAAATATAAAATGGTACAACCACTTTGGAAAACATTTTGATAGTTTCTTGTAAATATAAATATAAACTTTCTATATGAATTGCCAATTCCATTCTCAAGTATTTACTTAAGAAAAATGTAAACATATGTCCCTGAAAAGGCCTGAACATAAATGCCCATAACAGCTTTATTCATAATAGCCAAAAAGTAGAAACAACCAAATGTCCACCAACCTGTCAAATGAGTAAACAAGTATTGGTATATTCACATAGTGGAATACTGCTCTGCAATAAGAGAAAAAAGAACTACACACTAGTTGAGGGTGTGGATCAGTTTTGGGAAGAAGAAAAAGAAGAAGAGAATGAGGTATGGTAATGTGCTGTACCTTGATTGGGGCAGTGGTTAAACAGATGTATACATTTGTCAAAATTCACCAAAAGCTACATTTTTTTATTTAAATTATGACTGCCAGATTTTTTTATATAAAAAGCTCATGTTCTTACCTTGTGTTCACTGTTGAGCAGTTTGTGATTCACTCACCATATACCTCTTAAACCTCATTTCACATGAGTGCCATGGGGCAAAGCAATGAATATGTAACAAAGCATGGATGTTTTCTTGCTGCTTAGGCTACTGTTATGAAGAATAATGAGTGGAGCTGCAGCATGTAGAAGTTAAAGAGAAGAAGCTAAATTGATTTACGTTGGAAATCTGAGAAAGTTACCGCAGAGAAAGGAGAGTGGATAGAGAAAGTAGAGCTCTGGATAGCCCAGAATTCTCATACTTTATGTTCCAGTAATGCTAAACTGCTTTTATCTTTCCAATTACAACATGCTATTTCTCATTTCCATGTCTTTCCTCTTATCTCCACTGCCTGGAATATTTCTCTTCACCTCTCCCTCCCCCATTTCATTCGTTTTTTTAAGACTCATTCTTAATCAGTTTTTAGAGTCCTAGTAGTCACCTCTTCCAGGAAGCCACCCTTGATGCTCCCATATTTCACAGCTGGAGTTAGGTGGTCCTTTTGCGAACCTACAACATTTTGAATATATTTCTAATGCACTTACCTTAATTGTGTTGTAATTATAGGTTATTATGTCTGTGTCTCTCACTAAACTTTGACTTCCCTGAGGAAAACCCATTTCATTTATTCCTCTCACCCCAGTGTCAAGCACAGTACCTGACAGGTAATAGGCACTGACTAGTTCTTTCTTGAATGATTGAAAAAGTATATGAATGAATAATTGGGAGAATGCTGTTTCTATCTGTAATCAATGTAAACTTTCTAGGCCTCCATTTCCTTTTCTGTAAAATGTGTACACTAGTTCCTGTCTGTATTTTATTTATTTATTTATTGTCTGCCTTTTGACAGAAGACCTTTGTGAAGGCCAAGTGAGATTAAGTCAAAGTGGTGCATTAATAAATTGAAAGGATGGTTTTGGTGATAACGATGATGACAATGAGGATGCGTCATTGCATTTATTACATTGGCACTTACAGTCAAAGCGTGCAAAGTCCAGACAATCCAGCAGGAATGGAACGGAAAGGCAGGCTGGGAAGGTACCCTCGATCAGAAATGGCAATGCACGAAATCAAGTGAGATACGCTTAGAGAATCAGTGGGTCTTAAGAATGAAGACAGGTAAGGAGACAGAGAGCTGCCCAGGTGAGGTGATTTGAGGCAGCAGTGCTAGGAGACAGGGACATGTGGGCAAGCCCAGCGCTGCAGCACACTGTCATCTCTCTGCCCCTTCTGTGGATTCCTGCCATGCACTGGAGGGCCCGGGTTCTGGGAAGTACAATTCCATCTAGAGGCAGCATCTGAAAAGCTTCTTCACTCCTTAGGCAGAACCAGAGGCGTAGGAATGTCAGAAGATTCTTAAACTAGGACTCCAAGTGTTAAGGCCAAACTGCCTTTGTTCCAAAGCTTTCCTGCTCTCAGGGATAGGAAATCCTACAGAAAAGACTGCAAGTTTTGTAGGAAGTTTGGAGCTGGGTCAGGAGTAAATAGAATAAGAGAAGGGTGCCGGGTAGGGGAGAGAATGAGTGGGTGGGGTACAGTGTGACCCAGAAAGATGAAGCTCCAAACATCTTGCCCTCTGATGTCCCAGAGCCCCATGGTGCTCTCCAGAAAAGGCTCATTTCCTCATCAGCAGCGCTGGCAACGTCCTGAGTGCCCATGAGGGAGACAAACCCTTTCACTGCAGCTGTAATTACTGCATCCGACTCCAACTGTGCAGGGACAACTAAACACAGGCTTGGTGGAGCAGGAGGAGGCCCTGGAGAGGCCGAGATGAGAGCATTCATCCACCCGCAATGGTGCGAAGCGCCCAGGTGAGCTGAGCAGACCTTGCGGGGAAGAGGAGGCGCTTTGGTGACTCGGGGGATGGGCAGCTCTGGTTCTATCAGGTACTTCACTAAACATTTTTCTTAGGAAGCAAAAGCATCCGGAGCATCATTAAAACCAAACTATTTCTGGCACCCCAGGAGGGTTGCTCTCACCATTAAATGATTCTGGAGTGAAGAAACTTGATAGCATTAAAAAAATAATAAAGTTTAGGGGGTGGGGAAGAAAAGAGAAAACAAAAGGCAGAAATGACCTCACTGATTGCCTCCTTCAACTAATGGGCTTCATACTCTCAGGCTACAACAGGGAAATAGGGGCGGGGTGGGCTCTGTCTTAGGTATTCTGTGGGAGATCAAATTCTCTCACCTCACTCAACTCCAGTTCTTGTTATTGTGTGATTCACTCACAGCCCCCAGCTGTGAAGCCCAGATTCAAAGTGACAATCAACTTTCTGCTTAATGAGATCAGTTCCTCTTGATCCTACTCCCCTCCAATGGAGTTTCCCTCTCCGAGGCTGGAACCCTTATTAAGACTGGAGAGCCCGCTCCAATTAAAATCTTCTGAGAATCATCTGTTTTCCTCTCCTTTTCCTCCTCCCTCTGAATCCCATCCAAAGTGAGGAATCTAATTGAGTGTGGTCACTACCTTTCCACTGGGCAGGGAAGAGCTTCCTCTGAGTACCACCATTTCTAGAGTCATTCCTCAACCTTGGGCATGTGGGAGCTAGGACCCAGAACAGCTGGAGCCGCTGATAGCAGGTGCTTTTTGGAAGAAGCCGGGAAGAAAAGAGCCTACAGAGTCAGGAAGTTCAAAATTCTGGTGTCACACAGAGAAATGCATGGTGTAAGAGGCTAAGATCATTTGCCCAACTTGTCAAAATCAGACTGTATGTGTTGAAGCAAGGCAAACCAACTCTTGTTATGCACATCCTTGGTAATGTTAAAGAGTTTCCCAGCACAAGTCATAGATAGGTTTCCCATAAGGCCTTGATTGGACAGAAATTGAAGAACATCTTCTAGATCACAGATCACCATCATCTAGACTAGTGGGAGCCTCACTATTGAGTTAAAATGTGATATAAATAAAACCCTAGCAGTAAGCCCACCTGGTATCCAGCATACGATTTTTAGGAAATGATGGACTAATAGTGATGGTGAGGAAAATGGAAAAAGAACGCTTTAGAGATAAGACTGCAAGTTCCCGTGGCCTAGTAATACAGATAAAACCTTAAGTGCTGTCCCCAAAGAGCCTTTACTCTATACGTCAGAATTTCCCTTTATGTTACAGACAGTGCTTCCTGGATCTGGGAAATGGTCTAGGCACATCCCCACTGTCTTCCCTGTCCTTTTTCTGTGGCATGCTGTAAGATAGATATGAGATGGATACATATGCATCCATTCATTCAATTGGTACTTTTTGAACACTTTTGAATTGCAGGCATTGTACTTGGTGCTAGAGAACATCACAAATGTGTAAGCCGCATGTAACATACCTGCTCTCAAGTAGCCTAAGGGTGGAGAAAGAAGAGGAATCACTTCTGGCCACAATATCCCAAGGAAATGTTAGTGAATCAATTGATTAAGACAAATTAATTGTTTGTTCTTCATAAGGTTTGTCCAAAGTAGTGAGAGTTTGATGAGGACAGACAGGGGTTGGGTTTAAGTCAATCAATGCTGTATCTTCAATGCCTTGTGCACGGTAGGTGTGATCACATCCTGTGATCTCTCCAATGAACATTGCACACTTGGGGGTACTGAGTTGGTGATGAAGCCCTGGTGTTAATTACTCCATAACCCAGAGCCAGATTTGATACGTCTGTCTCAGCCTGATTCTAGCTGATTTAGATGTGGAGCCCCCTCAGCAATCCATACCCAGAGCTTCTAAATCAAGCCACGAGGTCTTGAAAAGTTAATCAATGACCCCAGGGAGCCCTCTCCTGTCCCTTGTACATAGGAAAGAGGTCTTTTCCAAGCTGTTTTTGCCCTAGTCACCCTTGGTGTAATGTATGCTTACAGGTCCCTCCCCTTCCTACCCCAGTCTAAGTTTGGAGCAGGGATTATGTTCTACTTGGCTAAGTTACATACTGCCCTGTGCATGGCTGTAAGTGATGGAAACCTCATCTAAAATAGCTTAAGCAAGAAAAGATGGTTTATAGGAATTTTACTCTAGGGATATAGGGGTTTTTACAAAGAAATATAAATGGCTGTGAAAAGAGAACACCAAAGAGGTTCACAGAGCCTCAAAGGGGTACACAGAGCTGGCCCCGAAGGTCTTTGTCTTTTAAATCTACTATCAAGGGGGTGCTCCTCCAGGAGGAAAGGAGGAAGCAGATCTTTCTGAGGTTCCTTCAAAATCTTGCTGGATGAAGGAGCTCAGTGTCTAAATTAAAGTGCGTTATCTCCAGAGGTGGCCGTGCATGTTAGTGTGGAACCAGGCTGCTTCTTATTTTCTATTGAAGCCCACAATTTTTGTTCAGTAGCAAGAGTCACTGTGGACCCACTGCTGAGGCCAATTAGATCTACGGTACTTGTAAAGCTGGTCTCAATTTTATCAGTGTCCAACTGATTTCAATAGCATAATTTGATACAGCAATTGCATAGAGAAGGCTTTACAACAGTCGGCAGGCAGCGTTGGGTGACTTTCCAATCCCAATTTTACTTTTGAGTTAGTTGGGCTTTTCACTTGCTATGATACATGTTAATATCCATTCTTGTAATCTAAAAAGTATTTGGAATAGATACTATCAAATTCCATTCTCCTTTCCTTCATAAGGGAAGCATATTATTACAAATTCATTTCTGGTTTATAGGTGGGGAAATAGAGAGAGAGATTTAGTCAATTGCTAGATTTACATAGAGAATGAGTAGATCAGAAAAGAGATGTTCCTAGTTAAATCCAGACACAATGAACATCTCACTTCCAAGCTCTTTTCCTTGAAACTTTCTTTGTATTTTCTAGTGCTCTCAGAATAAAAATCAAACTCCTTAAAGGGCTTTGTGTGATCTGGTCTCTGACTACCCCATCTCAGACCACTGTTCCTCCTGCTTTTTAAGCATTCAAGACAAAGCTCTTTTGTTGTTTGGAGAGCCAGCTCCCTCTCCCCTGAGCGCACTTGGATGTGTTGCTCCCTGCCTGGAAGCTGTCCACTCAGCCGAGTTCCTCTCCTCCTTGGCTGCTATTCCTCTTCAGAGGTCAGCCCAAATGCCACTGGCTCCAGGAAAACTTACCCTAGACTGGCTCATACCTCCCTGTTGCCCATCATCGCAGGAGTTACCATCCTCTGAGATGACATGTTCTTGATTAACTAATTAATGACTACATCCTCCACTAGACCATAAGCTCCATAAAGGCGGGAAGCATTTCTTTTCTTACACAGCATTGTCACTAAAGCGAAAGCCAACACTCTTAAAGCACCAGATGAATGAAAGAATGAAAGGGTGCATAAGAGATAAAGGTAGAGAAGGCTTTACAATAGACAGCAGGCTGCATTTTCAATTCCAATTTTAAATTTGAGTTAGTTGGGTTTTTCACTTGGTATAATACATGTTAATATTTATTCTTATATTTATTCTCTAAAAAGCTCAGTAAAGAAGCTGAGCATCATCTCAATATAAGCTTAATTTTCAGCTGCCCCATTTCCGACATGCTCAGTTTCTCAACTCAGTGGGAGGAGTATTACATATGAGCAGTAAGTATGGTGACATATCAAGAACCGCAGCTCAAGACATCTTGATTGTTTGCTCTAAGAGGCATTACTTCACCTGGGACTATAGAAAGGGAACCCTAAGGAATTACTATTTATCTCTAGTGAGGGTCTTCCCCTTTGCAGAGAGAGAGAGGGGGTCATTACCAACGCATTATGAGCCTATACTTCTGAGTCTTCTGGGGTGAGCTTCCTGTTCTGGAGCCTGGCAGGGCCACAGTTGGACAGTGATACTGGTTGATGGCAACCCTCTGCCGGGAGAGCTTGCTCTGCCCTCCCCTGACTTGCACAAAAGAACTCCAGGCTCCCAAGGAAGAGAATTATCAGGAATTTATGACTCAATCAACCCACCCAAAAGGAGCATAAATGGGATTAGTTTTAATATTGTTAAGTTGCAAAAATACAGGCATATGTGCATGCCAAAGCAAAATGTACGCAAGCAAAGGGGGAAAACATATGGGTACCCATATGGTGAAAAGCGCATTGCTAGACCTTCACACACTTCTCATTTACAACAAGAACCAAAGTTAGTGAACATAAATTTGCTTTGCAAAAATGTGAGAGGAACAGCTTGTTTGCCCATAACTGTTCCACTGAGCAAGATATGTATAACCTTGATTTCTCATCTCAGACACCTCTTTCTCACACTCTAGGGATTAATTAGGCTCTAAACATGACTTTAGATTAGAAACAAGGCTCCTGGCTGCCTGGAAGAGAGACAAAGAAACAGTAGCAAGACTGGATGATGCAGCAGGTCAACTAATAGGCAATTCCTATTAGTGGCTGGAACTTTTACCTGGGATGACTTAGAAGAAAAATGAGGTTGGTAGGTCTCAGCAGGTTTATTTTAATTGAAGCAGAGGAACAACAGGGACCTACAGCAGACAATGGCATAATGTGGTTTTGATTTGGAGGCTGTGCTTTTGTTAGAACAATACTGGATGGAAGCTAGAAAGTGACTAGACATAGAAAGGTAGCTGTGGAGTTAGGAAAGGAAATGCAAACATATGGGTGATACACAAAGCTAGTGAGCACCCTTGGGTGCCCCAGATAATAAGTAGAATTTGATAAAATATATCATTTTACATTGTACCTGTTCCAACCTCAAGCCATGGGAGCCATCTTTGTATAGTATAAAGAGGTCCAGACTTGGAAATGAGGAACTAGGTTCCTTTCATAAATCCACCACTTTAGTTAGCCATGACTCATTTGCCATTACTTAACCTTCCCATCTGTTTCTTTGCCTGTGAAAAAGGCACACTCTTCTTTCTCTGACCTATTTTAGGGAGCTTCTATAAACTCGCTGAGATGATTCATGTGAAAATATTTTATAAATGACAAATTCCTATATAAGCATGTATAGGAATAGGTTATCAGTGGAATACTAGAGGTTCATTTTCCTTCTCATTCCGATTTTTTAAATTGTTTTACTTTGAAATAATTATTGACTCACTAGAAGTTGCAAAAATGGTAGATACAGGTGTACTGTACTCATTACCCAGTCCTCCCCATGGTGGTATCTTATATAACTATAAAGATATATATATATATATTCATATATATAGTATTATGTACAAAATAATGTATAAGCACACTATGGAGTTTACTTGGATTTCCCCAGTGTTTGCACGTACTTATTTCTCATGCCTTTGTGTATAGTTCCATGACATTGCATCACACACACAGATTCACGGAACTCTGCAATAATCGGAATGCGGTACTGCTCCATCCCCACAAGGCAACTCCCTCCTGCTGGCCTTTTCTTCCCCTGCTTTCACCCCTAGTAACCATTGGTCTGTTGTGCATCTTCGCAATTTTGCCAACGCAAGAATGTTATAAAAGTGGAATTATATGGTATGCAACTTTTTGAGATTCACTCGTTTTATTCATCACAATGTCCTTCAGGTCCATCCAAGTTGTTGAATGTGTCAATAGTTCATTCCTTTTCAATTGTTGTGTTGTATTCCATGGTTTGGATGGGCCACAGTTTAACCATTCACCCAGTGAAAGACATCTGGGTTGTTTCCAAGCTTGACTGTCATAAATAAAACTGCTGTATCAGTCCCAATTTATAGGCAGACCAAAGAAACACTGAATCACTAAATCAATGACCCATGACGGTCAAGGAATGACAGATAAAGACTGAGATAGTATAATAGTAAGTATTACCACTCTTCTCCTGAGGCTGCTGGTGCATTCAATGAGTTCAAACACATAAAGTGTACAGAAAAGGGCTTGGCACACAGGAAGCACTCATCATAACACTATCATAACCAGTTCCCAGGCTAACTGCACTTGAGTAAAAACATAGCACCGCTGTAATTTATAAAGAACTGTTGAACATCTGTGTTTAGCACTATTACATGCTTTCCATTTATTTTCTCTTTTGATCCCCAAAATATTCTGATGAGCAAAATGGGCATAAGTAGTCCCATTTAGCAGGCCAAGGAATTGAGGAGCAAAAAGATGAAGTGATGTTTCTAAAGTCACTCAGCTTCTTCACAGCTCAGGCCAGATCTCAAGTCCAGGTCTCTGATCTGCGGATGAGCTGATGCTACCATCCAGAAGAGATCGGCACCTCCACACAAGTGCAGGTTAATTCATGATTATGTGGAGTGTTAAGGACTTGGAAATTTCTTATAAGACTTTCTCCTACGGAATTTTTAGTGTGAAAACTAAAGGCTGTAGTAGAAACAGTCATGGATCAGTACATTTCTTAACCTCAAAAATCTACCAGACTGAATAGAAGATAGAACTGCCCAGCAAGGTCAGAACCACGGATGATGATCTTGGTAGTATTAGCTCTTCACTCACGCAGAGCTCACTCATCTAGCAACCTCATCTATCTAGACAAAGCCAAACATTATTTCCCCCAGACAGCTGTCATCAGTGCCATTCATCATATTCATGAACGCTGATGCCCTTTCCTCTCTCTCATCACCAGTTCTTACTTAGGACTAATCAACTTGGTTATACGGATCCTTGCTCAGCAAATAAATTAGAAGCAGATCATTAGAAGAAATGTGGCTGTGAAAAGGCAAGTGTACTGACTTCGGGAAGAATTGACAGTTAATAGTCTGATTGGAGGGAAGAAAGAAAAAATAGAGGAACTATAAAAAAAAAAAAAAACCAAGACACAAGAGTTTAAACAGTATCTACAATATTTAAGCACCATATTCCTAGTTAGCCCAGTCCTGAATGCTGAGATACAAACAATTGATATGTGTAACGTTGATGTTACATTATAAAGGTGAAGCTAAATGGCATTCACTAGACTCAAGGAAACAGAGAACATAATATTTAATGCATTTTTAAATGCTTCCATTACGAATGCCTCAAGTCAATGCATAAAGGAGTCAGCTTTGGTTATCTGGAAAAATTACTTCTGTGAAATAACTCATTCACTTGTTCCCTGAGATATTATCATATATGAGTAGATCGTACAGGCAACTCACTTACAGGTGAATGGCTGTCATCTTAAAATCTCAGTGGAAGGGAGACAGAAAAGAAGACTTTATTATTTTCCCCCAAACATCTGGCCTTTCCAAATATATCATCAGAAATGGGGCCAGATGTGTCAGGCGGTACAGCGGATTACCACGGCATTGTAAGAGGGACAGACAGCTCTCCTCAGAACACAACAGCCTGTGGGGTCTCCTTCTGCCACTCCCACTCTGCAACGATGTTTTCACATTACTCCTGTGCCTAGAAGAGCCTCCCAGGTCATGCTGGCCCAGCCATCCTTTCCTTGTCCCTCAGGAATGGAAAAGACAGTAACTCTTAAAACCCAGTTGATTCACAATGGGTCCCAAACACACTGGCCACTTGCCAGTCCACTTTGTCTGAGTATTTTGGGGCCCAACCCTTTCCTTCGGAAAATTCTTTGAGGAAGCAGCCTGTGATTCCATCTTTACCCTACTTCCTGAACTGTAGGTCACTTGGTACAGATTTCTATGTGTGTGGATGCCGTTAAACAAGTGCCATATTCTCTAGCAAATTCCTATAAATATATGTTCTAAATAAGGCATTAATTGCTATTGAAAAAAATTAAGTGTAGCTTTTTTTATCAAAAGATAAAGACACAGTCAAATGCTCAGCAGTTTGCATGTCAACTATAAAACCTCAAATATACATTTACAAAGCACTTTTCTTTGAGATGTGCACAACACTTAATCATGATCCTGTGAAATCTCCAGCTTTCCTCAGAAGTGAGGCAAATGAAATGTCCTTTGGGAATGCCTAGTGTCTGGGAATCCTGGCACACTTGTCATATCACAAAGGAAACCAGGGATCAGGAGGTCTCTAGTCCAGAGATCAGAAATGGTGAAAGGTTTTTAGATTATCATTTGGAGTTTTGGTGATTCTTCAAAAATTTCACCCTACTTTTGTAAGAAAGATTTGTTTTGGGTTTATTTGTTTTAATGAGAAAATGAACCTGAAAAGCAAAGTTGCTTCAAAGGGGATCCCAGGAAACTGTTAATGATGGGAGTATTTACACCACAGGCATTGACAAACGCTACCAGGGCTCCTTTCCCTCGCCTCCTCCCACCCTCAACCAAGTTGAAACATTTCCCAGTGCACCCCTCCTTGAAACTCTTCATTTTCTAACCATATATCATTTCAGGTAGAGATCATACTTCTGTATTTTGGGCTATATTTTTTTCCTTCATTATGTTTATCTACTTTTTATTTTTTTAAGAGATTCCTCATATTTTTTGACCCATCAAAGCTTACCATTATTATCCTCTAAAGTATTTATTTATTCATTCATTTTTACTTCTATCCTATAATTTCTGGGGATTGACAGCATGTACTCAGACTGTCATTTTAAACCATAAGTGTGACTACTATTCTTAATCTTTAGAAATATGCTCATTAAAATATTTTTCCTTCGCTAGGCATGGTGGGTCATGATTATAATCCTAGAAGTTTGAGAGGCCAAGGCAGGAGGATGGCTTGAGACCAGGGATTTGAGACCACCCTGAGCAACATAGTGAGACCCCCATCTCTACAAAAATATAGAAAAATCAGACAGGTTTGGTGATGTCCACCTGTAGTCCCAGCTACTCCAGAGGTCAAGGCAAGAGGATCACTTGAGCCCAGGAGTTTGAGGTTGCAGAGCAAGACCCTGTCTCACTATATATATATATTTTCTTTTCTAAATGAAAGTTTATTTATTCATTCCTGTTATATAGATCCCCAAGTTTAAGCCATATATTTCAAATATTGCATTAGCATTTTGTGAACACAGCTGTCTAGTGAGCTTAATCCTTCAATATAATCCTACTGGAATTTCAATGAAAATGTCATTGCAACCTTTATTTCTTATTCTTCCATGCTAAAATTTTTTCTAAAATTCTGTTTGATGTTCAAGTTTTATTGGATGCTCTTCTAAGCCTTTAAAACAACTCCCTAACTGCAAGTGAGAAGGAGCATTTTTCTAAAAATAAATATTGGTAGCCATCCGGTACATGCAAATTTTAAACTCACAAACACTCCAGGTTCCAGAGCTTTTCAAACTTGGAAACAATTTTTCAAGTTTAAATGTTTAAATGTCATTGAGAGAGGGAAGGGGAAAGACAATGGCAGAAATGAAAGACAGCAAAGTTAAGGCCAAGGCTACAAGAAAACAAAGGTAACTTCAAAGTAGAGCACAGCCTGTGAGATTTAAAGAGGAGATGAATCATTTAAATTTAGGATTTTCCAGTGAGGCTGAATTGCAACTATTACATTCTATAAAAGGTTGGGAATATGAATGAGCTTCCCTTATTTTAAAATGAAAATCTTATCATGTACCATTATAAAGAATTGCTTGAAAACATTTATATAAAGTCAAAATGCCTTTTAAAAGGTTTCTAAGCTTAGAGAACTATGCATTTAGGATCAAAAAACTACATTCTGGGATTTCAACAATATATAAAGACATCTGACTTTACTAAATACATGAAAATTGATCTGATGGTCAGAAATTTTTTTGTACATAATGTAGATCCCAAATCCTCCCTGACTTTAGGCAAAATTACCATGAAGCCCATGTCTTTGGGAACATACACTATTTCTGTGTTTATATTAAAGTTGACCTTTGTGATGTCCCTTGTGTATATTTTAATATTCTTGTTAATATTACTTTATAATCTGACATTTTAAATTTCAATATCTGAGATCTTTTAACAAAGAATGCTAGGCAGGTTTATTAGCATTATCTTTCCCTATAACAAGGCAGGGGCATAGATATATGTTCTCAGTCTGCAAAGAGGAAAACAGCAAAAACTTATATGATGCTCCTAGTAACAAATCCAGTCTCTCATTTGATAAGTGCTATGATACAATTTATGTTCCAAATTAGGGAAAAAATTCAAGTCATTATTTCCTACATCTCTCTATATTTCAAATGTTATGGAGATTTCACTTGCCTACAATAAAATGCACTTATTTTTAGTGTATAATTTTATTAGATTTGACTCATTTCAAACCAATGTAACTTCTAGTCCACTCAATATATAGAACTTTTCCATCATCCCCCAAAATTTCTTGTGCCCCTTGGCAGTCAATTCTCCCTAAATCACTACCCTGGGCAACCACACATTTGATTTCTATCATTCTAGATTAGTTTTACCTATTATAGAATTTCATGTAAAATAATTCATAAGGTGTATTTATATATACATAATATATATAGATGTTTAGCTTCTTTTCCTCAACGTGATGTTTTTAAGATTGATACATTTTATTACATGCATCATTGGCTTGTTTATTTATAATTGCTGAGTAGCAGCCTATTGTTGGAATATACCACAATTCATTTGCCTGCTGATGGTTATTTGGGTTATTTATAGTATGAGACTATTATGAATGAAGTTGCTAAGACCATTTGTGTACAACCTATATTTGTGAACATATGCTTTCCTTTATCTTGAGCAAACATCTAGGGGTGGAACTGCTGTGTCATATGCTAAGTGTATATTTAACTTTGTAGCAAAATACGAAGTTGTTTCCCATAGTGCTTCTAATATTTTATGGTTGCAGAGTGCATGTGTAAGGCTTCAGCTGATCTATGTCCTCACCAACGCTTGATATTATCAGTCTTTCTAGTCTTTCCAGTGATTGTGCAGTGGTATCTCATTGTGGTTTAATTTTCATTTCTATGATAAATATGTTGAGCATCTCTTTGTGTGCTTATTTGCTGTTCATTAGCTCTATCTTCTTTGGGGATTCTTTATTCAAATGTTTTTGCTCATGTTGAGGGATGCTGTTAGAATTGCGTTATAAGGATTTTTCACATTTACCAGATTTGTCAGATACGTGTACAGCAAATGATTTCTCCAAGTCTGCAGTTTCACTTTTCATTCATTCTTAATGATGTGTTTAATTTTAACTTTTATGAAGCCTGTTAGGAGTTGTGCAGTATCCCCACAAAAATGATACCTTGAATTCCTAATCCCCAAGTACCTTAGAATGTGACATTATTTAAACATAGAGTCTTTCTAGAGGTAATCAAGTTAAAACAAGGTCATTAGTATGGGCTCTAATGCATTATGGCATATTTCCTCATAAAAAGGGGAAATTCAGACACAGATATAAACACAGGGAAAAGGCCAGGTGAAGATGAAGGCAGAGAACAGGGTGATGTATCTACAAGTCAAGAAACGCCAACCAGCGATCACCAACAAACCACCAAAACTGGTGGAAAGGCATGAAACAGATTCTCCCTCAAGCTCTCAAAAGTAATCAGCCCTTCTTATGCCTTGATCTGGGGCTTCTAGGCTCCAGAAAAATAAATTTCTGTCATTAAGTCACACAGTTTTTGATACTTTAGTACTAATACCAAAACTAATGTATCATTTTTTTTTCTATTCTGTATGGTTAGGGCTTTTTTTGTCCTAGCAAAACTTTGTCTTTCTCAAGATTACCAAAATGTACTCTTATGCTTTCTTCTAAATCAATCTTATTGTTATATTACACATAGACATACTCCACACATTTTCCTATTTGCTGGGTTTTATGTTTGGATTTTCTAATACCTGAGGAAGTATTTATTTCTTATATAATGTCTAGAATTAATCATAGTTTCTAGTAACAGTGTAAATATATCAAGTGGCTCTGTGCCCATATCTTCACTGTCAACTTGGAGGAAGTTTTATTCCAGAGGGGATAAGGCTCATTGTCCCTTTGGTTTCCTTCCATCTTATTAAGTGGGGACACCATAACTGATGTTTTCATCTCAATTATGGAATGCCCAGCACAGATATGCCCACATGCACTTAACCATTCCTATCGTCCTTCTCCCACTCAAGGTGAACTATTAATATCTACATACAAGTCAAACAGATGTGACTTTGGATAAATGTCTTGAAAGTACTGAAGCAAGGAGATCCTCTTTCACCTGGATGCACAGCAACGCCAAAGTTCTCAATGACTATTCTAGCATCCTCGCATCCTGCTTCAAGAGAGGGCAAACCACCAACTGACCCACCCATCTCCCTCTAGAAAAAGTAATCTCTTCATTAGATGTTATTCTTATGCACCTTTTCTCTTCATAGTTTGGAAAACAAAAGCCTTCTAAGACCATAAAAATAACTGAGAAAACAATTCAGTAAATTTCCTCCATGAATCCATTTTTTGTAATCACTCAGCGACAGATGCATATTGCCTGTTAGATTTTACATTACAGTGTTACAAATACAGGGCTGTCTTCTGGTTCTTGAAGTTCTGTTGTGCACAAGAGCCAAGCCAACACACTGACTCTGAAAACTCCCTCCAGGTCAATACCTTACCCTTGACTGACAGGTGTCTCCATGTCACAGTTGGCTCTGGTCTGCCAATAGCAAGACACAGCAGGGTCACACTGCTTCCCTCATTCACAGTGATGTCTGAGGAGATATTCATGATCTGGGGAGGAACTGTAAGGAAACAGAGAGAAGAAATACCTGAGAATGATTCTTGGCACTTAAAAGAAGGTATTAGCCAATGAATATTTGTATGATACATTTCTGTTATCAACAATAAACCGCAAGTGGCTTGATTTGCTAAGGGTATGGCATAGACATGTGTACAGTGCGCTCGTGGTAGAAGGAGCTCTGCCCCAGGCTCCACTGTCGCAGGAGGCAGCTGTGTGTGTCAGGTGGGGTAGCAGGGGGCAGAGGAACCGAAGAGGGGAATTTGTCGATTTAAAGGCAAATTCAAAGGGAAAATAGTCAAAGTCTTTCAAGAGTTCTTGTCTATTCACGCACTTATTGCTTTTAGTGGAATTGCTGGCTTAAGTAGGTAACCAGAGTGGTCCCCAATCTCAGGCCTTTTCCAATATCTCACACAAAAAGTCAACCACACCAAGTTAGTTACCATTTCCTGAGCATTCCAGAGTCTTTTAAATTCTCTGACCTTGAACAGGTGGTTTTATCCTGGAATTCTTTTCTTTCTCATTTCTTAATTTGAAAATCTATATTCATTTCTATAAAAACATCCTTCAAGTCTCACTGAAATTTTCTCTGGCTCCCCTGATCAGAGTTAGTTGCCTTCTCCCTGGATCCAAACAGCAATGCGTTGGTGTCTCTGCTACTGTTGTCACCATAAGATTGTGCTATAAAATGTGTTTTCTAATGGGGTCATATCCCAGTGGCTAGGAGCAGGGCTGTGGCTCCAATAGACCGAAGTTTGGACCTCATCTCAACTCCTCACCTGCTGTGTGACCTCAGGTAAGGTAAACTGCCTTCGCCCCTTTGAGCTTTGGTTTCCTCACTTGTGAGATGTGCACGATCGTAGTAGCTAAGCTCATTGTGTTGTGAGATTTAAAGGAAATAATGGCTTAGCAGAGTGCCTGATATAAAGTAAGTTCTTAATATAGTCAGATAATAAGATGCCAATGACAATGATAATGAATGATGATTAAGGATAATGACAACTGAAACATCATCATTCATAAACAACAGTTTTCTCTGTCCATGTATGTTTATTTATTTTTCAGAGACAGAGTCTTACTCTGTTGCCCAGGCTGGAGTACAGTAGTGTGATCATAGCTCACTGTAACTTTGAACTCCTAGGCTCTAGTGATCCTCCTACCTTGGTTTCCCAAATAGCTTGGACTACAGGCACATGCCATCATGCCCAACTAATTGTATTTTTAAAATTTTTATGTACACACAAGGTCTTACTATGTTGCCCAGGCTGGTCTTGAACTCCTGGCTTTAAGTAATCCTCCCACCTCAGCCTCCCAAAGTGCTTGGGATTGAAGGCATGAGCCACTGTGCTCGGCCTCAAGTTTCTTTAGCACTGCAAAACCTAACATGATCCCTGGTCTTACTGTCTACCTGGGCTCACCTCTAGGCCTTGAGTCTCAATTCAACTCAAACCTCAGGACTGGAAAATACCTAGATTCCTTCTCAACTCTTATTTCTCATTGCCATTGTCCTGGTTGAGTTTCTCACAAATTTTCACATGGATGACTGCAACAGCCTGCTACCTGGAACCTTCTACCTGGTCTTTTTCCATTTTGGAGTCCTTCCAATCTATCCCCTACCTGTGGCCAGACTAAACTTTTTGGGCAACCATCTAATCAAACTGCTCCCCTACTTACTCCTTTAACTCACCACAGCCTACTAGGGTTAACACAAACTTGTCTGCATGACCTAAGCCCTCTGTGGTCCATCCCCAAACCCACTGACCAGCCTCATCTCCAGGCCCCATTCCCGCTGACCCAGCACATGCCGGACACTGGACCCCTGCCCTCCCTGGAACACATTGAAGACGTTAAGTACTTCCATAGTTTTGCTTTTCCACACCTTCTCTTGATTTCCTACATGGAATGGTATGACTCATCTTTCAAGGGGCACTCAAACATCATCTCTCCTCCACAGTTTTCCCTAACCTCTCCCTAAATCCTGAAAGCAGATTCAACCATCACTTCTGCTGCATTTTGTCCAGACCTGCCTTGGGCAGGGCTGTCTGACAGTCCATTGTTTTCTGCCTGTGTCTGTGGTGCTTGAATCACACACATCTCTGCTCCCGTGTCAGGCACAGAGGCTGGCACGGGTACATGCTTAATTCCTCTTTGAAAGAAAGATCCAAAGAACAGGTTGAACATAAATCCAAACACTAGGGGAGGGGAAGCTTTGAATGGAAGATTTCAGATACCTAAACCTTTCTTCCCTATTTTCTTTCAGATCCTCAAATAAAAGGAAGGATAATACAGAGAGAGGAGCTCCAACCCTACAGTCATGCTGATTTATTTGTACTGCCAGTTTAATTATGAATTATTAATTACCAAATAGGTAGAGTGCGAATAGATTCCAAACCACTCTGAGTTGGTGGCAAAGGAGAATTATGGCTGATCCTCAATTCAGACGACTTTGCAGCCTGGAGTTTTATGCTGCTGAGACCTTACAGGTAAGTCTTTTCAAGGAGAAGCCATAAGTAAAAAGTAGAACATTTGAGCTCTTAAGGGAATCCACATTAGCAAATAAATAAAAATTGCCCAGCTTATAAATCTGCCATATTTTGCATTATTTCTGCATTAGGATTTGGCCTGAAATTTCAGCGCACATATTTTACCCAAATACACACTGGGAGAAAAATAGTGTACATTCTAACTACACTGCATTCTCTTGAGAAAACCATTCTACCAGTTTTTTCTGTATTTTCTAGCTTGTTAAAAAATAGTTCTGGGCTTAGAAATGTCAATACTTTTTTCACTTCTGTAAAGCAACAACTTCAGTGCAACTTCCAAAATATTCTCAAAATAATGTCTGCTTTAGCTGGAAGTGTTAGACCATCTGAAGTTCTCTTCTCTAGACCCTAGGGTCTCCAGCTCGAGGAAGCGTAGTTAGGTTAGTGGAAGATGCTGTTGTACATTGCAGCTGTGCTGCCTCGGGATGGAACTCTCAGCACAGCCCCCAAACTCAGAGCCGTTATTTCCGTAGACATTCTATTTCATGTGATAGTTTAAGGGACACTGGAGTAAGAGATGGTTGTAAAATGCATGAATATTTAGCACGAACTCCTCATACCTCAGGTGCTCAGTCAATCAGGAAAGAGCTTCCTGAAGTGGGATCACAAATGATAATGCAGACATTCCCACTAAGCCCAGGCAGGCAGTGTTGACTGTCATCCTCGGCAACTCCATCATGTTCTCTGCCATTTTCTCAAAGGGGAAAGAAAAAAACTGTTTCAAGGGTGTGGGTAGCCAAGAAGAAAGGAAGTTTTTTTGTTTTTGTTTTTGTTTTGAGACAGAGTCTCACCATGGTGTCAGCCTAGCTCACAGCAACCTCAAACTCCTGGGCTCAAGGGATCCTCCTGCCTCAGCCTCCCAAGTAGCTGGGACTACAGGCATGCACCACCATGCCCAGCTAAGTTTTTCTGTTTTTTTAGTAGAGACGGGGTCTCACTCTTGCTCAGGCTGGTCTCAAACTCCTGACCTCAAGGGAGCCTCCTGCCTCGGCCTCCCAGAGTACTGGGATTACAGGAGTGACCCACAGCACCCAGCCCAGAGGAGGTATTGACAGAAAGGAAAGTTCTTTCTCTTATCAACTGATATCCTTAGAAACTAACATTGATATGCAACCTTATTGTTTACAAATTGCTTGCTTATTTCGTGTGCTCCTTGTAAATTACGAGATAAACAGAACACATATTCTCACTATTAAAATTGAAGAAACTGAGGCATGGGGAGATACATTGGCCAAAACTGCAGGGTTAGTAAATGGCAGAGCTCCTTCATCATGCTGCCTCTTTGTTTTCTATCTTTTCAATTCCCCAAACACAATATTTATATCCATAAGCTTTGCATATTCTGTTTTCTCTGTTTCAGAGCAGCCTCCCTCCCACACTTACCACGATGAGCAAAACCATCCCCTTCACGTCAGCTGCCCCAGCACCCTGCAAAGCACTGAGGGCAGGGCCCGTCTTAACCGTCCTTGTTTCTCCAGGGCCATGGGTGTTGCTTGTCGAGGAAGGTATCTAATACTTTTAGTGTAATTCTAACTCTGACCTGAATTTGGCAACATCACTACATCTCTGCCCTTGTTTCCATGATAACTTTTTAAAGAAAGGAACACTTGCAGATGGCTTTAAATGCTTCTCTGTATTTTGGCAAAAGAACTCCGTTTAGTGCCCAGGTAAGTATGTGTGGCAAATGAGTCTACACATATTGCTAGCGTTTATAAATATACCAATAAACACGAAGAAACGAATAACAATCTTACCCGAAATGCCTAAGTCACTCAAAGAAAATGCTAGGACCCACGGAGTTCAACCAAAGGATAACGAATGGCACAGTGTGTTTCCAAATCACGTTTGCGGACGCTGTTGACTCTCCCCTGCTGACCGTGCAGGCACCTGTCATGTCACCGATGGTGGTGGGTACTACAGGGCCTTTGCACAGGTTGCACAGACTATTCCAGGCACAACTACAGTGACTTCAAACTGCGGTCATCTTGGGTAGATAGATATATAGATAGATAAATAGATGGAAGATAGAGGGTAGATGGATAGATAAATAATAGATGGAAGATGTGTAGCTAGATAACAGGTAGGTGGATAGATATAGATAGATGGTAGGTACAAATATGTGGAGAGAGACAGATATAAACAAGGCATTATCTGTCTCTGTATGTGTATGTGGAGACAGATAATATTTTATCAGATTATAATTAAGTATCTCAAGGAAGGGGCAGATTTTCACAAGTGTCTTTGGGCGCTGGATTACCATGAGATATTTACACGTTTTCTCTTTACCCTCAGCATGACCAGCGGCTCTGAAACCCCCAAATGTGTCTTGAAGCTGTCCTGTCCCTGCCTCTCCAGTCTCTCTGCCGCTGCTTCAGTTGAGGGGCTTGTGCTTTCCTGCGTGGAATGTTACAAAAGCCTCTTCATTTCTCTACCCACCACCACCTTCTATTCAAACCCCATACTCCTACCGTAGTTACCATTTAAATATCTTGCTTCCGCATAAAACCTCGAACATCTGCCCCTCGCTAAGAATGTAAAGTCCAACCTTCTTAGCAGAATTTATAAAACCATTTGCAGTCTGGCCATAACCTAACTAGTAGCCCCTTCTCTAAAGTATCTCCCCGGAGCTACATCATTCTCTCAACTCTGTGCCTTTATTTGCCTTTACACACACTCTTCCCTCTGCTTGGAAAACCCATTCCCGCTTCTGTGCGCTGTGAACCACTCACCTTCAGTCCTCAACTGAAATAGGGGCCCTTTACAGTCCCTTAGCTGCTCTCTCTTCTCCTTTCAAGGCATTCTGGTTTATGCCTTTATAACACCATTTATCTTAGCTATCCCATGGAAGGAGTCTGTTATATTTATCTTTGTATTCATATTATACAACACAATGCCTGACGTGTAGTAACATCCTTTTTATCCCCTTGAAGTATGAGTGCATGAGTTTTAAAATTGAGTACCTTATAATGTGTCAAGTGTTTCCCATCCTAGAGCTTTGACATTTGCTCTATCCTCTCTCTGAAATACTTGCCATCTTGTTCTTCACTTACAGAGTTTTCCCTTCTGGGCTGTTTTAATGTTACTGCCTCAGAGAAGTCTTTGCTAATGAACCCAGTCCCCCAGCCTCAATATTTAATTCAGCTCCTCTTATTACAATCTCTCCTCAACCTATACATTTTCCTCTATAATACATATGTAGTCGTGTGCTTTTACATTCATGTGTATGATTATTTGTTTAACATCTCCCTGGCCCAATAAACTATAGATTTTATAAACCACTGTACTCCCAGTACTTTGAACAATGCTTGCCCATACAATAGGTTCTCAATAACATTTTTTTAATAGATAGATGACTACTATGGATACTGTGCTATACAAATTATTGTGTACTAGTGAGAGAGCAAACTTGAGTTAGAAAAGGCTTTTTGTAAAGGTGGAACATTTCTTGGTATAAGTTAATTGGGGATTGAAGTGTGTGATTCTGCACATATTAGCTCCCCCCTGCACAGAGTGGTGGAAATCGCATGTGAGAGGCCAGGGACCAGGGCTCAGGGTCTGGCATTCGGTGGACCTGCATGATGTTGGCCAAATTTTACTTAACCCCTCTGAGCCCCTGGCTCCTCGTCTAAGAAATGAGTATGACGAGACATATCTCTCCAGGTAGCTGCAAGAACGAAATATAAATGTATTCACCACACTAGCACAGTGCCTAGAAATAAGTTAGAACTCAATAAATGTTAGCTGTTATTATCATTTGAATAAACTCATTACTGATACTGTTCATGCCATTTAGAATCAGAGAAATTGCTTAATCTGTGCCTAATTGCTCATTCTCAAAATCGTAGTTCCTTCAACTTTAAGTCAGGGCTTATAGATGATGCTTGCCTTAGAAATAGTTGAGAAGAGAAAATTTCATATTTTTATATATATGTTACATATGTAATGGAATATTACATTATATATAATATGTTACATATTATACATTGTTTATATATTATATTTTATACAATATACTATACAGGATAATATATAACATAACATATTTTACATGTAACACATATTATACATGTACAGTACACATAGAGTATATATGCATATGTACTCTAGTTCACAGAGTAAAAAGTAAATATTCGATAACTAATCATCACTTTTCTCCTCTTAACCTGAGCTAATAAATAGGACAAGTCTCACATATGTACAAAGACACCACTTGGTTCTTTTTAACTTGTTTTCTTTTAGGGGGCCTCTGTTTCTAGAAGGAAGGGGGTACAGGGCCTCAGCACCGTGCCCTGCTCAGCGGGGACTGGCCCTCGGTGTGAGGCAGCAGACAGGGCCCTGGGGCAGGATGCAGAGGTGGCTGCCACTTCTCCATGCGCCAGCCTCGCCCGGGAGGCCTGACGTTCGTATCCTTAGCCATGTAATAAGTAACACTTCACGGGCGATCTATATTTTTGGCTTCATTATCTAATTTGATCTTGACAGAATCTCTGGGGTAGACAAGACAGGATACAGAAGCAGAAGTCTGTCAGGTAGGCGGGAGGCGGGGCGCAGCCCGGACTCAGAGGCCCAGACCCGCTGAGAGAGGACACGGCACAGCGGGACGCCACTGGCTGGGATTCCCAATGTGAATCCAGATTCTGGTCCTGGCTTCGCTTCAGCCCGGTGCCTGTGTGCAGTGAATTCCTCCGGGTCTTGCTCGTTTCCCCCTCTGCGAAGTTCCCGACACCTGCCGGTGGTTGCGGTGAGGGTGCGGGTGCAGCCCCGGCGGGCTACCTGGCAGAGCAGGTGCTTACTGAATGCTGGCTCCTCCTTCTCTGCATTTGTAGTCACCTCCTTCCCCCACTCCTCAGAGTGCCTGCAGCAGCAAGGACTCTCTGGGGATTTTTTTTTTTTTTAATTGCAGATTACTAGGTCTGAATCAGAACAAGAAGTTACATTGTGTAAAAGTGCCCAAGGTGAATTTGCTGTGTAGCCAAGATTAGGAGCCATTCCTACACCCTGCAGGGGCCCCAGTTCTGTCCAGTCCCCGCCAGGCACTCAGAGCTGGCTGGCTTCCGTTCTGGCCCTCAGCGCCCCCGCCTGCAGGGCCCCCCCCGATCAGAGAGGCCCACGCGCTGCGCCCCCAGTCACTGCAAGGGCAGCCGTCCTGTCCGTCACACTCTGCCCTGGCCCTGGCCAGTCACGGTAATGATGGTCTGGCTTTAACTGTTTTATTTACTTAAGACTGCATGGCATAGTTAAAACAAATCTTGCTATTTGGGGTCACTGTGACTAACGTTTGAATACCATTTTTCCCCAACTATTTTCTATGTGATTTTTGAAAAAGTTACTTGAGCCCATTAAGTTTCAGCTTCCTCTACTGTAAAATGGGCATCAAAATATTTGCCTCGCAGGGACGTGGAGATTGGATTAGAGATAATGATTTCAAAGTGCCTTAAATAGCTACTATTATTGTTTTTACTTTATTGTTATTATTATTCTCAGGGAATAACAAAATATTAAGAGACCATGCGAAAGATCATATACATATGAAATGCTCTTCATTACAGTTTTAAACACTCAAGGCTAATTTTTAAAAATAACACAGTAAAGACTTTTAAGGATCTGATGTTTTATCCTTATGGGGTTACCTTTTTGCATTTTAATAGGGGAGTTTATTTCCTAAACCAGAGCAAGAGTAATTTGGAAATTAAAGCATTCATCTAGGCTGGATTGTGTGATATTTTGTACACTGAAATAGTATGGTATTTTGCAAAACGTACTGTATGAGGTATAAGGAGAGGTGGGTTCTAATCTTTTTTCTTCTATAGCTGTGTGATCTTTTGTAAGTCACCTAATCCATCTGTCTAGGGCTGTGTGTGTATGTGTATGTTTGTGCATGTGTGTCATGTTGTCTGTTTTGGTTAATTTTAGAATGAAAGCATTGGATTGAGAACTCTCAGGTCTTTTCTGGTCTAAAGCTCTGTGAGCTGATGATCTAGCAACATTATGAGTCTGGTCTATAAGGGCAACAGGGTGATAACATCACCACCAGCAAGAACAAAATAGTCAATGTTTATTTCTTTAAGCTTAGCATTAAAGTGTTATATATACATTATTTCCTTTAATTGTCAACATATTCTTAGTGAATATTATTAAAAATCAGCATAATGATAGGCATATACATCAATGGAATACAACTGAGAATCCAAAAATATATCCACACATTTATGATCAATTGATTTTCAACAAGGTGCCAAGAAAACTCTATGAAGAAAGAATAGTGTTTTCAACAAAATGTACTGGGACAACTGGATATTCCAATGCGGAAAAAAAAAAAAGATGAACCCGTCTCACACTATTTCACACCATATACAAAAATTAACTCAAAATAGATCAAAGACCTAAACGTAAGACCTAAAACACAGAAGAAAACATAAGAAAAAATTTTTTAATCTTTGATTAAGCAATGGATCCTTAGGAATACCACCCAAAGCACAAGAAACAACAACAACAAAAATAGATAAATTAGACATCATCAAAATTAAAAATGTTTGTGCTTCAAAAGACACTGTCAAGAAAGTGAGAAAATGCACAAAATGGGAGAAAATATTTGTAAATCATATATCTGATAAGTGACTAGTATCCCTATGATATTATAACTATATAAAAACAGTGAAAAGTTAAGTAATCTAATGTAAAAATGGACTAAGGATTTGAATTAATAATTGTCCAAAGAAGACATACAAATGGCCAGTATGCACATACAAAATGTTTAGCATCATTATTCATCAGAACATGCAAATCAATACCACAATGAGATATCATTTCTTACCCACTAGGATGTCTGTAATCAAAAAGATGGACAGGAACAAGCTCTGGCAAGGATGGGGAAGACTAGAAGCCTTACGCATTACGTGGAAATGTAAAGTGGTGCAGCCACCTCAGAAGACAGTCTGTCAGTTCCTCAAAAGGTTAAAGACAGACCCAGATGACCCAGCCATTCCAGTCCTAGCTATAGACCCAAGAGAAATGAACACATATATCCATACAACTTGTACATGAGTGTTTATAGCAGCATTATTCATAATACACAAAATTTGAAAACAACCCAAATATCTATCAGTAGATGAATGGATAAACAAAATGTGTATTTCCATACAATGGAATATTATATAGCCATAAAAAGAAATGAAATGCTGATACATGATCCAACATGGGTGGATTCTGGAACCATTAAGTGAAAGAAGCCAAACACAAAAGCCACATATTGTATGTTTCCATATATATGGAGTCTCCAGAATAGGTAAATCCATAGAGACAAAAAGCACATTGGTGGCTGTCGGGGGCTAGGGAGAGGGGCAAATGAGTAGTGGCTGCTAATGAGGGTGGGGTTTCTTGTTGGGATGATGAAGATGATCTGAAATCAGAACTATTGCACAATCTTGTGCATATACTAAAGAACACTGAATTGTTCACTTTAAAAGGATGAATTGTATGGTATGTAGATTATATCTGCATAAAGCTTCTATGAAAAATATCAAGCATGGCTCTTCACCTCTTCAGAATTCTTGTACTACAAGGAGAGAAGAGGCCCAGTAGTTTCTATACTACAAGGAGAGAAGGCAACTCAACACATGTGGATTTTCAGAAAATATCCTTTTCATTTCTTGATAGTTCCCTGCATAATGCTGCCTAATGTCTGCTGAACTCTCCACCTCTCCTTACTTGCCCACTGTTTCCCCTTCTCTTTCCAAGACAACTCCCGTTGCTTTAGCCATGTCAGCCTCTTTGGCAAGTTCTCCAAACACCCCATGCTCAGTCCTAGTTCCACACCTTTGCACATGCTGTTCCTTTTGCCCTTGTGCCTCTTCTCCACACATCGGCCTGCTCCACTCCTACCCTGACTTGAACACTGATGTTGAGACAAAATACTCTCTCCATCAGCTCTCCCCATTCTAGAGATGAATGTAACTCTGTGTTCCCCAACAACCTGTACATAATGACGCAAGGCATTCATTCCAAAACATTTACTGAGTGCCTACTGTGTGCCAGGCATCATGACCTTGGGGATAGAATAGTAAACAGTCAGGGTCCCTTTCTCATGTAAATTTTGGAGTTGAGTGTGTAGAGGAGAATGACTGTGAGAATCAGTGTGTGATTGTCAGTCTGGGTGTGCTGTAAAGTGGTGCGCTGCTCCATGATAGCCCATGATAGGGACGTTTTCTTGGTCGATGAGTTTGCTGTGGGGTTTGTTCTGGGCAGAGCTGGGCACCGGGATCAGCCTATGCAGGGGATCTGCAGAGATAGAGAGCTTGTGTGACTGACTGTTGTGAAGTGAAAAGAGTGAGATCCTATGAGCTGAGGCTGAATGGGTAAGTAAGGGTCAGAACATACAGACTTCTGGAGGAAACACTAAAGTTTTTAAATCTTTTTAAGAGCCACTGGGGGCTCATTAAAATTTTTGAAGATGGTGATGGTGGTGATGGTGATGATGACAGTGATGGATAATGATGACGATGACAAGTGATGTGGGCAGGGCAGATTTCTGCTGGGAATGGGTCACTCCTGGCCGCTGGTGGACAGCAGCCTGGAGCAGAGCAAGTGAAAGTGGCAGAACCAGCCCGGAGGTCGGCCAGCAGTGAATTGGTCACGGCTTGGACAAGTGCAGTAGCAGCAGAGAAAGGCAGAAAGGGACAGATTTTAGGGACATTTGGGAGTAAAATGAACAAAGCGTGGTGATTGATAAGATGTATGTTAAGTGTCGGAGCCTTTCCCATGCTGAGCTATTGTTTTCTGTCTCTCTTCCTCGCTAGACTGCGGATCCTTATAATTAAAGACTGTCATTTGTTCATTTCAGCACAATGCCCAGTATCTAATAGGTGCTCAGTCAAGGTGTGCTGAATTTAATTGCTAATGCAAGGAGATTTTCCAAGAAACATGACCTCTCAGGGTCCAGTGGGGGCAGCCAGCAAATTGGAAGCAGGCTAATTGCACGAGGTCTCATCCTAATGCTTCAAGGCAGGGCCTGATCCATGTTGTCTGGTTTTATAGACTCTGAGTGTGAACTCAGCCTCTCTGTGTGTCCTGGTGTGATATGGTTTTATTTTATGCTGGGGATTAGACTTGCTCTATTCTGATTGCCTTTCTCTTCTGGGTTCTATTTTGATGAGAGGAATGATAGGGAACGAGGACAAATGGTTATGAATTATAGCTCCATGAATGCATGCCAGGGACAGTGACATCACAAGCCACTCAGGCTTCACTAAGTTCATCCACACTGGTTGTCTCCACAGTGTCTCTATAGAAGTTATTTATAGACTTAGACATACATTTCCTATTTTTAATTTGCACAATTCAAGCAACTGATCATGATCAGAGAAACTGCAGACAGTAAAAGAGTCTTTCTTGTCATGTTCTGCTCTCTCTGGGGCATGGAGATGCCCTCCCTCTGGGAGCCTCCTTTGTTCCTTCCTCCTCTAACTGGCTGACTCCCCTGGAGAGTTCTTCTGGCCACACACAAGCTCAGAATCGCAGGGTTTAATTTACATCATAGAATTTCCAAGTCAAAATAGATATGAGGGATCACCTAGATTTACCTTTTCATTTTGCCCATAAGGAAACACTTCCTTCCTAATCCCAATTCTGTCAATCATTCATTGTGAGGTGGGAGCCAAGCCTCATGCCCTTTGTTACCCCAAGTCTCCCTCTCACTTTTAGGCCCCTCAGTGTTTGCGGTCTCCCAGGAAATGGTTTCCAACCTCCCCCCTTCTCTACTTGCCTCTTTAGCATTGTCATGTATGTCTCTAGTGAATACAATCTGGGCTCTCTTCCTCATACTCATAGCATGACCTTGAACAAGTTACCTACCTTCTCTAGTCTCTTTCTCAGATTGCAAGACAGGACAGTAGTCATATGGAGCTTAAAGGGTCATTGTGAGGAATAAATACTAAATATACATAAGAGCGTTTGATCATAGTGCCTGGCACATAGTAAATGCCAACAGTACAGGCTCTTTATTCTACATCTAGATTTTTTGTTTTTTGTTGTTTTGCCAGCAACTCTCATTTATTGAGAACTTAGTAAGTGTCAGGAGGCACCATGCAAAGAGTTTGCCATGCATCACTTATTTCATCCTGATGAAAACCCCATATGGCAGTTTTACTAATTTACACTCCAAGGATGAGGAAATAGAGGCAGGGAGGGATTAAATAAGTTGCCTAACATCACACAGCGGAAGTGAAGAAGCTGAGGTGTGCATCTTTTCTGCTTTCATTTCGCGGCCCCCTCATTTTGGTCTCGGGGGTAAGAGATGGTTAATGTAAGAGAGAAGTGTGAGAAGGGACATTGTTGCTCCTGTGTTTACCAGCCTCTGTGCTTCAGCTTGTCACCAAGGGTCCCTGATTCCCCCAGTCTTCAGCCTCAGTCCTGCCGTATTTTAAGCCATTCCTGGCTAGGCCAGATGCGAGTGGAAAGATGCCTGGGCTGATACCTAATTGCCAAATGCGTCCATACCTAGGACATCATGCCCCTTCCTGCCACCCAACAACTCCTGGCTTTCTTGATTTTTTTCACTGCCCAGAAGACCTGTCTGCAGGTGCTTTCTGATATTAACTTTGTGTCTGCCTTGTCCCCCTGTCTTAAATTTTTTTGGGGAAATAGCTTCTTCCATGACCCTTCTTCTAAGTTTGTTTCAGAACCCTGCTTAGCACCCAGTCTCCACCCAGGTCTGGAGCACACCCTTTGGAAGCCACGTCAGCTGGACACTGGGTCACCCAACCTCCCTGAGCCTCTCTGGCTTGCTCCGCGCTGCAGCCTGGCACCTGGTGACTTGGGAGTATCGACCAGCTCCTGCCTTGTTCTGCGCCACACACGGTCCACCCCAGTCTTCCAGTGACAACGGTGGGCTGCAGGTCTCTGCTGTGCTGTGCTCTGCTCACCTGAATAGCAACATTGGGGCCAGGGAGTGTCTCAAATGAGCTGGGTGGGAGGCAGCCTCACCCTCAGGCCGTCCATCAAGAATCATTCCCTTCAGCAAGTTTTCTGCCTCCCCCTTTTTTCCCCCACCTGCTCTGTGCTGCCAAGGGTAGATCACTGTGACTCATGCCTGCACCCGAGTTGTAGTCCTTGGGTGCCCGACTCTGAGATAGAATTGAGGAAAGAAATTTCCTAGGAATGGACACAGAAACTCTTCATCCAGGGAGAAAGAAGGGACTTGGATAATCTTTTAGAAATGGGTGCTTGCCTGTCATCTTGTGTATAGCTGTATACTACCGTGGGGGGAGAAGACAGGGCCTGGGGCTGAGGTCTCACTCTTCCACTGGGTAATGATATGAAGATAAGCACTAGCCGGTGGCATGGGTAGGACAAAGCTATCTTAAAAAGGTTCTAGTTATGAATTAATGAGATGATAAAATAAAAACTATAAAATAGTATAGATCCATAATTTAGTATTGACACTAAATAAATAAATAAAAGCTACATTTTGGGTTCTCAGGGATTCTAAACTCAAGTTTTGACTCTGTCGTCTATAGACCAGGGGCTGGGTGTGGCATTTGCGGTAATGTGTTCTGTAGCCTGTGGAAGGGCCAGTATATCACCTTTCCGTGGACCAAATTTAACCTTATATTCCCCCCTCCCTTTTTCTCACTCCCTCTCATGCCAGATCCACAAAAGATAAGATTTCTGATGTGGAAGAACATGCTGGGATTTCTAAGAGTGAGGAAGCAGCCATTAGCCGCCCCCCCCCCCGATATAATTCTTATATGAATCTTTTTTTCAAATATTTAAAACCTCTCAGTTCCAACAAACCCAGAGAGTATGGAAATAAGGATTACATCCACATTTTCATAGGCTGGGAAAAGGGGCGGGGGTCTGTGACTGAATATCACTGATAAAAACATGATAACTGAGTCTCATTACAGCCAAAGACAAGTCTCATATTTTAGCATTTTTATTAAAGCTTTTTAAATTACTGAGTGTCTGGTATATTCAATACCAGCCTAAGTGATTTATATTAGTCTATCCCTAGATACTCTATCTAATAAATAACTTGGCAATCTCCTAACCCATAAATATCCCTGGCCCCAGCAAAAAGCAATTAAAGCATGTTGAAAATAAAAGGCTTCCCAGTACTCCAGACTGCAATGGCATTGGCCGCCTCCAATGGGGCAATTCACGCCATTTACTGAGGAGGGGTCAGATCTCCCTACTCACCACCTGCCTACCAGGAACTGACGCTCTTGCTCCCTTGAGAAACAAGACACATACCAAACTAGCTTTACATGTTTAACATGCCACAAGGTTGCGGGGAATTTGTCATGGAAAATATTATTCCCAGCAACAAGTGTTCTATAATATTTTAGACATCTTAGGCTAAAATTATTGTGCAAAAGCTTTTTGGAAAGCAGTTGTGCCAAAAATGTTCAAAACACATTAAGTATAGAGGCAGCCGACTAAAAAGTTATTAGAGGCTCCAGTGTCACTAGTCCAGAAAATATTTCAGGTTAATAAAGTTCAACCAGCAATGCCAGGTAAAAAGCCATTGATATTTATGATAGTTACTTCAAGTTCAGCACTTTCTGCTGCAAAAAAAGGCCACTTTCCCTGAAAATCCTCTTCTCTGGCCTTCCCTGAAACTCCAGGGGTGTGTGAAGGAGGAAAAGCTGGGTCCTCACTTCTTACCTCTACAAATCAGCGTCCTCTGCCCTGCACGCACTGCACCAGCACCCGGCAGAAGAGGAAAGAGTCGCATATCAACGTTTCCCATTATACTCAGAGGAACAGAGAGGCATGTTGTCTTAAGTGGGAAAGGATTGTTCCAGTCCAGATTTTATAGGGATTCTCCAAATCACAATCCCAATGAGCCCATGGCAAACTCATCATAAATTCTCGGTCTTACAGCCTTTAAATCATTTTAATTTGATTCATTTTCTAATAATACTTCCATTTGTTTTATTAAACACTGTCTATTTTTATGTACTTCACTTCCCAGATAATTGTCACATACATATTATTGGGGGAGGAGAACAGTTGTCTTTTATAATTTCACAGGAGCCTAATAACCCACTGTGTACAAGTTTTATAGCTCCAGGGTACATGAAGGAGGTATCCAGATGGTTGGCAGTAGTAATCTCACTATGCTTGAACTTGATTATGAGGCTGTGAGGTGGGGGAGATTTGGAAAGAAAATGTGTATTTTTCTCATTTATTATTAAGAAGTAGAATAAGTAAGCTTTACTTCCATAGCCAGCTATCAGAAGATCTGGGTAATAGCGTAATGAGTCAGATGGAAAACATTTATTTTTGCATAGAGCAATGTACTTCTCTTTTCCCATAAACAAGAGATGTTCAACATTCCCCAGGATTCTGCAAGCTACATAATATCTTGTTTTCAAATTATTTAATTGAATCTTTTGAAAAGTTGACACATTGACATAATTCAAATACCAACCTACTTTAAGATTATGCACAGAAAAATGTTCTTCCAATCTTTGCCTCTCCATCTCTTTATTCCTACCGATTTCCATAACTTATTTGTATTCTATTTTTCTATCCAATGTTTATTTATGCAAAACAAGCAAATAAGAAAATATGATGTTATCACCCTTCCTAATACAAAAGGTAGCAGAGTATATATACTGCTGTTTCCATGTTTATAGAAATATACCTTACACATTTTCAGGTCTGCATAGTATTCCTTTACATAAATGTTTTATAGTTTATCTAACTAGAGTCCTATCCACAAAAATGGGAGTTCATTTCAGTTTCACTATTTTGCTATTATGGTGCCACACAAGATGCATGAAAGTGTATGTGTAGAAAAAAGTCCTAGAATAAGTACCGGTTTAAAGTATAAATGCATCTGTACTTTTGACAGTTGTTGATAGAGTTCTTTCTATGAGGGTTTTACCATCTTTCACATCCACTAATGATCTGTGAGCAAGCTGTTTTCCCAAAAGTCTTGTCAGTAACATATATTATTAAACTTTTGAATTTTTGCCAATTTGATAAATGAGAAATAGTACTTTTTATTTATTTTTTATTTTTTTTAGGCAGAGTCTCTATCTGTTGCCTCAACCAGAGTGCAGTGGTGTCATTATAGCTCATTGTGACCTCACACACCTGGGCTAAAATGATCCTCCTGCCTTAGCCTCCCAAGTAGCTGGGACCACAGGAATACACCACCATGTCTGGCTAATTTTTCTATTTTTTGTAGCGACAGGATCTCACTCTCGCTCAGGCTGGTCTCGAACTCCTGACCTCAAGTGATCCTGCCGCCTCAGCCTCCCAAAATGCTAGGATTACAGGTGTGAGCCGCTGAGCCTGGCCTTCCACCTGGTTTTGATTCCATCATTTCACACGTATAAGGGTGATTTCCGTGGTTTTCTGTGGACCTCCTGTTCCAATGTCGTTTGCATGGGGATTTCCTGGTGGGAATTTGTGGAGGTTGTTGGGCTTCTCAGCATTTTTTTAATACATAATCTTTCTACATATGTCAGTTAGAGCTGATTTACTGTGTTGGTTAGAGCTCAACCTCTGGACAGAGAGGCCGGGCCTGTTCCCTGGCTCTACCATTTATTTCCTGACTGTGCTACCTTGGGAAGTTTCGTAACGGATTTGTACCTCAATTTTTTTCATCTATAAAGTAGGCATACGCTTGGTACCTAAAGGCTAGGATTGTTGTGAGGATTGAGTCATACATATGAAGCAGCTAGAACAGGGGGAGTCATGCAGCCAGATGTCACTGGTCCACATACTCCCCACTGCGCATTTACTCGTCCATGCCCACCTTCGGCAGAGGAAAGGCTCTGCCATCCCACCTTCCACTGCCACAAACAGAGAAGAGTCATTTCAAGAGTCAGGCTAGTAATTAGTCTCTCTGCAACCAAACATATCTGTGGACTGGCACTTCTCATAAACTTGGGTGCAAACATAAAGGCCACTTTAAGCATATGTCACCAGAGAAAATGTCAAAGGCTCTCAGGACACAGCAAGATGACAAAGGCAAAAGCCATGGTTGGCACATACTGAGTGGGACAGCAGGTCTTCTATTTGAGCTAAAATTGATGAAGTACATTCTTTCCTCTTTGGAAAGTGCAGAAGAAGAACTATTAAACTTTAACTGGGGGAGATGTGATAATTAAAGGTAGGAAAGTGTGGGTTGTGTGGGAAATGCCCTTGACACCGGGGCATGCATTGTTTTCCTAACTACTCATCTGTCTGTCAACCAAGACAAACAGGGTGGGGTGAGTTAAGGTAAACGGCCTGTAGGCATCTTAGAGACAGAGAAGAGGAGGAGTCCTGTGCTCCAGACGCCTCATGGGTTTTAGACATGTCAAAGTCACAGGGAGAGAGGATGGCTAAGACCAGAGATTCTCGGGAAGGGCAGAGGCACGAAGTCTGGGAACGTGAACAGCAAGGATCCAAATCCAATAGACAGGGTGATGTGTTCCTTCTAGAAAACGTAAAAATCTTTGTCCGAGTGTAATGGCAAGGCCTTCATCAGATTTATTCTCTTGGGAAAAAGTTACTTTGCTAACACATCATTCATTTTATTGGAAAATGTTTTTTTTTTTTTTTAAATCCTTAAATTAGGTATCTCATAACTTTCTTGAAGTGGGTACATTAAAACCTCCATGAAGAAAGTTGTCTAATACTAGCCATCACTCGTCACATGGCACCATGTTTAGCTGCTGAACGCGTGTGGCACGGCACTGGAGACAGGGTCAGGCACTGTGCCGTCAGGGAAGGAGAGAAGGGAGGCCCAGAGGAGCTCTCCAACCATGGGTGATTAATTCCAATGGGATTTGTTCTCCTAGGGGTATAGAAATGAGAGCTGAGACGTGGAACCTGCTGTGGCACTTCTCAAGGTGATAAAACTCATTACAGTTAGACACTGCTATGGAAAATGCCAGAAGCAGAAGCACAGAGCATTCCGGAGGATTCAGAGCAAAGAGAGCTGGGACTTGCAAGCGGACTCTGCGCTGCCTATAGGGACTCAGAACAATGATCATGTCTTTCTCTTGCCAGCCCTGACCAAGGCTTACCAGTGGCCAGGTTTGCTCGGTGGGGTGGTGGGGCCACAGCGCAGGGGCTGGGGAAGGGGCAGAAGGGAACGTGGAATAATGGGAATAAGGAACCCTGAAGAGGAAGACAGCAAGCTCCAAGGGAGCAGGACGGAAAGGAAATTGGGTATTTCAAAGAATGTGTCCTAGCTTAGAAGTAGGTATAGAATTCTGCCTCCTCCCCTGCCTCCACACCCACACGTACCTAGTCCAAAAATAAGGAGAATGGAAATAACAGGGTCCCTTGTGGCCCTGGGAAGACATAGCTAGGGCAGGGGTGTCACTCTCCCTGCCCCACAGCTCCCTTGCTCATCTGCCCATTTTCCCCTGTATCCGGTGGAACTTAAACGCTAGATAAGGCAACAGACAGGTATTCAAATCACATATCAACTAAAAGTATTTATGCAATGGCAAGAGAGTAGAACCAGGCAAAGAATAAACTCTCCTCTACCCAATTCCCTTAAAATAGTAAAAGTTCGTGCATTCTCAAGGGATCTGCTGGTTTGAGAGGGATATCTAACTCCCAAAGAACAAAATGATCTACTTTGGGGCTCGAATCATGTTTAACTGAAGCTGAAATCGTTTAGCAGGTGTATTTCTTATCTGTAACACATCACTTTCTCTTTTTCTTTCATTTTATCTCTCCTTATTCAACCCTCTGCCTCATGTAATGCCTAATGTAATTGGAATACAGGCATATTATTAAATATATGTAGATTATACTCAGAGGGATGATATCACCCCCAGCACCCATGAACTTGATTAATAAATGCCACACACCATGGCTGAAATAATACAAACACAAATTCACTTTACACACACATAATGGCTCCCAGCGCAGGGTAGGACCTGGAACTGACCTAATCTGTGATATGATCACCTCTCAGTAAAGGCTGCATCACTCAGTCAGAGGTGGTAAGTCTAGAAGCACAGAAAATACTCCTAGCAGAGCAAGGGGTGGTCTGCACCCACTCCTGCCCCTGCTGTAGACACCACCTGGGCAGCAGGTGTGGTTAAATTAATAAAATGGTTTTGAGTTCCTTGTTCGTTTTCTGGCAGATACTTCTTGTGAGCCTCCCAGGGAGTCTTGCTGTCCCCACTGCAGCACAAAATAAGGTTTCTGGGCCTTCAGAACCAAGGGCCACATCAGGAACTCAGGGCCTACCTAAGAAGCTGTGTCTGTTCCCCCATGTGACTGGTCAGCCAGCCCATGGACACTAGAATTAGGAAGAAGAGTAGAGGGGGGACAAATGTCTCTGTCTGTGCTTTCCATAATTCTGGCCTTGGTTTTTCTGGGTTTTCCTCTAAGTCCAGGCTCCTTTCTCTATAGTCTCAGAGCAGTGGTTCTCATTCTGGAATTGCATCCAAGACAATGGGAGGGCTTGTGAATGCAGCCTGCAAGGCCCCTTCCTTGATTTCTAAGTCAGCAGGTCTTGGGTAGGGCCTCCTTTTTGGGGAACTACACTTAGAGACCCATTTTATTTTTTTAAAAATTGGAGTACCACAACGCACCATTGTTAAAATTGGTGAGACGTTAACTACATGGGACCACTCCTCCTTTCATACAAGAGACTTTGCCACCTCAGGAGGAATCAGGACACCAAAAAGTGAAAATGTGCCTCCTTTAGCAAGTCCATCCCTCTTTTCCTTCTCCAATATTCCCTATTTTTATCTGTAAGTTGGTACTGAGTAGCAATTTCATTCACTTGTCATTTTTCTCCTAAAACAAGCAAGTTTTGTTTTTTGCTTTTTTAAGTACCCTGAATGCAATAAACAATGCTATCACCCAACCTATGCGTTTAGTTCTTGGAGACATACAGAGGTAGACTTCAGCATTCTCAAGCTTATAGACATAGCTATTGTTCCTTGTGTCTAAAACATATTTATCTAGTTTTTCTCCACTTAGAGAACTCCTCCTCATCCTATTAAACCTTTTTAGGTATCATTTCCTCTCTAAAGCTTTCCTGGATCCTTTCTAACAAAACTGAATTCAACATTCTATTCTACCTTCCTACCCTGTGCTTTCTTCCATTCAGGTACTTCACAGCATGGATTCAGCTTAGGGCCTTTACCTATTTGACAGCCCTGATAAATGGGCAGCCTCTGTTTGTCTTCCTCAATGGCAGGCAGCCACTCATGGGCACTGTTTACAATCCCAGGTACCAGGCACAGCATCCTCACCTGACAGACATAGAATCATTGTTTGTGGACCTGAATGGAATGGTGGACTTACAATCATGCAGAAAACAAAGCTACTGATTTAATAGGCTTGGTTATTTGCCTTTCCCTGGAGACAGTCATTTATTCCTAAGTAGTGTGGACAAAAGATTAGAAGCAAGACAGGGAAAGAGCTCCATAAGCCACTGTACTGACATGTGACACTCACAGGAAAGAATACTGCAGATTCACCAGGAAAAAGAGCTCAAAAATGTGGGGCCATGCAAGGGTGTAGCTTGGTGGCATCTCTGTGAGGCAGAGAAATATAATTAATTTCTGTTTAAAATGTGATGAGAAGTAGGCAAGACATGGTTAAATTATAATCAGGTATTCTAGGCAGAGATGCTTACAGCATACTTTTAACAAAATATATAAATGTAGTCTAAAATTTAGAGGAAGTTTGAATGTTTAGAAAGGAAGATTCAGTTATCTAGAAGATTCACTCATTTGGAACATCTCATTATCTGATAATGCGGGATGAATAATGCATCCCTGTACATCTTCTTTGGATTCCCCCATATTCTCTCTTCCCAAACTCTCTGCCAATCTGACTTCACAGATGAAAGTGCCTGGAGCTGAATTGGATCTACTGTGTTTGGTTTTGAATTCAAAATGAGAAAAGAAAAGATACTAATTTGGAAAGCACCATCCAATGCTTCCTTCCATCCTCTCCCCAGTTCTGTACTCTACGCCTTTGCTGAAGCCCCCAGGGCAACAGAGAGCTGGCTGTGGGCAGCCGGCCATCCAGTGACCTGTCTGGGAGGTGCTGGGGCTTCCTGGGGCCTGCAGATGTTCCGGCAAAAGAAAACACACTGGGACCTGGAATTCAGAGGATCACACTTGAGGATGCAGCTGCTCCCCTCCCCAATTCTGACTGACAAATATCAGCCAAATTCCGACTTCCTTGATTCCAAGTCAGACTGCTGTTCCACGGCTGTCAAACTGTGTTTATAAAGTTTATCAGGTTTTCATTTGAGCACAAACTCTAGGCCAAATCTACAAAATCTTCTGTTGGATCCCACTTCACTCTAAAGGCCTCAGACCCTGGCACGAGCCTGGGATTTGCTCTTCAACACTGTGTCAGATCGAAGTCTTTCAGGGACAGAACCAGTCCCACAGCAGGCAGGAAACAAGCCGTTTCCAGCAGGCTTTGCCAAAGGAGTCAGAAGCCAGCTCACTCCTGAGCACCGGGGACACACTCATAAAAGTTCCCTTTCCCAGGAAAAAATCAGGGACTGATCGGAGAAGAGATGGCCTGGCTGATGACAGCAGGGTCTCCAGTTCAGTTCTGCCAGGTGCTGTCCCACCTGTTGGGATGTCTCGCTGGTGGGGTCTGCTCTCTACTCTGCCAGATTGAGTTGTCACTCTCACACTGAAGTCTGTAATTCACTAGATTTTCCAAATATCCTAAGCTGTAGCGTAGGAGTTTGCCTAATAAAAAGAAGGACCCTATGGAGTCTCTTTCCGTGTACTTACATTACTAAGTCACAGAGCTTCTCTTTGATTGTAAGTGGTTTCCACTAAAAATATAAAGTAAATAAAAGCCATAAAAGAAAGAAGATGTGGGATAAAATATTCTTTTTGCCCATCTAAGCTCTGCAGTCAGATAGACCTAGAGTGGAGACTGAAGGTTTCTATTTTGGGAGTTATTTGTGGCTACTTGGGTTGCACCTGATGAGACACGTCCTTCAGGATGCACTCTTGGTGAGCCCATATATGTCACATTGTCCATGGGAACATGGTAGGAGCATTGAATAATTGAGACCAGCGTGACCCATTTGCGAGAACAGGAGATCGACACTGGAACTGTAAGGAAAACTCATGTTTGATAAATCTGCTACCTTTCCTTGAGAGAAAAACGTAATTTTTTTTTCATTAGGGACAACCAGCCAATCTAAATTAATTTAGATTTGTCGTGGGAGATGGTTCAATCTCTAGAAAGTCTTGTCAAACTCTCCTGGGTGATAAATCTGCAAGTCTGAATAAGGAAGGGAAGGATGGAGGTGCACAAACTTCTAAGGCAGTGAGTGAGCGTTCCCTCCTCATCCATTTTGGTCACTAGTAATCAGAATTCTGGTCCCATGTAAGCACCGGTCTGAAAAAGTAATGGCTTTTATGATCTGCTTAACATGAACTCTGTATCTGTGTGTAAGGTTACATGCTAGAGCCTGTGAGGTAAGATAAGCGGAGATGGTCTCTTTACATGGAGAATATAAAGCACTTTAAAGGACTATATAAAATGTTTCTCGTTTTAATAAAAATTATAGTTATTATGAATACAGGAACCAGAACATATTAATTCTAAGGTGGACTTAAGATCACTTACAAGAAACACAGGTCTTATTTTATCTTTCTCCTGGGATTGCAACCCTACCCAAAGATTTCAAAACCGTTGAGAACATTGTGGACATTTGCTTCAAATTACCGAACCATAAAATTTTAGAGCTGAAAGAGACATTAGAAATTGCCTCCAATTCAGTCTTCTCATCCTAGAATTGAGGAAATCAGAGTCCAGAGAGAGGACACTTGCCCAAGGTCACACAACCAGGAGTGTGTGTGGAATCTAATCTCAACTGCCTTCTGGAAGCTGAACAGAAACTTCCTAGGAACTTAGGAAAGGGAGGTGGCTCCATGCAAAACAGACGTGACGTTCACAAGCTTACATTTCTGCTGCCCTTGAGAGAAAGAAGGAGAGACTGCCCCTTTCTATTTCTATTAATATCCACCCTCTGTTGTCCTGGGGTCCACTGCAACCTTTGTGATATTGTCACTAATTACACCCTCCATTTCCTTTTCAAAACTACTCTTGATGTTAAATTTACCTGCACACAAAGTATTGCAGGAAAGGAGGCTTCTAGATGGATATTAAACTCCACTTTGTCCTAAACTACCCTGAACTTGGAATTTTACTCACTTGGAACCCATGAGGAGGAGAGTTCTGACCCTTTCTCACAAACTATGTGTGTACTTAGGTCTCAGTGTTCCCCTGGCTGAAAACAAGCTCCTGATTTTGCATGTGAAATTGATTTTATGGAACAGGATATCACACACACACAAAATCGTATTCTCATCCTACTTGCCTGGGTATCTACGAAAAGAATGGAGATGAAATAATAATACAATAACACCACCATTTTTTAACCTCTTTTATTGCCTTTACAACTGTTGTTATTAAATACGATGCTCAGGGAAGTGCCAGATTGCATCTGTGGGAGTAGGAAACCAATTTAGATTCTGCACACAGAGGCCAGGGTTGGCAAAGGTGGATTCCAAGGTGCTTTTCCTCAATCATGGAGGGAGAAGGAGATATCACTTCCTTAAGAAATAAGCTAAAGCAGTATCTACATAAGCTAAGTTAAGAAGAATTAGGATTTTAAGACTCCCGGTTTTCTCTCTTCCTTTATTAACCCTGAATTGGAAAGAGGAAAAACTCACTCTGCCTGTGAAGCCTTGTCACAGGATGTTGTCTGTGGCGCCCAAGTCCGCTGCTCTGAGGACGGGGGATGCTTATGGCCACCTGGGCTCCCATTATATCTTTGGTGGGCTCGACAATTAGGAGAAGTGTCTCCCATGCCTATTTTAATCTGCATCCTTTCCTTGATGTTCAACTCTTCAGGTGACGACACTGTGCCTTCTGTGGAGGTATTTATAGATCATTTATTATTTTAGTATTTTCTTTCATTCCTCTACTGAAAAAAATTATCTTTCTGTTGGATGGAACAAATGGAACAAAAAGGAAAGCACATGCACACAGAGTATTATTTAGACCCTACTATGCTTAGGGTGTGCAAATAGATAAAAGAGATTCAGTGAGGAGAGGCTATCTACCCGCCTCCTACTTCCCTGGCATGTCCCTCTTACTTGAGTATTTTCCTTCCATTTCTATATTTAAACTCTCTTTGTCTTTTCATACCTTTCTCCAGATTTTCCCCTTCTCCAAATAAGCTTTGGTGACCATTCTGGCCCACACTTATTTCTCTGATCATTTCTCTGATGATCTAAAAAAATATCATTTCTCTGATTTTTTTAAAGATGGATATCAAGCCAGTAACAACAACAACAACAAAAATATTAATAACAACATAAAATTGACCTTTGTGAGATACAAATCTATGTATATGAACCATCCCATTTGATTTCTCATATTCTCATACTACCTCTTTTCTGGCATACTGCTCATTTTACAGACTAAAAAATGCAAATATGGATAATGGGATACATAAAAATCTAACCATAAGTGATTATTCCAAGTCACACAGAGGTGACTCAGCCAGAAGCCAAACTCCCGTTTGTACATTCATAACCTATTCTTTTTCATGATCCTGGTGGATCATTGCCTAATTGTTGAATGTTCTGTCTCTTTAGCCAGAACGTTGATTTCTATGTGAATGATACAGGCAAGGACAACTACTTAGACTTGTGCTGTTATCCACCCACATGCCCCCCATCGCAGAGACCAGCTCATGGTTGATCCCAAGCAAGTGCTCACTTAATACTTTGAACTGTTTAATGGGGAATTGCCAGTTGGGTTTCAACCGGTGATCCACAGGATGATGACTTCCATTAGATTTAGTATGGAAGTGGGAGAGAAAAAGAACTGAAAAGAGAAGAGAAAAGAGGAGAGAGAAAAGGGGTAGAGAGGAAAAAATGAGAGGGAAGGAGAAGCAGAAGCAGAGAGGAAGATGGAGAGAGAAGGAACAGGGAGTGAGGAGAGAGCAGCATTCTCTGTCTCCCACGGTCACATCCATCCTGGGCCCTTAAAGGAAGCAGGTCTGCAGAAAACCAAGCAAGTGCTACAAGGTTATGGGTAATAATTGATGTTTTTGTGGGGCAAAAGGGAAAAGGAGGGGGTGAAGATGAAATAAGTCAAGAGGGAGATGGAAAAGTTTTCAGGGTCACAGGATACATTTATCAGAAGCTTTTAAAGAAGTGTTTAAGAGCAGCTAAGCTGTTGCTATGGAAATAGGTAAAAGCTAATCCATTATCTGCAACCTCTGGATGCCACCAGCTAGCCGCTGGGGGGCATTCTGCTTTTTATTAGTATTTCTTTTCCTTTTCACCCTTTTATTTTTTTCCTTACCCAAACACATCACTGGAATTATGAGAAACAAATTAATAAAAGCTGAATGAAAGGGAACTCGAGTCCTTCAGAGATTATATTAACACATGAGGGAACCTTCACCCCATGTGTCAACTCGTAAAGAAAGAGGAGATTATTTCAAGAAGATAAGACGAAAAGAAAACAACAATATGAGACCACCTGGAGGGATAAATGTCCTGTTCCTCCCTGTGCCACTCTCGTCCTTGGCTGCATCTCTGAAGTTTGTGCTAAAACCCATAGAAGGCAGCACATGCCTCCTGGTTGTAAAGCCAGACTGTGACCCTTGATTGGAGCCATTTAAGAGGCTTTGAAGCTTCAGGAAAGAATTGGCAGAAGCCATTTTACGAGTATCCCTCACTTCACATAAAAGCTATGATTTAGCTGTAGGCTTACTCTGTGTGAGTGAAAAATTCATACGAAGTTAGTGTCATTTCCCACAAATATACATGTATGAAATATAGATTTTAATAAATTGATATTTTATATGTGCATATTTGTGGGAAATGCTAAGATGCCAAGACCAATACTGTCATTATTCCACAGCCTTTCCTCCCACACTCTCCTGTGTCTCCACCGTTTCCTAGGTAATAGAAATCTCTATCATGATTTGGGATCAGCATGGTGACCCTACACAGACAACTTTTGGAACTTGGCTACCTTTTTCCATTTTCCTAGAAAGTTACATGTCTCACAGTTATATCGAATTCTTAGTAATGTCAAAAATAAAAATCTAAGATCTTTTTCTACCTTAATAACTAATCATTCATTCCCATCCCTAACTTGCTCAAACCTGAAACCCAAAGTCAATTCAGTCTTCTCCTGAATTCTCAACTCCAACACCCGAAAGGTCGCTAGATCTTGGCCATATCCATGCCCTAAAATGACTTGCAACTCTCCATTGCTCTTCGTCGTCACTCCCATGGTCTTACTTGGGGCTCTTACCCTTTCTTCCGTGAACTACCCCAACTCCCTCCTAACTGGCTTGCCTGCCTCAAGATTCTTTTCTAAAATGTGACCTCTTGGCTGTGCTTCTGAAAACCATTCACTGGGTCCCCATCTCTTCACAACCTCCTTAGGATGACAAAACTTCACTGTCCGGCCCTCCCTGTCTCCATTGACTCACCAGCTGCTCTTCCCTGCATGCCGCCTGGATCCCCAGTTTGTCTGCCCTCCACTTTAGGTAAGAGCTCCTTGATGGCAAGGTCTTTTCAGGGCCTGGGCCAGTGCCTGGAAAAACTGATACTCAATAAATGCTCATTACTTGCCAGTAGCAGGGCTTTAGTGGCTCACTCTGCTGATGGATCATATGGCTGGTACTCTAGTCCACTGTGGAAATTATTCAAGTTCAGGGCTTCACTGTAAAATGTATTCATGCCTTGCTTAATCAGTTCTGTGAATTTAAATTCTGAATCATGAGCTCACTTAGAAAGAGACATAACTGCTAAACAGCATGTGTAACTCAGGGGACAGTGACAGCATGGGTGAGCAGGGCTGTGGGCAGCCACGTAAATGTATTGACATTAACATTTAAACCAAATTATGATCCATTTTGCAGCGGCTTTACCTTTCCAGTTGAAATATCTGGGCTGTGAAGCTACTAACCTCGTGCGTCTACAGCCACATTCTCAGCAATTCTTTGTCAGAAACAGACTTACAAAAGGGTCATACTTGGATTAGACAAAACTGAAAGCTTCCAGGGTTTAAGAGAATTCTCAGAGGAATTTGCAGTAAATGTCCTTTCTATGCAATCATGCATGAACTGAAAGCACTGAGTCGGTAGATTCAGAGAAGAATACATTTGGGTTATAATATGTGTTCTTGTTTGAGAACAGATGATTAGCACTCCAAAATGAGGGCCTGGCAACACAGGTCCCTCAAAAATTAAAGAACTGAAGCACTAGAAATTGATGTTTTCAGGGCAAGGTCTGTAATTACTTAAAGCTTCTAGAAAAATGATGAGTTTAAAAAGTAGAGGCAGACAGATTTTCTGTAAAATCTATTTACAGAGTTGGAAACTAGGGCTCTCAGAAAAAAAGAAAAGTCTAGTGTTAAAAAATCAGGTGAGTCATTTTGTTGGAGTCTGGGTGGCTTCAAGGAGAGTGGCTCTTGACATTTTTATGACTGAGAGGGCATCTGTAAACCCAATTGAAGAACCATTCTTCCTACTAGTCCAGGACAACTAAAACAAGCTCTGGTTAGAATCGGAAAATGGAACTGAAACTGATGGTTAAAACCAGGACTGCATCCCCATGCTATATCTGATTTCAATATGGGTTACATTGCAAGAGTCTCTTGTCTGTTTAATAGCCCAGTTTGCCCAAGGACATAATAAGGGAGAAATAATGAGAAGCGTGAGAAAGGAAACCATGTTCTACTAAGCAGAAAGTTTTAATGTGGGTGAGTCCTGGCAGGAAGTCATTCAAGCAGAAGGGATGCTGTCTGAGAGCCCTTTTGGTTGGGGACGGGGGGTGCATTTCATCACAGGGCTAATGACTTGACTTAGGATGAGCAACTGTAAACAAATTGGCTAATGTTAAAAGAGGAAACAGAAAAAGCTCAAATGCCACCAGTGATGTCTCCAGAAACTGGAGATGCCTTCTGGAGTCTCCAAACAGGCACTGAGCTCAGCAAGTGGAGACAGAGGTCAGTGAGAAATTAATGGGCAAGATCACTCCGTGCACCATGTTCCAGGCTGTATTCACTTTGCTGCTTTCAGTAATGTACAGAAAGTGCCTATTTTCTCAGTGGCAAACAGCGCTCCTTGTATTGGCCATGACTGATTACTTTCTATTCATTAAGATAAATGCTTATGCACATTATTACTTTAAGTCATTGTTAACACTCCTCTGAGATACCTGTTATTACCCTCATCTTTGAGATGAGGCTTATGCAGCCAGTCAACAGCAAACTTAGGATTTGAAGCCAGGGAGTTTGACCTCAAAGCGAGTTATGCTGTGGGACAACACAATGTTGTCACTCTTTACACTTAGAGTATAAAGAGTTTGTGTTAAATTTGCATCTGCGAGTGAGAATGGTGGAGGGGTGTGTGTATGTGTGTGTTTGGGTGCCATACGTGCCCTTTCCCCACTCCCTCTGGGTCAGTTGCTGTTGACTTTTTTTGAAATTCACCTCCCCTTGGGGAGAAACTACTTAACAGGCACAGGGTTTTTCACTGGCTTGATGGAAATGGTTTGCACTAGACAGGTGGGGGTCGCACAACATTGTGAATGTACTAAATGCACTGAATTGTTCACTTTAAAATGGTGAATATTATGTTATGTGAACTTCACCTCAATAAATTATTTCTTAAAAATTGCCCTTCTCCAAAGTCTTTTAATAATGAGACTTATTTGTTTGAGGAATTTTCCTCTCAGTACTCACATATCGTCTGGGAAGGGAATCTGCGGAAGTCATTCTTACAGGCTTCTTTTAAAGCACTGAAGTTCTGATGTCAGCTTTTGCATTAGGATGAAACTTTGTGGCGGAGGTGGAGGAGATGTTGCAGGATTTACCTTCGAAATGCTGACTGTGCCCAAAATGCTGCCACCTCCAGATAGCAAAGCCTGAGGTGGGCGAGCCCAGGTTGCCACACGGTGGTCGTCCTCCACCGTGTGAAGTGGGAGATTTATACCATTGAATTCTTGAGGAACATCAACCCACTGGTTCCTTTTATGGATGAGAAAACTGTGGCTAAGAGATCTGAAGCAATTTAACCAAAATCGCATAGAAAGTTGATGATGATCCAGGTCATCAAAGCCAGCCCAATCCCTAATCCAGGGCTCTCTTGACCTGATCACACTGGCTATTGTGGCCCTTGTTTTTTTTTTTTTTTTTTTTTTTGAGACAGAGTCTCGCTCTGTTGCCTGGGCTAGAGTGAGTGCTGTGGCGTCAGCCTGGCTCACAGCAACCTCAAACTCCTGGGCTTAAGCGATTCTACTGCCTCAGCCCCCCGAGTAGCTGGGACTACAGGCATGCGCCACCATGCCTGGCTAATTTTTTCTATATATATTTTTAGCTGTCCAGATAATTTCTTTCTATTTTTGGTAGAGACGGGGTCGCGCTCGGGCTGGTCTTGAACTCCTGATCTCGAGGGATCCACCTGCCTTGGCCTCCCAGAGTGCTAGGATTACAGGCGTGAGCCACCGCACCCGGCCGGCCCTTGGTTTTTAAACAATAAAGTCTCTAAGAACCAAGATACTTGCCCTCTCTTCCTCGACTCTCTAATGAAACAAAACTCCTCAAAGACACAGCTCCTGCTGACTTGGGACTTGAGAGTACCCAAAGACTATCAGGAGTATCTCAAACCCTGCTGGGAGACCCAACCCTATCTAAAACAGAGTTTGCTTTGGTGTGACCTTGGAAGAGTGAACATGTTTAGGTGATTCTTCCCAGACTGCCAGTTCTCTGCAGAGAACAAATCCCTTATTCCTTCTGAATCTCTCCAGTTTTTCCTAAGGTAGAAGGGCTCAGTAAATATTGTTCACTGACTGACTAGTGGAGATTGCCGTTCCGAGAGCACAGTATAAGCTGATTACGCCGAGGAAGTCATCCTGCTGTACCCCCTAAGGTTCTCTAATGAGTGTGACAGGCACTTAGAAAGTAGGCCCCTGAAATGATGTGATGTGAAGGCATTCATTTGCACTCCTCCTAAGGGAGTTCTCCCCTGTGTGCATGCATTATGCATTCCATAGTGTTAAAAAAAAACCCAGCAATTCTGGTCTCTGTGGTTGTGTTTTATATGCTGTGTTAAATATGCCAGAAAAACTTGGTAGGTTTCACAGTCCTAGTGACTGGACAAAATCATTGGGAGGTAGTAGACAAAAATCATTTAAATCAGAGACAAAAGACGGATGCTTCACTCCTGTCTCCTCCAATTCTTATTAATAGGGTCCTGGGAATGCCAGTTATCATTGTAGAACTTCTGTTTCCCCATCTGTGAAAAGGGAATAATAATAGCCAATCTCACCAGGTAATGTTGTGGTGAGATTCCAACAAGGAGAAGTAAGTGAAAGTGCTTTGAGAACTGTAAAATTCTTTTGTTATTAAATAATCATAACAGTATCTCCACCATCTGTTGGAATGTACACATTTAAAAAGCAGAGATGGTAATTATCACTTAGGTATCTACGATTCAACTTCTCTGCCTCATAGGAACCTCTGTAGGTTAGCTTCCTTCTCTACTTCTCTATTTACAAGGTCCAACTCTAACCCGCATATCCCCCTTTTCAGTATGGTTAATATTTCCAAACCATTCATGCTCACACTCAACTTCTTAACTTTGGCCGTTTCCCTGATATGCACCTTTAATATCTGCTGGCACTGCCCAGCAATCCCACACCTGGACCAAGTTCTGGCTACTCACTGCTCTTGAATGTTAATTTAAAAATCATGTATATTCAATTCTCCCCCTAGATTTGACCCAACCATTAGCTCTTACATGACTCCACTGCATCAGCGGGAGGCACAGAGCCAGCATGCCCAAAGCCACGCGCACATCGCCAGCCGCACTGCACGCCTGCTCAGCCCTCATGCGGGCTCCTCTGTGTATTGGGCTTGACACTGACTACTGCAAAATGGAATTCTCTGGTGCCCCCAAACCACCCCAGTGACTGTGACTGACATTTCCCAGTGCACACCAACAGCTCTCTTTGCATTTAATTCTCTAGATATGTAGAAAACTAGGGTGCCTTCCACTTTTATTTCTTTGATAACATTTCCTAGCTAGGCACGTTTAATCACTCTGTTTTTTAACATCTCTCATTTGTCTCTGTCTGATTAACATATATTAAGCCCCCAATATTTATAAAGCACAGTGTTAAGCACTGCAGGTGATATAATCTGATACAAAGATATACAAAGATATAAAGATATATGTGAATAATTTGGAGAAATAAACTATATAACCTGAACTTTTGTACCCCCATAATAAGCTGAAATAAAAAAAAAAAGAGACAGAAAAAAAATAAAAACATTTTTGTTTGTTTGTTTAATCCTTTGGTGAAAAACTTGAGCGCAAATTCAGAGTATACCATTGCTAATGTATAATTAAGGAAGCTAGAGCTGTCTAATGCAAACTTTTAAATTTGAATTAGTTTGTCTTTGTGAGAACAACATAGAGAAGGAAAGTGTCTGGATATTTATTTATTATAACCTCTATTCCCTCAGCAAAGCTCTTTTTATAGGTGTTTTGCCTTGAATTACCCCAATAGTACAACAAGAGAGGCAGAAAGCTAGAAAATGCTACTTGTTAATAGACCAACTCACTGGGTTAAAATGTTCCAAATTATTATAGAGATCTAAGATATAGTCACTTGGAAATGTGTGAACTGTCACAAATACATTTTTCAATTTACATCAACAATTTTTTGAGAGCCCACTCTGTTCCAGGCACTGTGGTAGTGTTGGGTGAAACAGCAGTGAGGCGGATAGCCCATACAAAGTTTGTGTGTTGCTGGCAATACGCCATGCTGTATTTTCTGCTGATTGTTGTGAGGTATTCTTATAGAGTTTGGAACAGGTGTTATGAGTAGAGTGGAGGGAAAGCTAATCCATCTTAGAATGTCAGGGGAAGACCTGGATATGAAGCTATGTCAAAGTTGAGATGCAAAAACAAGTGGATAGTACAGGAGCAACACTGGAGTAGTAATGAATGACGTTAGATGAGGAGTGGTGGAGGACATCGGATGAAGACAGAATCCCAGGCACAGAGACAAGCATGCACAGAACCCAGCAGGAAAAAGAACATGGCGCATATGGCAACAACATCAGTGGAGACTTTTTTAGGGATAAATAACTCCTGGAATAAGTTTAAGCAAAAGGGAGAATTTTTAAATAAGGATGTGGGTTGAGGCCGGGTGTGGTGGCTCACGCCTGTAATCCTAGCACTCTGGGAGGCCGAGGCGGGAGGATGACTCAAGTTCAGGAGTTTGAGACCAGCCTGAGCAAGAGCGAGACCCTGTTTCTACTAAAAATAGAAAGAAATTATATGGACAGCTAAAAATATACATATAGAAAAATTAGCCGGGCATGGTGGCACATGCCTGTAGTCCCAGCTACTCGGGAGGCTGAGGCAGAAGGATTGCTTAAGCCCAGGAGGTTGAGGTTGCTATGAGCTAGGCTGATGCCAGGGCACTCTAGCCCGGGCAACAGAGTGAGACTCTGTCTCAAAAAAAAAAAAAAAAAAAAAAAAAAGGATGTGGGTTGATATTATAGATCCAAGGGCAGAAACAGAGTGGCCTCAAGAACAGAGTGGGGTCAGGGACAAGAGTGCAGCAGGGACCCAGGCAGTCCCCTCGAACCATCTCTTGCCTATGTTCCTCAGCACATCATTCCTCTCTCCACTGGTAAATCAGCTTTTACCATTTCCTAGTTCTCATGGTGAAAAACTACCACTGCCAACACAACCAAGTTACCAGCGCCATTACTGAAATCAGCTGAAATATATTTCAGGTCCAATATCAAACTTTTTGAGCAACGAGCTTATCAGCCCAACCCAGGTCAGGTGGTGTCTGTGTTCCACTAACCTGTGACTAGCGGGTAAAGGCATATTGAACCAACATGCTCTCCTATTGTTCCTCTTGTAACCATGTCACAGCCTGGGGGGATTGGGGAACTTGTTACAAAAGTGGAAAATATAGTGAGCTGGAGAGTTAATTAACTGGGTGGGTTTCCACTATGGGGAACTACAAATAGTTAAATATGGTTGTGATGTGTATCACACAGTTTATTAGATTGCTACAGGGGAGGCCATGTCATAAAAGGCCTTCAAAATTGTGTTTAAAGAATGAGTTTGTACCTCAAAGGCAGTAAAAAGTCCTTTGGGATGGGAGAGAGAGTTTGGTAATGTTTTACTTTTGTTTATTTTAATGTTGGATTCAGAGGTAGATTTGATCTGATTTACCCTGTAGAAAGATCACTTGATGTCATTCAGAGGTTGTGTTGGAGGCAGTTGAAAAGCTTTTGTCTGAGATGATGGTCCTGGTAGCTAAGGCATTGGCAGTGGGCCTGGCATTGTACAGAACAGTGCATATTGTCTGACTTTGTTCATGTATGTGCAATCCATGGGCAAAAGCCTGGGCAAATGACAGCATGATTAAGAATTGTGGATGAGTGTAATTCAGCAGCTAAGGTCACTAGCAGAAATGGAACCATGGACAGAATAAAAAAGGATCACTTCCTTTCTTCCTTCCTTTCTTAATTTCTCTTCTCTCTCTCTCTTGATTAGTCAAGGGAAAAACAAACTTTTCTATTCAGCCCTGAAAGGTATTGCATAAGTGTGCAAATACCAAGAGATATAGATGGATTCAAGACCTAAATGTAACAGTATTAATCAAGTAATTTCACTGCCAGGAATTCACCCTAAGGAATAATCAGTGTTGTTGATAGAAGGAAAAAAGAAAACCTAGAAGCAACCTATAGTTCTTATGTTTAGGGAATGGTTAAATGAATCATCTCCATAGATACTATACAGCTGTACTAGTTGCATAGTATGACCTCAAAATGTATGTCTACCCCAGAACCTCAGTGTGTGACCTTATTTGAAAACAGGGTCTTTGAAGATGTAGTCACACTGCATTAGGACAGGTCCTGATCCCATGATTTCTGTCCTTACAAGAAGATGGTAATTTGGACACCTGCACACAGAGAGGGAAGAATGTCATGTGATGACTGAGGCAGAGACTGGCGTGGCACAACTGCAAGCCAAAAGATGGTAAGGATTGCTGGCACTCTCCAGAAGCTATGAAGAGGCAAGGAAAGGTTATTTTCTAGAACTTTCAGAGAGAGAGAATGGCCCTGCCAACATCTTGATTTCAGACTTCTGGCCTTGAGAACTGGGAGAGAATAAATTTCTCTTGTTTTAAGCCACCTAAATTTGTAGTGATTTGTTATGGCAGCTGTAGGAAACAAATACAGCAACCATTAAAATTTATTTATTAGAAAATTAGTAAGATATAAAAATTGTAGTTTCATTGAAAAATAAGATTACAGATTTTCATTCATAGCCCAGTGAATACATAAATCTGATATGATACATAAACATATGTTTCATATTAAAAAATATATAGCTACACTGAATACCCAGAAGGAACACCATTGTGGACCAACAGTAGGAAACAATGCAAACACAGGGGAGGGATTCTGTGCGGCAGGCGGAAGCTCTGGGATGGGGCAGATGTGCCCATGCTTCCTAGGAGGTTAGAATGGGATCCCCCACAGGAGCAAGTGCCCCTCACGAGCTGGACTGATATGGCTCCACTGGGCCCTCAAGGAAGAGGCAGAGCGTTTTGTGCAAGACCCAGGATCAGATGTGCCACGGGTGGGGGAAGAACTGAGCAACATGTATGGTGACAACAGTTCCACATACAGGATCTGAGAGGGCAGCGCAGAACCACAGAGGGGCACAATGACGGCCTAACAGAAACCGCTGTAAGACGGAGAGGCTGGGGGAAAAAAAATGAGCAAATCAGAAGATACAACTGACATGACCAGAAGGCAGAGGAAAAAAGAGATTGGAAATACAAAGAAAAGCTTGAAGGCATGGCCTTATGGGCTGAATTGTGCCCCGCTCCCCAAATGTCTATGTTTAAGTCCTAACCCATGGTACCTCAGAATGTGACTGTATTGGGAGATCGAGTGCTCAGAGCAGTGATCAAGGTTAAAACGAGGCCATTAGGATTTGACCTAATCCAACATGCCTGGTGTCCTTATGAAAAAGAGGAAATCAGGACATATACCCACAGAGTATTTGGAAGTGGAATCATGTGGGATATGTCTTTCTGTGATTTATTTTTAATTTTTTGAGGAAACTCCATATTGTTTTCCATAGCAGCTGCACCATTTTGCATTCCTACCAATAATAAGTAAGGGTTCTAATTCCCCCACAACCTCACAAATGCTATTATTATTTTATAATACCCATCCTGACAGATGTGAGGTGATATCTCATTGTAGTTTTAATTTGCATTTCCCTGATGATTGGTGATGATGAACATTTTTTCACAGACCTGTTGGCCATTTGTATGGCATCTTCAGAGAAATGTCTATTCAAATCCTTAGCCTATTTTTAAATCATGTTATTATTTCCTTTGGTATTGAGTTGTATGAGATCCTCACATATTTTGGAGATTAACCCCTCATCAGATATATAATTTGCAAATATTTTCTCGCACTCCGTAGATTGCCTTTTTATGCTGTTGTTTCCTTTGCTGTGCTTTTGAGTTTAATGTAGTCCCACTTGTTTATTTTGTTGTTGTTGTTGCCTGTGCTTTTGGTATCATATCCATGAAATCATTGCCAAGACCTATGTCATGAAGATTTTATCCCCTACTTTCTTCTAGAAGATTAAAAGTTTCAGGTCTTATGTTTAAGTGTTTAACACATTTTGAGTTATTTTTACTGTATGATGTAAGGTAAAGACTCAGTTTAATTCTTTTACATGTGGATATCCAGTTTTCCAAATATTGCTAGAAGAGACTATCCTCTCCTCATTCTGTATTCTTGGCACCCTTGTCAAAGATCAATCGACCATATATGCGATTTGTTTTGTGGTTCTACATTCTGTTCCATTGGCCTGGATGTCTTTTTTATGCCAGTACCATACTACTTTGATTGCTATAGATTAATAATATATTTTGAAACCAAGAAGTGTGATGCCTCCAGCTTTGTTCTTTCTCAGGATTGATTTGCCTATTCCTAGAATTTTGTGGTTCTATATGAATTATAGAATCATTTTTTCTATTTCTGCAAAAAGTGATTTGGGAATTTTGATAGGGATTGAATAAATCTGTAGATTGCTTTAGGTAGTACAAGCATTTTAACAATATTGTCTTCCAGTTCACAAACATGAGTATCTTTCCATTTGTTTGTGTCTTGTTTAATCTCATCAACATTTTGTAGTTTTTCATATAAAAATCTTTCACCTCCTTAGTTAAGTTTGTTCCTAAGTATTTTAATTTTTTAATGCTATTGTGTGATTTATTTCTAATTTCCTTTTAAAATAGTTTGTTCCTAGTGTATACAAACACAACTAATTTTTGTATATTGATTTTGTATTCTGCAACTTTACTGAATTTTTTAATTAGAATTTTTTGTTAAGGAGTCTTTGGGTTTTCTTATGTATAAGATCATGTCTTCTGCAAAACAGTATAATTCTATGTCTTCCCTTCCAATTTGGGTGCCTTTTATTTATTATTTTATCTTATCTAATTGCTCTGGTTTGAACTTCCAGGATTATGTAGTGAGAGTGAACATCTTTGCCTTATTCCTGATCTTATATAAATAGCTTTCAGTTTTTCATCATTGAGTCGCATGTTAGTTATAGGATTTTCATATATAGCTTCTATTATGTTGATGCATTTTTCTTCTATTCCTAGTTTGTTGGGAGTTTTTATCACGAAAGTGTTTTGAATTTGTCCAACACTTTTTATGCTGCTGTTGAGATGGTCATATGATTTTTACCCTCTTTCTTATTGATGTGGTGTATCACATTAATTAATTTTCATATATTGCATCCCAAGGATAAATTTCACTTGGGTCATGGTGTATGACTCTTTTAATGTGCTATTGGATTTGGTTTGCTAGTATTTTCTTGAGGATTTTTGTATCTATATTGTATTGGCCTGCCATTTTCTTTTCTTGTGGTGTCTTTCTCTGCACTGGTATTGGTGGAATGCTGGTCTCATAGAATCAGTTTGAAAGTGTTCCTCCCTCTTTATTTTTCTAGAAGAGTTTCAGAAGGATTGGCCTTAATTCACTAAATGTTTGGTAAAATTCATCTGTGAAGCTATCTGGTGCTGGGCTTTTCTGTGTTGGGAGGCATGATTTCGTTTGGGTAGTTCATACGTTTCCAAAAATTTATATGTAAGTTATCCAATTTATTGGCATAATAGTTAATAGTTCATAGTAGTCTCTTTTGTTTCTTTTTATTTTTATGGCATTGTCATAATGTTTCCTTTTTCATTTATGATTTTATTTATTTGAGACTGACTTCTTTTTTTCTTATGTAGTCTAGTTAAGGATTTGTTAATTTTGGTTATCTTTTTTAAAAAACCTCTTAGTTTTGTTGATTTTTTTCTATTTTTTTGGTTTTCTTTTTAACTTTTCTATTTTGTATATTTCAACTTTAATCTTTATATTTTTTTTTGCCTAACTAAACTTGGGCTTGATTTGTTCTTCTTTTTTTTTTTTTTTAAGTACTAGAGGTTTAAAGTTAGGTTATTTATTTGACAGTTTTCTTTTTTTTTTAATGTCTGAATTTATCTCTATGAAGTTCCTCTTGGTACTACTCTTGCTATATCCCACAACTTTTCATACAATGTATTTTTATTTTCATTTGTCTCAAGGTATTACCTAATTTCCTTTTTAAATTTCTTCCTTGAGCCATGTTGTTTAACTTTCATCTCTTTGAAGTTTTCAGTTTTTCTTCTAATATTGATTTCTAGTTTCATTCCTTTGTGGTCAGAAAATATATTTAGTTTTAATTTTGATTTTATTAATTTTGTTGAGACTTATTTTGTAATCTAACATGTGATGTATCCTGGGAAAAGATCTGTATGCACTTGAGAAGAATATATTTTCTGCTGTTGTTGGATGGATGGAATGTTCTGTGTTTCCATTAGCTTCATGTGGTCTACAGTGTTTTTCACATCCTCTGTTTCATTATTGATCTTCTGCCTGAGTGTTCTGTCCAGTATTGAAAGTGGAGAATTGAAATCTCTTATTATTGTATTGCAATTTGCCTATTTTTCTCTTCAGCTCTGTCAATGTTTGCTTTGTATATTTAGGTGCTCTGATATTAGGCGTATAATATATATTAATATTTATAATTATTACATATTCCTGCTTGATTTTTCCTTTATTATTATGCAGCATTTTTCTTCTGACAGTTTTGGACTGAAAGTCTATTTTGTCTGATGTAAGTACAGCCACTTCTGCTTTATTTTGGCAACCATTTGCATGGACTATCTTTTTCTTTTTTTTTATATATTTCATTTATATATTCTTTTTTTTATTTCAGCTTATTATGGGGGTACAAAAGCTCAGGTTATATATATTGCCCATGTCCCGCCCATCCCCCTGAGTCAGAGCCTCAAGCATGTCCATTCCCCAGACAGATCTTGCCAAAACTCTAGATATCTTTTTCTATTCACTCATTTTCAGCCTATGTGTCTTTAAATCTCAAGTGAGTTTCTTGTAGGCAGCATATAGTTGGTTCATTTTTAAAAATCCATTCAGCTACTAAATATCTTTTGATTAGAGAATTTAAATCATTTATATTTAAAGTAATTATCGATAGTAAAGGGTTTACTATTGCCATTTTGTTTTCTTTCAGTATTATAGTCCTTTTGTCTGTATTGTCTTCTCTGGCTGTTTTTCTCTGTTTTGCTAACTTTTTATATTTTTGTGCTTTCAATTCTTTCTGGGTTTTTTTTATTTTCTGTAAGTTTTCTCTCTCTCTCTCTCTCTCTCTCTCTATATATATATATATATATATATATATATATGTCTTATATATATGCACACATACACACACATATACACATATATATATTTTGTGTGCGGTTACCTTGGATTTACATGAGATATCTTATAACAGTCTAAGTGGATAACAACTTAAGTTCAGTCACATACAAAAACTCTAAACTTTAACTTCTCCTCCCCACTTCATGCTATTTTTGTCATAATTTTCATCTTTTCATATTATATACCTTTAAATACATATCTAGTAATACTTATTTTTAATACTTTTGTCTTTTAGCTTTTATATCTGAATTAAAAGGGACTTACCCATCACCATTACAGTAATACAGTATTCTGTATTTGTCAATATATTTACATTATCAATGAGTTTCATAATTTCTTATGCTATTTTGTTGCTGTTTAGTGTCCTTTTATTTCAACTTGAAGAAATTCCCTTTAGCATTTTAAAAGGCAGATCTAGAGGGGAAAAGCTCCCTCTGCCTTTTTTTTTTTTTTTTTTTTGGTCAGAGAATTTCTCTCCTACTGTTTTGAAGGACAATTTTGTCAGGCATAGTTATCTTGGTTGGCAGTTTTGTGGGTTGTTCTTTTTTCCACCTATTCTTTGACTATATTATCCCATTCCTTTATGGCCTGTAAAGTTTCTTCTGAAAATCTACTCATAGTTGTATAGGGGTTCCCTTGTATGTGACCAGTTGCGTTTCTCTTGTTACTTTCAAAATTCTCTCTTTGTCTTTTGGCTTTTAACAATTTGATTATAATGTGTATTGGTGTTGGAATTTTGGTGGGTTCATTTTGTTTGGTTACCTTTGGAGTTCTTGGATCTGAATTTTTATTTTCTTCGGATTTGGAAGGTTTTTCAGTCATTATTTCTTTGAATAGCTTTCTGGTCTTTCCTCTCTCTCTTCTCCTTCTTTAATACCCATAATGCATATATAGTCACTTGATGGTGTTCTATAAGTCCCTTAATTTTTTTAAACTTCTTTTCATCCTTTGTTGTTGCTGTTCCTTTGATTGAGTCATTTCTAATGACCTCTCTTAGAGTTTCTTGGTCCTTTCTTCTGCTTGATCTAGTCTTCTGTTGGACTTTTGTAGTGAATTTTTCAGTTGTTATTGTGTTTTTCATATTTTTAATTTCTGTTGACATTTTAAAAATATTTTTTATCTCTTTGTTGAAATTCTTACTTTGTTCGTCCATTGCTCACTTGACCTTGGTTAGCATCTTTTGAATTCTCTCTCAGATACCTTATATAACTCTATTTCCTTAAGGTCAATTTCTAGAGATTAATCTTGTTCCTTTATTTGGAACATCTGTGGCTGAATCTTCATTTTCCTTGACTCTGTGTTGGTATCTGCACATTAGAGTGGGCATCTCTTCTGATCTTCACTGACTGATCTCATACAGGAGACAACCCCATCATTCAGTCCAGCCAGAGATTCTGGGAGTCTCTACCAACTCTTTCCCTCCCTAGGGAGAAGCAGGCAGTTGTGTTTCTGTCTGCTTGCACTGTGGTGATCTAGGAGGGGGAGCTAGAGTATCTGCCACCTTCATTATTCCTCAGGCTGCCCAGCTGTTATGGACCTATCAAAGCTCCAAGACTGTTAGGATTGTGGTCAATTCTCGAGGGTAACCCCTTCAGAAATGCTGGGGTGCTGGACGCATGAATCAACCCATTCCCTCCCTTGGGGGAATCCAGGAGCCAGAGGGTCTCTTTTTGATTGTATGGCCCTGTGCCAAGGGCAGGGACCTCATTGAAGGAGTGTCTTGAATCTCCCTACCTACTCTAGTGAGTTTGGTGTTGCAGATGTCTGAATTGCAGCAGATTTTTGCTTAGTTTGTGAATTTCTCACAAAAGGAATTTGTCCATGAATTATTGCTGAATTGATAATTTTATCAAGGTAAAGATACTCCAGGGCTCCCTACTCCTCTAGCTTGCTGATGTTACTCCTTTAGTTGCTTGTATTGGGAAAAGACTAAGCAAAATGTCAACCATTGTCCATTCTAAATATGGAGATTAAAGGGTTTGTTTAATGTTATCTTTAATTTTCTGTAATTTTTGATTTCTCAAAATAAAATAGGACCTCAAGAAATGTTACTTAAATAGTGTGATTGAAATTCAACTATATCTATATGCCCACGCATTCACAAACATATATATTTATATATATGAAAGAGAGGGAGAGAGGGAGAGAGGATTGGAAACATATACATCAAACATTAATAGCAATCCTTCCACATCCCTATCATATTAAACATGGCCACAGCAATGAATATCCTACCAAGAGAGAACAGAAATATTCAGAATAACAAATTATGAGTCATTTTATTTCCTTTGTAAGTTGGGTGATGATCTCAAGGAGAACCAACAATGAAAGTTTTTCTTAAGCTGAAAGATCCAGATAGTCCTTTGGTAAGATCTTAGTAAACACCACCTCTGCTCCTGAGATTGCAATTAGTAATATAAATGGTCAATTTAACTGCTCAGTAAACCTGTCTATAATCAACCCATGATATATTTAAGGTTCTTTTTAATTCTTTTTTTTCCCCCTAAAGTTCTGAGTTTAAGTCTTGAGATCAGACAGGTAATGTCTCTTGACAGCTCAACAGATCACTCTGTATATAGAAGCAAATACAAAAGATACATTGATAGCACAACAAAGTGAGTACAGTCAACAATAAGTTATGGTATACTTTAAAGTAACTAAAAAGATGGAATTGGAATGTTCCTAGCACAAAGAAATGATAAATGCTTGAGGTGATGGATACTCCAATTACCCTGATTTTATTATTACACATCATATGCCTGTATGAAAACATTGCATGTAGCCCATAAATACATACAATTACTATGAAATCATAATAATTAAAACTTCTAAAATTAAAAAAGTACATTAAAAATTAATATGTAACTTAATATTTGCATTTCCCCTGTCTTATAAACGTGGACTTCACCTGATATCTAAGTTATGCATGCATAAATACTGCTTGAGTTTGAATTTCTGGGCTTTCAACAATGAATTTATTGTACTGGCTTCTGCATACAAATGCCCAGCTCACTTAGCTTTTACTGTGATGTCTCCTGTGTTTGTTTATAAGTGCAATTAGGGAATCTTATTTTCCAAATTGAGTTTGCTGGGTTGAAAGTACAGTCTTCAAACCAGTGCTTTGAATTTGCAAATCATATTCCAAGGGGGGAAAAAAAAACTCATTGCAGCAAAAGCCTGAAAGAAAACAATAGCAGTAAATTCTACTAGGGGAGGAATAGAATGTTCTATATCCATCACTAAGCAAAAAAAAAAAAAAAAAAAAGGAAAAATACGAAAAAAAAAATGAAAACAACTCTAGCTTCATTCTTAAGTCCTGATGGTAACTGATCTGCATTTGTGCAGCTTTGTAACAAAAAGCTTTTGTCCATAACTTGTATTCATTTTAAGGTATGACAGTTCCAAAGCCTTGGTAATGTATAAGCCATCCTTGTTGAATGTAACATATTAAACAGTTCACTAGGCTTACAACAGTTCAGAATGTTAAAAATAAAATTGCACCAGTAGCTCTCCTCATCTTTGTGCCAAAACAATAGGAATGATTTTTGAATAAAGAAAACAACAGTGTTCATCTGAGCTTGCTAACAACACCCAATGACACATGCTGCTGTACAATATTCTGACTCTATCTCGAACACCCATTAGGGAGCATTATCATATGCAATATTACATATTCAAAAACTGACAACAATTGATGCATGGCTGGAAAAAAGAAAACAAGATAGTGAAGCCACATGTGGGTTTTACCATCTAGAGATCATTTTGCTCCTGCCTGAATCAACAAGCCCTGTGCCCTCACTCCACTGCATTGGAAAAAAAAAAAAAAAACAGCACTATTTCAGTAACAAAATTAGCTATTTATTTCTGAAAGGATAGGAACAAACTTAAAATGCATCCTGACTTTATCTCTGGCATTTTTCTAGGGTACGGTAATGATCAAGTGGGGACCCATACAGGTAATATTAATCAAACAAATCTGTAACACAAGGCATGTATCACAGCGTCATGGGTGCCATCAGCGTCTCTAGGTTATCCATCTGCATCTGTCACTTCTTCCAGTCAAGAACTCCTGGGCACTTTCTTCAAGATGACAAGGACTTTGGTTTCTCCTAAGAAGAGTGTTTTCCTCACCAATCACAGATTTACACACCTCTGTGACTTGCGAGGACTTTGTCAAGGAGACAGGCTGGTCAAACAAAGGAGATAGGTAAGTTAAAATGGATGTGTGTGCGTGCGTGTGATGAGGGAGGCTGTGAATGGTGAGAGTAGTAGCAGATCAGGTATGATTCTCAGCCATGGTGGTGATAAATGGTTTGTGCGCAAGTGGCAATGTAACTGGAAGTGTCTAGAAATATCAAGAAAATCCTTAACTGAATGCCCTTTGGAAGCCAGAGGTCTCTCCTGCCCACAGTCTCAGAGAGAGTGCATCCTCCTGTCCTCAAAGATTCCCAGGGCCTGAAGAATTCATTTGCACTCATCCCATTAAGAGCTTTTGCTCAGTACAGTGGCACATGGGGACAAGTTGTTCTGAGAAAGACGATCAAGCTCTGATAGACTGAGCCACGCTGAAGACAGAGTTGAATCTCAGCAGTCTAATGGGCCCAGTGAGGCAGTAAATTTCACAGCAACTTGACACATTAATATAGAAGTACAGTCTGTTATATCAAAGGGAGATTGTCTTAGTCCTTAAGGGGAAACCAGCAATCCAAAAATGAAAAGTGTGCACTGGTGACTTGTGAAAAATGTAGTTAACACTGAGAGCTGAAGTACAGAGCTTTATGCCTTCCCTGGTTTGAGTTCTCATCAAGGGCAGACTCTGGTCCCTCCTGGAGACCACACACCCCATAACATCCACATCTTCTGACCCCGGTTCTTAGGAATCTTGCCATCTTTGCAGCCAGAGAGGAGGAAAGCCAGCAAACAAGTTTTTATTGGGTCCCATGGGACAATGCAGACTCTATCTTTCTAAAGCTATGTTTTCCCTCATGTCCTTGTTCCACCATAGTGGCTTGGAGTATATTTCTGTACCACTCTACAGGAAAAAAAAAGAAAAAAAGAAAACAACTTAATTATCCAATAATGAGGAGACATTCTGGTAAATTAAAGAATGTCCACTGGAGAAATATGATGAATCTGTTTAAGTGATCATTATAAAGATTAAGTAGAAAGAAATACGGGAAGTGTTTATGATTTAATGTTCAGTGAAAATGCAGACAACAGCACTGTCAGAACAGAAGTAAAACTGGATTCATAGCAGCCAGGACTGGAAAGTATCATGTGCAGATGGAACTAGTTATGGTAGGAGAAAGAGATTATGTAGGATTATGTAGTCTCTTTTTTCCATTTTGCAAATTCATTTAACAATGTTGTAACATTATATTCTTAAGGCATGTATTTTTAATAAACCATAGGAAATAGGAGCTAACTTAATTTATTAACACCTTTTGCCTTTCTTGCTTAGTAATTATCTAATACTAATACTTTTAGCACACACACTTAATTTTCTCCCACAGCTACAGCCCAAGGAGAACTGGAGAGGGGAGGCGCTTTGCTTCTTAGGCCTGTGATTCAGTCCCTTCCTCCTTCCTTTGCTCTCTTTTCAGTGGCTTAAGAACTAAACCTGGTCCTTGTGCAGCAGAAGGTTCATTTAGCCAAATCAGTGTGCACTAGTCAGGGGACTAGTCCATCATTGTTTTTTGTTTTGTTTTGGTTTTGTTTCAAATAGTGTTCTAAAAGATAATTAACGTCAGGGCAAGGTTGATTGAATGATACCATCAGGCTCCAAATAGTAGGTAGAGAGTTCCAATATCTTTGTGATTTGTTGAGTATAATCAACGCGGTCTAGGGGATTCGAGACCAGTCCAGGCGGTTCTTTATTTACTTTGGGAGACAGTCCGGATGACAACACATCTGGAGTAATAGCATTTTGGGTCTTGAAAGAAAAAGGCCTTTTATGTGATACAATTAAAGTAGCAAGAGGTGACTAAGTGTGACTTGTCCAAATCCAGGAAAATGCTGTGCCCCATACCAAGAATGACATGATGCCTCCTATAGATCATTGCAAAGATGAAACAGCAATCTCTCCTTTACATGATTGTTGAGTTATTTTATTATTTATGTTGTATGCCCAGCCGTATTTTAGTATCAAATATAGCCAGGTTTCAATACAACTAAACAAATCAACTATGTTCCCCATATCTCGCCCCTTTTGTCTGACCTTTCAGTCCAGCTGAGTCATCTAGTCAGATGATATAGACTACAGGCTAACCTCTCACCTATGTTTTGCTTTATTTGTGAATATGTATGAAGTTGCATCTAACTGGATGGCAGTCTCCCAGGGAAAGAAGAACTGTATCTCACCTACTCTGTCCGCATGTGGGTAACACAAATTGCTTTGAAAAGTAAATTGCTTTGCTGGCCTCTGGTGGCCGAGCAGTGTGGGTAGGGCAGAAGACTAAAGCAGAGAAGACAGCAGGGTTCCTGATCCTGTCCCACTGCCCCACCCTGAATCCCGAACATGGACTCAACAAAGTCCACAGCGTTCTCATGAATAATCCTAAGTGTAAAGAGACACTTTTATATGGCGAGAACTGCTTCCTTTGGGACTAAAGATGAGGGGCAACGCCTGCTGGGAGAAACTAAAGGATGGGGCTGCCGCTGCTGCCGGAGGTGAGGTCTAGGCCTGCTCATGGAGCAGGGGGAGGCTCTGAGGCTGCAGTATGTTATCCCATGGGCGGGGATTGCCAGGTATCCCAAATACTCTTGTGAAGACAGCTGCCTGCCCGTGATGAGGAATGCCTCATGCCCAGACCCCTAAAACCCAAGGAGAGCTGTAGGCAATCAAGCCACAAACTGCAGGTCCAAGGGAAACAGACTGGACTCAGATTTAGCAAATATAAATCCCCCGTACCTCAGTGTCTAGACAGGGCTAGCTAAGCCTGGGCAAAATTCAGAGAAATGGTATGGGAACTATGAACACGTATTTGTGTGTGTGTGTGTGTGTGTGTGTGTGTGTGTGTATGTGTGTGTGTGTGTGTGAGAGAGAGAGAGAGAGAGAGAGCTTTCATGCAAAAGACAAAGGATTCTATCTAGAATTGGGAACAAGAACAATTTTCCCATACTTTCTACTATAGAACAGCATTAAAAAATTCATTCAATTAAATGGAAGTTTATACCAACAAAATGACATTAAAAAGAAGATCACAGACCAAACTACACAAGTTGAAGACCAAACAATATACTTGCAGAAAATATATAAGCACCGTCAAGGAATACAATAGGTACTGCTAAAAAATCAAAATGCTAGCATAGCAGAAATAATCCCAGTGATGCAAACAACAGCAATGACAGTGAAAATAAATAAATAAAAGTAAGTGGTTAGGAAGCTACCATATGTATAAAGGCAGTCAATGACTATAGTAGGGCTAATCAGACTCCTAGAATTTTCAACTAAACAAACAAAATAGGTGTTTCCAAAGACAGATACAAGAAAATTTTCACCGAAATGAAGGAAGAACTGAATCTGTAAATTGGAAGGTCACAAAAGTTCCAGGAAATTTTAATATAAAGCAGTCAATATTGAGATATGCTTTATTTTTCACAAATAATAAAGGCCAGATAATAGTTGTTAAAATAAAAACTTTAGACAAATTAAATATAACAAAGAGCAATTTGAAAATTGTGCAGCCTGAGCCAGAATAGGTTCAGAGAGATTTGGGGGCTGCCACATGGTCAGATAACATTTATGGACAGAAAAACGGAAGTGACACACAGAAAATGGAAGTGAGGTATAGAAACAGCTGGATTGGTTACAGCTCTGTGTCTGCCTTATTTAAATGGGGTTTGAAAAATTGGGCCAAAATTGGCCAAAACTGGGCTGCTGTGATTGGCTAAAACTCAGCTAGTTGTTACAAGAGTAGATTAGAGGAAGGGTGTGGTGGCGCATGCCTATGGTCCCAGCTACCCAGGAGGCTGAGGCGGGAGGATTACTTGAGCCCAGGAGTCCGAGACCAACCTGGGCAACAGAGCAAGACTCCCCCAAACCCCCAAAAGACAAAAAATGTAAGTTCCAGTCTGTTTACATCCAGGTAGGTTACAGTTTACAAAGAATGGAGAACTTTTAGTCCAAACCTAAAATATGTAAAGAGGCAGCTTTAGGCTAAATTTAATTTAACAATACATTTAGGCATTGATGTCACTCTGTCACCATGATAAAAGTACTTATTTGGTCTCAAATTCTGCTGGGAAATAGTAAAACACTGGATTTTGTAAGGAGGGAACAAGGAAACAAAACAATAGAGAAAAACTGGTTTGTTAACATCAGGTTACTTTTTTGTAAGGGTTAGAGAAGAAGGGGCTTCCTTATTATGCTGAAATCTCCTGTTTTCAGGGGGAAAAAAGAAAAAAAACTGATCCGTTTTGGGACTTATCTGCTTCCTTAAAGTTTCAGTTTGATTATATCACATTTAGCATGAGTGACTCCATCTTGGTTTGTTCTGGTCTTTTGGGGCCTGGTACATGAGCTCTATCTAAAACAATGACCTCTCATAGCTGTGTTCCATACAGTGATAAATCAGTAAAGGCAAGATGGGGACAATTGTCACCGTGAGCAACAAGATTTAAGTATCACTAAGCTGGGGGGCGGGGTGGTGGTCCGCCCTTCCAAAACCTGTGGAGATTTGAACTAAAACATGGTGTTCTTACAGCCAAGGTAGATAGGTTCTACTTAATTTGTACAATCTAAAGAAATCAAGTGCAGATTATCAGGAGTCTAAGCATAGCTGCCATAATAAAAAGTTGCTATCTGCTTCCCAGTTTCTAGATATTAAATGGTTTTAAGACTCAGAATCCATTGCAGGAAAGCAAGCTGGCTTCACATGAGAAAGGATCCTGCAACATGCTGGCAAGTACATTCAACAGAGATTCCCCAAGTTCTTCCTGAACAGACCTGGAGCCATTTGCTCAGACATCTACACATTTGGAAAAAGGTAAATTGTGGGAGGCAGAGTCTAGATTGATATTGATCCTCCAGATCCAAATGTCCTCCTATTCCATGCCCCCATAGGGGAAGTGCCTGAAACCACAGACCCCCAGGAGGGTCATTTCCCCAGTCCCACATGTACAAAGGGATGAACAGTTGGCAGATGGTGGAACCCCTGCATTACTTCCTTTATCTGTTAACTGCTGCCATGGTGGGAAAGGCCAAATGGAAATCTTTGTACATGTCCCCTCCCCAATCCCAGCCAGATTCACAAATGAATAATGAAACTGCCCCTCTGGAGTTTCTCAGAGACTTAAAGAATATATGAGATTTCCCTGTTGTACCTCCATTTACTTCAGAAGTCTTTTCCCAACAAAAGTCAGATGGGTCACTGCTGAGGAAAGTGGACTGTCACAAACTAAACCAAGTAGTAACTCTCATTCAGGCAGCTGAGCTAGATGTGATATCTTTGCTAGATCAGATTAAAACAGATTACAGGGCTTGGTATATGACCAGTGATGTAGTGCATGCATTCTTTTCTTTTCCTATAAGACAGGAAAAATCAGACACATTTCGTGTTCTCATGGGATGAACAATAATGTACATTTATGGTTTGTCCCAGGGCTATGATAACTCTCCAGCCTTCTGACATATTCCAAAGGGACATGGACTGCCTGGACATTCTGTAGAATATCTACTATATCTACTATATCAAAGGCACTGTGCTTAATAGAAGAAATTAGCAAGGAGTGGCAAATACATGGGAGGCTCTGGCAAGATGTATTTACTCCATAGAGAAGGAATAAACCCTGCAAAGACTCAGAGGTCTACAAGATAATCTGAGGTATGCAAAGACAGTCTCTCAAAAGTAAAGGACAAATTATTGCATTTTATGCCTCTCAATATTAACGAAGAAACACAATGCTTGGGAGCCCTCTGCAGGTTCTGAAGGCAGTATATGCTGTACTTGGGCATAATGGTCTGATTTGTTTACTGGGTGACATGGAATCTGGCAACTTTTCTTGACTGAGGCCCAGAATAGAAAGGTTCTCTGCAGCAAATCCAGGCTGTGGTGCAAGAATTCCTCATGCATAGGCCAAAAGACCAATAGACCATGATGTTGGAACTAGCTAGCATGGGGAAAGATACAGTGTAAGGCTTATAGCAAGCCTTAATAGGAGAATCACCACAAAGATATTTAGGATTTTGGAAAAATTCATGCACTCTCCAACAGAGAACTATACATCACTTACAAAGCAACTTCAAAAGTGCTACTTTGAGAAGACACTAAGCACCTGCTCACAGGACATCAAATGACCATGTGGTCAGAGCTGTTCAACATGATCTTGATTCTTCAGACATACCAAGTCATAATGTTGGGCATTCCTGCAGCAAGCCATCATAAGATTAGGCACAGGCACAATCAGAGGACACAAGGAAGCTGCACAATCAGGTGGCACAGTCAACAAGCTATCCATCATGTTTGCAATTGTGCCTCTCCCTCCGCTCACACCAGTGCTGCTGAGGATGTGACCTGCTATTGAAGGAGGACAAAGGAACTGCTGTTTTCATGGATGAGGCTGAGTATTTGCTCCACTGACAGGGCATCCTGCACAACATTGCCTTGACCCAGAGTATCCACTTTCCAACAAAGGGGCTGCAGGGCCAGGAGAACCCTATGATTCTATCACATTCTGCACTTTTCGGAAACTTCTCATCTAATACAATTGTGAATGGCCTCTTAACTTTGCCTCTTAAAAGTGCAGCTGAGGTGTCAACTTGGTGTCAATCCCTGAAAGGTTTCTATTTTATGGCCTTGGTTTCTCACGAGCCAGAATGCAGAAACCAAGCAGGAGAAGTAGGAGTGACCCCAATCACCATCAACTCAGTGAGTCACTTGGAGAATCTACTCTTCCCATTCTTGCAACTTTAGGCTGTGGGTGGAGAGGTTCTGGCTTCCACCTGGGAATATACAATGAGCCACACCATATTTTAAGCTATGGTTGCCACGCGATCACTTCAAGCTCCTCATGCCATGAGATCAGCAAACCAGAAAAGAAGTCAACATATTGACAGTGTCAATTGATCCTGATCACCAGGAAGTGGTAGTACTGCTGCTACACCATGGGAGAGATCAGGTAAGACTGTATTTGGGGTTTAGGTGGTCCGCTGGGGTATCTCTTCATGTTCAATATTCATTTAAACAGTAAATGGACAAGGGCAGTAGCCACGGCCTGAGAAGATTATAAATACCAGAGTTCAGATCCCTCAGGAATGAAGGTCCTGGTCCTTCCACAAGGCCAAGTGTCTGGACCAGCAGAGATGCTGGCTGAGACAGGGAGCATCTAGAACAGGTGTGAGTGGAGGAGAATCAAAAATATCAATCACAATCTCATATCACTGCAGAAGTGGGTTCCATGTCCATCACTTCAACCCAGTAAGCAAGACCACCCCCACCATGGAATGGCTGTTCCCAGATGGGTGAAATTGCTCTAAGAACCAAGCAGATGTGACCAGAGCAAGGAGTGGACCCTATTGCTCTGCTCCGGCACCGCTGCCTTTAGAGAGGATGCACCTGTGCCCTGGCTGTGAGGAGTATCCACTGACAGCAGCCCAGAGTCCCTCTGTGGGAACTGCTTTCACACGTAGGACTACCTGCTCTAAGGCTTTGTCCATTCAGGAAGGAATCCATGGCCAAGGACAAATTGATTCAGGAAAACAAAACTCTCACCAGGGATGGGCCAAAGCTTCACTTGCAGCCAGGGTGTGGGTCAGTTTCTTTCTGCCCAATTCTGCCTTCTTCACTTCTTTGTACATGTATCTCTCCAAAGTGCTCTCCGATAGACTCTCTCCAAGCAACTCTGTCTCAGATTCTGTTTCCAAGTAACCCAATTTAAGATAACCCAGACCTCTTCATAGCTATAATGCAACACTGAAAAATAAACCTTCATTATGTTAAGCCACTATAGTTTTGGGATTGTCTACTAGCACAACATAGTTAGCCTATCTTGATTTGCCTTTGGAATAATGTCTGTGGACTCTTGATGGTGAATATAACCTCCAACATTTATCAAAATTTGGTAAAATGTCTGAAGAATATGCAATTCATCCACTCTTCTGAGTATTCTAGATTTCAGAATCAACCAGACAAGAATACATGGAAACCATTGTTTTATACCCTAACTCCAAACCTCCTCCACACTCTTAATCCCCATCCCAGGACCACTTCAATAAAGAGCACCTCGGTATATGCCCTCAGCTTGTATTGAAGATGCCAGAACATACACTCTTTCATTCAAAATGCTCAACGACCTCATGAGGTAAGTAAAATTCCTACCTTACAGATGAAGAAAAACAGCTTAGAAAGCTTACATAGCACTTTGGTGAAACTGGGGTTTGCCTGACTCCAAAAGCCCCTGCTCTTAACTATGACTTTACATGAATTAAACAAATGGCCGTAATGTTGCTGTTGCAGATCATGCTTGCATGGCACTAGCATGAAAAACAGAGCAGTTAAACAATGACCAGGGTCACTGTGTGGGCCCCTGTCCAAGACATCGCTGTCCCTTTGTGTCCTCTGCCTGCTGGACCCTTTTCTCCAGGGCCTGCCAGAGACTCCGGCTTCCTTGGTAATTTATCTGACAGCTCGCTGAACACTAAACACACTTTTTATAAAAGATTTTTTTTTAAGTTTATAAGGCTAAAGTAATTATCGCAGCACTTTCCATAATTCTCTGGAAGAACCAATATCTCCCAGAAACCTTTGAAAAACAACCTATTTAAAACCAATTTCCCCTTAGATCATAGATTGCCTGTATTTCTCCTCCCTTCCCTCTTCTCTGCTGTTCAAATTTGCACAAAGCAAGATTGTTGTTCAGTAGAAATCTATCTCCTGTTTGTTATCCCCGATCTGAGGCTATATAATCTCCTGTCTGTGATGCCGTAATCACTGCCCCCCTTTGAGTTGCTGTGGAAATGATTATGGTGCCGCAGACAGGGCAGGGCATGAAGAGAGCCACTTTGGAGAAAGGCAGATCCTCGAACCGGGCAGGCTCTCTTAATCCCGAAGAGTGGGAGTCCAGACACGAAACCATTTTCCCTCTCTCTCAGGAAATATATTTCATATACCGAGTGGTTCTTAAATTAAACACTGAAAAATCTGCTTCATTACTTGCAGAGTGAAAGAGGAGCTACACTTTGTACCTTTTCTGTTTGACCTTTCCAGAGCAATATTAAGTACCTGATTCTCCAAGTTCCAAGAGGTTTGATACATGGCACCATGTCTGATGATCTAATCACAAGATTGGGGCATTTGTCACTCTGAATTTTAATCCCTCACTGTGCTGAGGAATCTCCATACCCCCTAGAACAAGTCAGTTCATCTCTCTTTGTCTCAGTCTCCTCATCTTTAAAATGGGAACAGGAAGCATTGTGTCACTATGGCACCTATGGGAATTAATCACTTTAAATATATAAGATGCTGGGTAACTGCTAAGTACAGTACTACTTTCTATGTTATCAGAGGAATAAAAGGAAACATTGTTGCTACATTTCCAAGAAATGTTAGCACGTACACATTCACGAGAGACATTTGCGTGTCCGCGTGCATGAAGAGAGGAGGAAAGCTAGACGGAAAAACAGATTGGTGCTGCATGGTGGGGGCGAAGCTGTGCCCATCTCCAGGGCACGGCAATCAAATTTGATATACACAGGTGAGGAACAGGCAGCGAGATGAGATGAGCACTTGGAAAAAAAGCCCAGATTCTGTTTCTAGGCAAGGGTCCTTAACAGTAAAAAATGAGAGAGTTGAAAAACAGAAAATGTGTGTGATACAAACAGAGTTGTTTCCAAATAGAAAGCTATATGAGAAGCAATATCAACTCATCAAGCAAGAGTAAGACAGAAGCCTCTCCCTGTGCTTTGTCTAAGGAAGGGATATTTTCCAAATGTAGGGGAGGCTGTGAGCTGCTTTTAACAGCGTGCATCATCTTTGGGCATATCAGCACACACGTGTGCATGTGGAGGGGTGGGGGGAGATAGGCCAGTGCACTGCTGTGCTGTGGGGACCGAGGGAGGGGTCTGTTGCGGGGAAAGAGCCTAGGATGAGCCAGGGGCCTTGGCTGGCATATGAAGAGAAGGGGAATTATGGGGACCCAAATTACCGTAACACGTGAGACAGAAGCAAAGAGCTGGGAGCCTAAACTGCTGAAAGCTGGTCACTGTCCAGGCTCAGGCCTCGCCAAGACTTCAAGCTACTGGATGTACATAAACTAGAGGTTGACTCAGTGCATAGCAAAAGACCTATAGTACACGAACCCTCTGACATGCTTTGCTTAAGCTTTCTGAATGCAGCCTGCCTTCTTAGACCAGATTTCTTTCTCTGTTACACATCTACAGCATTCATTGTGTGGTTCTGAAAACAAAGGAGTAGTCCAGAAAGTATAAAGACCAAGGGAAGGCCAACCCACATCACACACAATTTATGGCAGACTGCTTGGCTTAAAACCTAGTGTGTCTAGAAGGTAGTAAGCACACAAAATATTTGCTCATTTATTTATCTGAGAGTTACTGATTGCCCGCTCTGTCGTAGGTGCCATGCATACGCTAGTAAATAGAACAGCACCTTTCTCTTTGAGGAGATAACATGTTCACAGAGTTGTGGAGGATGGGAAATAGACAATGAGCACACGAGATAGATATGGAAATGACAATAACTTTAGATAGCGATGGGGCAATTAAGAAAGTAAAAGAGTGTCAAGGAACACAAGCTGTCTGAAGTCCAGGCAGGGGAGTCTGGGCAGGTGTCTAGGAAGTCTGGGCAGGAGCCTGTGTGAAGGTCTGGGAGAAGAACATTCTGGGAGGAGTGAAGAGCAGGTTCAACAGCCCTGTTGAGGGAAAGACCTTGAAATTGTTGGGATAAACTTTGACATGCCCTGGGAAACACCATTTTCAATATTTATAAAATATAATCAAAGTTTTGTCTCCCATAAACTGAGAGACTGTTCTTGCTGGTGGTGATGGCTTCTATTTGAGCCTTGTGTTGCAGTTTGCAGGAGGGTTGAGAAAGAGGTGAGGAGGAGGTGGGGGAGGAAGGGAAAAAGCATATTGAGAACATAATCTAGGGAGAGGAGGATTTTAAAAAGTAAATTAAAAAATAGAGCACGTTGTGCAAGTAATAATATTTCTACAAAAATGATAGTGGAATGGAATGGGCCCAGCATCACATAATAAATGTGCCCCTGTCCTGCCGCATGAAAATCTGTAGGCAAGTTATTAACAAGCAGATGGTCCTCTCTAACACCTGTCTGTACTACAACACTTTCTTTCTTTTATTTTTTTTTCTTTTGCTGAATTACAAGTTGCCATTAATGAAAACGCTGAAGATTCTGAAATCTATTTCAGCTCTGGGAGCTTCCTACAGACAATCAACTACAATCCTGAAAAGATAAAGGCATTTGGGGGAGTTGGGTCATGTGCTTATTGCACAGACTCCACAGAACATGCCGAGCCCCACAGAATGAGGACTTGTGTATCCATAATAAAATAAAAATTTTCTTTCATGACATTTAAAGGTCTTGGAGGAAATCAACATCAGCACTTAAGCTGTTAAGGCTTTGAGCATCAACAGGACAGAGCAGAGGTGTCAGCCATAGAAGTTTCTAATTGGCTTGCTTTCTTGGGCTCTATCTAATCCGTGCTTATGTGTTTCTCCCTGGGAATGACAAAAGTTGAGTATGGGAAGAATTATGGACAGCATATGCCTGAGTTTGATTTGGCTATAAATCAAATACAGGATTTCCTAACAGGTACTCCCCCCACACCATTTTATTTGGCTACAATTTCAATGAGTAGGTGGTACGTTGTCATAGTTAAGGGAAGTCGCTGTGGAATCAGATCTGGGTATCACCCTGACTCAATCACTTGTGGGCTGTGTGACAATGCGCAAGCAATTCAACTTCCCAAAGAATGGGTTTTCACATCTGTACCATTGACATAATCATATGATGTCCAGAAGGGTTTTTGTGTACATTGAAGGAGAAAATGACTGTCAAGTGCTTATCACAGTGCTCGACACAGAGTTAAGTAATCAATAAAGTGTGGCTATTATCATTATTATTAGCAGTAGTACGCCTAGACAATGTAGCAATTGCGAAAATGCCTAAGAGACCAGATAATTTTGAATAGACATGTGTCTGCCTCTGTCTGCCTTTCCTTGTGTCTCCCTCCTTTCTTCTGTTTCTTTTTTAATGAAAACTGCCAGTTGGAGTTTTGCCTTGTAGCTTTGTTTTTGAACAATTATTCTGTGAAGGCAAAACATCTCTTAATTTTTGTGTTGCAACCAAAAAGGAAGAAAATATAGAAAGAGAGAAAATGACAAGGACACAAGAACTTTCCATTCCCAGCTGCTCCTACAGTTTTCAAGGGCTGGCGTAAAACCTCTAAGGATCTACTCCGTCAAGGGTTGTGTTGCGTTTTGCCCCTGGAGAGATGTGTGAGCCAGGTTGCGGGCAACAGATCTAGGAGTGGGGAGGGAGGTATCTTGTTTTTGTGGTTAGCAGTCATGTTAACCAGGCTTAACGGGTCTCCTAGTCCTGGGGGAAACGATCTTCCTTACTCTTAAGTCCTAAGCACCATATCTGTCTTTCCCAAAGTATGTGAAAATGGCCTTTGGTTTAAGAAGGATAGCAACATGGATCCACAGGAATGGCTTCCCATTGAAATAGCTGTGCCATAAATGAACTAGATTGTTTAAGAGGATTCTGGAGGCTGTAATGCGTCTTCCCAGGTAGCAGAGCTACAGCTGGTATTTTTGCTCACACAGATGTCTATAGCATACCTCCCTGAAGCACTTGAACTTCCAATAGCTATCCCACCCCCGCCCCCTCCACTCTACCTTTGCCTTTTCTCTCTTATATAGAATCTATGTAGACAGCATGTAGTATTTATTGAGGCACCATCCTTTCGGCTAAATATAGAACACAAGACATATCTACTCAAAGAGTTTGATAATATTTAAAATAAAAGGAAGAGAAAGAGCCAATATGCCACTTCATCTGTGAACTCTAAACTGTGATTTTTTTCTATTCTTCTAGCAAGTTTCTGCAGCCACCCTAGCTTTAAAACAGCTTGATTTCGACTTATTATTACTGTTCCTTTTCATAATATGCCATATGCAAAGATATTAAATAATGGAGGCACATTTTCTCATTGTTGAATATAATGAATAAAGCTGAAATGAAAGAGGATAACATGAAAGCATTTAGCAGAGACTGTATTTAACCTATCTCTAAAAGCTTTTAATATATAGCTGGCATGCATCTACCTGACTTGTGATGATTCAAGAGATCTTACCAGCCTCTTATTCTTGACTCCTTCCTGCTAACAAGTTTGGAATAGCCCCAACCTGTATCAGAACCAAGACAAAGGAAAGGAAAGATCACATTCCAATTAGGGCTTTGAGCACCTAAAAGGTTTTGTGGTAAGTATTGACAGTAATTACTGAAATAAATGATTAACGGCAAGGCCTGAAAAGCATGAGGTTTTACATAGAGCAAGGTGACAACAGAGGTTGTAAAGGCTGCTAGCAGAGATCATGGGAAGGCAGGGCCTGACCGTGGTCAATCCTATAGCACAGACAGCTTCAGGGCTGCAGAATTTTTGAATTTGTAAATATGGGATACACAATATTTGGATAAAACATACAAGGACAAAGTGAATATAACACAAATATCCTTTATATGTGTATGTATGAGTATGTGTGCATGTTTTAACATATTAAATATATGCATTTAATGTTGCATAGTTTTCTTTTATTCCATACATTTGGCATGAGTCTCCCTTAATGTGCTCAAGCGTCTACTTGGAATGAATGCCCTTTGGCTCCTTTCTCACTTCACTCATTTCTCTGTTTCTTTCAGGACCAAGCTCAAAGGTCACATCCTCCATGAAACTTGCCCCAACAATTCTCACTCCATTCATAGTTCCATTCATTCTCTCATTCAACACATAATTACTAAATATAGACCAGGTATCAGGCACTGTGGGTGGGGCTTGACAGATGTAGAAGTGAAAAAGAAACGCAACCCAGTCTTTGCCCACCTGGAATTTGCAGTCTAGTTCTCCTCATCCCATGTCACCACACACCAATCTCTTTTCTAACACCTAATGCCTTTTAATGCAATTTTGGGTACTTGTGTCTATTTCACCTACTAGACTATTAATTTCTGGATGTTAAGAGCAACTTTCTAAAAAATTATCTCTGCATTCTAAGTCCTCGCATGTTACCCAGAACAGAGTAGGCTCTCAAAAATTTGTTGAAATAGAATTTTTTTTAAAGTTGAGGTAAAAGAGATATTTATATGCTCAATATAATCTGATTATTACAATACTCTCCCAGTACCCCATTTCTATGAACATGAAATTGAATATGCAACTAATAGTCACCATGAAGACAAGTATCAACACATTTTAAGAAAGAAAAAAAACCTCATTATTGCTCTAAGCAGTGCTTCGAAAATTTCATCAACACTTTGTAATATTAATAAATAAGTTGGTACATAATATTTGGTGTGCCAAAAAATATATTTACACTATAATTTGTTTCTCAGAGAGGCCATGGAAAGAAGGACAATGAGAATAGTCTGCCCCTGGATTTAATACAAATAACTCCCTGATTGATTACTCTTCATACATTGACATTTGAGTCACTTAATATTTTTTCTAGCATAGTTTGGTCAATAATTGCGGGCATTTTCTAGTTTATGTTTCTTTTTTATTATTTTATATTTTTTGTATTTCTCCACTGGATACTAAAGCTAACCTTTTAATAATTTTTCTTCAGTATAATGTGGCTTTCATTTGGGATGTTGTTCTCTCTCCTTTAGCTCAGTCCTGAGGAAGGAGCTTTACTAGTTCTGTGATCAATTTTATAACTAGTCAGCAGACAGAAAACCTAAGCCAAGCACAAACCAAAGGTCTCTGACCTAGAAATAAAACCCCAAGCGGTAGGCTCACATTTCACTTTCCCTTCTAGGCGTTGGGAGGCTTCATTTTACCAAAAGGTGAACATGTAGGAAGCCCCCAAGTGCCTATACCTAATTGTACATAAAGGAACCTATAGTTCGAGTTGTATGTATTTTTACATTAATGGGGTCATATCTTCCTAATTTAACAGCATCTTGGTCTATTTCATTCTTTCTAATGCTGCATGATACCCATAGCAGAACTGAGCCATGCCTACTCACACATCTCCCGATAGGGGAAAATTTAGGTTATTCTCTGGGGTATTTATGGATAATCTCAATCAATGGTTTTCAAATGTATATAACTGAATAATAATTTTTTGTCTTCAAGTGAAAAAGAGCTCTCCAGAATACAAGGTGAAAGACTTGTTCTAGTCAAAGTCAAGTTTCAGGGAAGGTGTAAGTGTAGGGTTTGGAGCCCACCAGCTCAGCTTCGGGGTTTCCCCATGAGCTATTGGGTCCCAGGTGCTCCTGCAGCAGCCTCCAAGGTACCTTGGCTGCACCCTGGTGCTCCCAAAACATGGTTTGGAAAGCCTAGAGAATGAGAAAAAAAGTTCTAATAATGCTCTGTTCTAAGAGGTAACGGTACCAAATCCATTGGCCCAGAGATCAGGAAAGTCACTCACTGCGGTGTTGTCTTTAAGCAAATGCATTGGGTCCACTTTTAATGTGAGATATTTAAAAAGATGAAGACTCTGTAAGTGACAACTGTGACAATACCCCAGATAAATAGTCTTTACATATGTTTGTATGTGGAGGGACTGAAGGCCAATGGAAGTCTTCCCAGCTTCTCCTTGTGGACTTTTCTCTCGTTATTTCAGGTGGTGAGTGGCTGTAGTTTATTGATGTTAGATGGACTGTAAGACGTTTTTTATTGCAGCAAATTTGTTTTCCAAATTATTTTTCTTTAGGCTAAAAAAGTAGTGCATCTTCAACTCCTATGCACACCAACTGACAAAGTCAATAACCCTGATACATAATGTATGACAACAAGACAATAATTTGGGACTAAATTCTATTCTTAATTCAAAGTGGATCGTTTATATACTGTTTTTCTTTTTCTTTCTTTCTTCTTTTTTTTTTTTGGCTTTTTTATAGACCATATTTCTTTGTTTTGTTTTGTTTTTCCTGTATAAAAAGGACCCCAATATCAAGGCAGGGAAGGAGACAAGAGGGGAGATGCCCCTTAGTGTAGAGAAAAAGGGGCAGGAGAAGGAGAAACCTCAAAAGGAGAGGTAGGAGGGGAATGTCATCGAGGCAGCAAAACATCCTCTGTAAAAAGTTGGAAGAGGCGTCTCCAAAGCCTAGGAGATGAAGCAGAGATCGCCGCGTCAGCGGGGCTCTCTCCACTCAAGTGTCCCTAAGGGAAACGGCAGCTTCTCCTCCTGTGGCAGCCGCTCCATTGCTCACAAGGGGACCTCCATCCTCAGGTAGGTAAGAGCGCTGCGGAGCTCGCAAGGCTGAGCCTCACCGTGTGGGCTGGAAGCCAGCATTCCTGGCAGCAGCTGTGCGCCCAACTGCACCCCCTTCCCCATCGCCCCCACCTCCCCCAACTGCACTGGGCGGGCCCTCCTGGGGGTAAGTTGCCTCCCTCCGATACGGACACATCTCTGGCCCAGTCGTCCTCTGGGGGCAGCCCCGGCAGGTCAAAGATTTTGCCCAACTGGTCGGCTTCAGAGTTTCCGCAGAGGGGAAGCTTTCTACGAACCCCTGTGCACAGATCCAGCCGACAGGCCACGTGTGCACGGCTGTCGCGCATGCAGACTGCAGAACTTCCGCAGCTCAGTACCGCAGTGTGACCACCGCAGAGGTAAGTGCCATGTGGTGGCTGTCGACTCTGGTCAGGCCAAGGTCAGCCAGTTTGACCGTCCAGAATGTTCTCCGGCTTCAGGTCTCGGTGAACGATGGAATTGCCCTTCGGGAGATCGAGGCCTCTTAGAACCCAGCGCGTCAGACCCGGATGGTCCCCGCGGGCAGGCCTGGCGGGGTGCCTGTCCAGGGCAGGCCTCAGGTCTTGGTCTCTGTGCCTAAACGCCAGGGCTACCTTCATCTCCCGGTCAGTTCGGGGTGAGGCGCACGCGTCCATCGGCCGCAGGACACCGGGGTGCGCACAAGCCTCCAGGCGCCCCAGCAAGGCGGCCTCTCGAGCTGCGCGCACGGGAAGGCCCCTCCCGCGCCTCCTCCGCAACCCGACGCGTCACTCTTGCGGGTGACGTGGCCCCTGCGAGTATCCCGGGCCTCCTAACCATCCCACGGGCACCGGCACAGTTTCGGCCCCCGGCTCCTATGGCGAGGTAGCCGTTCTCAGCTCAGGGGCGACGCTCGCACCGGGCCGGAGCTTCGAGGCTGCCCCTTACCGGCCTGAGCCGGTCCCCGCGCCACAGCTCACCCCAGCTGGGACCCGGCCAGCTGCGCGCCACCGGGGACCACAGACACAGGCCGCAGGCTAGAGGGGTCCGCTCAGCCCCCCCCCCCACCATGTGACCAGCTCTTAAACACTGTTAAATAAGAAATTAAAAGAATAGATAAATACCCAGGTTATTATTTTTTCACAACAGGTAAATTCCTCAATATTTAAACACATATCATACTCCATAAATTTCCGGTGACTTGTATCATTGTTACACTTTAGTAGATACTCAGTAAAGATCTGTTGAATCAAGTAGTTTACTGTTTTTTGTTTGTTTTTAGAGATGGAGTCCTGCTATGTTGCTTAGGCTGGACTTGAACTCCCGGGCTCAAGGGATCCTTCTGCCTCAGCACCCCGAGTAGCAGCGACAGCAGGCGCGGACTACTGCACCCGACTTAAATAGTTAACTGTCATAAAATTGGTTTTCAATTACCAGTATATAGTGTACATACATATTAAAGAATTTGAGGAAATTAAATAATAACTGGAAAGCTGACCAAAAGAGCTGATTGCAAAATGACCATTTTGGGTTAAAAATTAAAACAAAAAATTCTGTAGCACCAACTGCTTCTATAAACCACTCCCATATGAGCACAACTGTGAAATAGTCCCTTCCTTCTGCTCAGACTGTCGTCCTTGTCCTTCCTTTTCTGCACCTCTGCCCACTCCTGGGTCCTGTCCCGGCCTCTTGGGCTCTGGGCTCTGTTCTCACTCTGCACTGTGATTATACAGTGCAGAAATTTCACCTGCTTTGAAATTTCACCTACAGTTTCTTAACAAGACAACCCGCATAGTTACATAACCATATATCTCAGATTTTCTAGAAAAACCCAATTTTAAGGTAATCAATCTTACTTTCCCTAGAAATGCACTCATTTGTCAAAACATGTGTCTTGATTAGAAAGTATGGCCATTATATCCATGCTACAAAGTTATCCTCCCTCCTTCCCTTCACCTTACATCCCATCAAAGCTACCATTCATTCCAAAAAGATAATTGAAGAATATCTGATGAAATGAAATCTTACAAAGTAGAAAATGACTTGACCAGTGCTGATAGTTGTATTTTTAGGAAGAGGCTTAATGTAAAGCCACCAGTCTCTAATTCCAGGAGGTATGCATTAGTCCGTGAAGATTTTCCTAGTACCCATCTAGCTCCACCTTAACTGACTACGGATGCAAATGACTCACTCATTTTTCTATTTTGTAAGTTTCCTTATATTCTTTTCCTCCACGTGGGGTGGGTGTGAGGGGTACATTTGTGTATAGGTACCTACAAAAAGAGAAACTTTAAGAGGCCATGGCATTTTGGTTGCACACAACAGTTACCTTGTGGTAGGTTCTTGTATCAATATTTCCCTATTATTAATGCTCATAATCATAAATATTCCATGCATTCTCTATTCCCTCCGGGCACTATGAGTCATGTCTGCTCAAAGACACTGTTCTCACGGGCTGCCACTCACAGCCACTGTGCGAGACAGACACTTCAGCGTTCACTGTGCAAGTGTTTACGAGATTCACAAACAGGAGACAGCTTCACAGAAACACACATCTCAGCAGAGCCTCCTGCACAGATGTCGGATTTCCGAAGAAGCCTCCCAGAGGTACACAGATCCCACAATGGACTATTTTTAGTCCTGATAATTAATATTGGAGGAGAAAGGGAGGAGGATGAAAATGAAGCTCCAGCAAAAAGGCAATTACCATCTACACCATATATTCTCACCTGTGAGATGTGTTATTTTCAAAGAAATAAAAAGAGAAACCCTCCCCAACCTATAGATTTTTATACTACGTGTCCCTTGAAGTAGATGTTTAATTCTTCTTCTTTAAAATTCCAAAAATAGCTTGGTCTCATAGGTTAGTATATGCAGGAAGCATTATACCAGCTTGGATTTTACTACTGCACAAAATCTGTTTGTTTCTGAGTCTCAGAAAGCAAAAGCTTGCTTCCCTCACACATACTGAATAGTCACTATTAGCAGTTGTTACAAGAGAGCTTTGGCAATGCCTTTCTACTCCTTTGTATGCGTTCCCCAACGTCGCATTTTTAAAACATTTCCCCACTTCCTTACAACTTCATTAGAATCAGTCTTGCCTGTGAAGACCTTCACATTGTCTGTGGACTCATCCACATGCCTTAGGTAAGGGCACTTTTGCGCCGCCTAAATTAAACCCAGTCCATAAGAAAATGTAGAACAACCTTAGTGTCCCCCAAGGTCCAGAAATACAGTGGAAGGGGTGGTGGGAACCCCAATGTGGCCTGACAAAGTTTCCCTACGCAACACGCTCTTGTTCACTGTCCCTAAACACATAGCTTAGTGGTGGGATTATGTGGGGTAGAGAGTTCCTCATGGAGAACCACCAGTTGTTTTGATTTCTTAATGCAGTTCTCTTTTTAACGGACACCCTGCTGTATCTGGGATTAGTGTCCTCTTCTTCTTGGAATTCTATGCTCTCTTCACTTCCATGAAAATTGTACAAAATTTAGTCTTTTTCTAAAAGTTTTTCCTCTATTTCAATACTAATATATTCTTCCTCTGTGTGCCCCAGAAATGTTGGTGTTGTCCATGGATCAGTGATCCTCTTCCTAAATCTCTATGTCCAGCCTACACTTTGCCAAGATTTATATTTACCCATTCACATGTCTGCTGGGTATCTCCTACTGATACATCATAAAAATCTCAAATTCAGCATACCCCAAACTTATCTGAATACCTTTTTCCTTTAAGCCAATCCCTAATCATGCACTCATATCTCAGTCACTGGTGATACAGTCTCCTTGATCACGAAAGAGGGGCACATATATGCCTTCTATGGCTCCTTGCTCTCATCCTTCATGTCCGTTCATCACCAGTTTAAGGAATTTCATCTCCAACAGAGTTCTTGAATCCATATGTTCTTCTGTATCTCCACCATCACTCCCCAAGTTCAAAGCTTTATCATCACTTGCCTGGATAACTATAGCAGTTTCCCAAACTATCTCCCTGTTTCCACCCATCCAATTCATTCTCCCTCTGCCAGAGAGAGCTTTCTAAAATATAATCTGAACTATATCATTGCCCAGCTTAAAAGCTTTCAGTGATTTCTTATCATCTCAGAAGAATAACATCAAAATTTAGCATGGTGTACAAATGGCCCCTGATTTTCTAACTACTCTCCTGCTTGCCAAAGACTGGATTTCCTGTCTGCTGTGCTGCACTCTGGCAATATTGAACTGTGGGAAGGTGCTCTCTTATGTCTTATTTTATAATCTCTTTGGTGTTATTATGCCTTCCTAATTAGCCCAGTCACATCGTATATCCCAGACCGAGGAATGATACTGTATGTCGTGAGATCCAACTCTCAATTCTCCCCAATAGAGTCCCCTAACACCGTGATTGCTTGTGCTAGCTTTATGCTGAATTTGCAAAGTGATATGATCCTCTGGAAAGTAACCGAGATTAGGCCAGGGCCTTTATCCCATTCACCGTTACACTCTCAGTGCCTGGAATACCAGTCGATGCTGTGTATTTGTTGGCAAATGTTTCCAAAGATTAATTTGGAAAGCAAGCTCCACAATACAAAGATATGCAAGAGCTGTGTAATGGGTTGGACTCCAGACTTCTCAACTGTTAAGGAAGGTCCTCAAAAGTATATATAACCTGAACTTTTGTACCCCCATAGTAAGCTGATATAAAAAAAAAAAGTAATAGAGCCAGTTGAGGAGTCTTGATTTGGGAACCAAATTACTCTCTTGATGCTTTGTACTTATTTTCCTAAGAAAATGCTAGGAGGAATCCATGCCTTGCTTTTGAGTTTTCCTCTCACATCCTCCTACACCTGTCTGTCCATCACTAACCATAGCAGGCCCCAGTGTGCCCTGAGATGCAGTCTGGAGTCCTCTGTTCTCATTTCACTCTCTTCCCCTGGGCTGCCTCCTTCATTCCTGGAGCTGCAGCTATCACTTCCTTGTGGAAGATTCCAGAATCATCCACCCCAGCACTGACTGCTCTTCTGAACTTTGGCCATTCCTAAGTGGAGGCCTGGCTGCTCTCCTCCTGAGCATTCCACCAGCAATTCAAACAGGACATTAAAATAAGATTTATTCTTTTCCCCCAAACCGCCCCTCCTCATGACTTTCCTGTTTTGTTTGATGGCACCAACATTCTTAATCACTCAGCCTTGAAAATGCAGAATCAACTTCGTCATCTTCTTTTTCTATGCCTCCCACATTTAATCAGGAACAACAGCCTTTTTAATTAATATGAATGTGGGGAAATTAACAAAGTTTTCAGATGTGACAAGTAGTTTGGTTTAATTGATGTAGAGGGTATATTAAATCATTGATGGCCTGAAAGACCAAAATGCAAGCATAGAACCAGGTGCTGTGGAGCCTTAAATTCTGAGCAAAAAACTTGGAATCCATTCAAAAGGACACTTTGAAGGTGGTGAGTATACTATTATAAGAAATTAGTTTTAGTAAAATTTAATCTGGTCCTGGCATGTGGAAGGTTTAGAACTGTGGAAAGGGAGTATTTAAAGTTAAAATACAAAGAATTATAGCCTGGTCACACACTAGCTGTGTGACTTTGGTAAGGTCTTAGCTTCTCTGAGCTTAAGTATCCTCTCTAGAAAAAAGTATAGTAATATCTATCATAGGAGCATTTCAGGGTTCGAGGTAATGCATGCAAATCACCTATAATAGGGTCAGCACGTTTGAGTCACAAACTTGTTGCATGGTTTTAAGAATAATTACTACTAACCAGGGGACTTCCTTGATTTCTTGGCTGCTCTGGTCCTGAGACCCAGATACAACTTAGTCTACTCCCGAGGAATATGGAGATTGTTCCTGGACACTCTGAACCTTAGGCAATGCCCTAAAGAATCTGTCTCCTCTCCTAAATTTAGACCATCAGCTCCTTGAGAGCACAGCCAAGGTTTGTCCATTGCCAATCTACAAAGCATAATTAGCATTAAACACATGGGAAGATCTCAATATGTATTGATTGAATAAATAAAGGAATGAGTGGATGAAGGAATGAAGCAAAGGCCATGGTTTGCCAGTGAGCAGCTTCCTTTCAATCCTAGTTAGGTTTCCAGCTATTTGAACAGCAGTGTACTGCTCTAGTTTTGTGAACACTTTTGAGTTGCCCTTGGCACCTGTAAGCAGATATTATCTGGTACTTGGGTCCTTTTTCTTGTCTCCAAGTGTCCTCAAGTACACTTTAAAGCTGTTCAAACTCGCAGAAGGAATTTCCTCTTTTATCTTCAAGAACTAAGGTAATAAGAATGCTTCAGTCCTATTTACATTAAAAGTTAATGTCTTTATTTATTCATCTACTTTTATGGATCTGTTGTGCCTTCCTAAATCCATCTTCAGCTCTTTGGGTTTCTCTTTGGACACAGTTGCCCTTGCTTAAGCCGGATATAGATAGAGAAGTGGGCAATTAGTGGCTGCAGGCACTGCCTGTTGGGGAGATGCTCTTCCTGTGCCCGGGATGGCAGCTGTCCAGACCGCCCAGACACAATCTGACTTGCTTGACCTCTGCCCTGCTCTTTTTAGATCTCTGCTGTCTGAGTCCCTGCACTGGTCTGAGCGTTGCCTTCCACAGGATAATGTCTGGCTGACTTGGCTTTGCAGTTTGAGGTAAAAAGTGCAGAGCCAGAGGCTTTTCCCAGAAGAGCTGACCCCAGGGGGCCTGACGCTACCCCCACTCCATTGCTACATCAAGTAAAGCCACCCTGCAAAGACCATCACATCACTCTCCAAGCCTTTCTCCGTTCTCCCATTTCTGGAATAATGGGACTGTGACTCCCCCCAGGAGCCACGTAGAGCATGTTCCTAAAGTTAGGAGCTGGGAAAAAAGGAAAGCAAAAAGAAAAGAGACATTAAGAACTACAATGAAAAAAAAATTTTACAAGTGAAATAAGGAAAAATCCCTTGGACTCGGGACTGGAATTGATGAGTAAAGGAGCAGTGCCCCTCCCCCTCCCAGCCTATTTTATTATTTCTATTAATACTTTTACAGCCAATTTGGAGAGGCGCTATGTGGAAATTGCTTCCCAGGGGATTCTGTATATTAGGCTTCAGTTCCATAAGTAAGTGTGATATACCTTGGAAGAAAAGTGTTACTTTTTGGCTTCTGATGGAATTTTGTTTCCAGGCAGAACGGACTTTTTAATCACATCACTAATTGACTAAGTGACCAAAGTTACCGGCAGAGGATTGATTCACCGGTAGATGCCCAGCAAATGATAGCGCATATGCTAATTACTATCACTCTTACTAATATTCTGTTACTATTTTTATTATTACTTTGAAGATCATAAAATGATCAGGAGTGGAATATCTTAAAGTCAACTAGGCCCCTTAACCTCTCCTCATTGTTGCCAGGGAGGACGATGCTCACTGGGGCAGCACAGCCCCCACCTTTAAAGCCTGGGATCATGAGATGTTGGTGGGGCCTCCAGGGTTAATCCAGCACTAGACTGTAGGTTGTTTAAGCACAAGGTATGGAGGACAGAATATTTCCCAATGAGTTTCTCTCCCTGAAGGGGCAAACACTGCCTTGTCAAATAGTAGGAGGTACTCAATAAATATTGATTAGGCCACACTGAATTAGGTCTGTGGTCCCTGAGACCTAGTGTTCTATCTCTGACGCTCATGATAAGGAACTGGTAATAGAAGTTCACAGTGTGCTTGGGTCACCCAAAGAATGGAGACCTGGCCTGAAACACCTGCTTTCCTATACTGAGGACATATCCCATGGTGGTTAGGGCATGGCTTCTAGAGTCAGACTTGGTACAGCTCCGGCTCTGTGAGTCCATTCACTGTGTGATTTTAGGGAATTTATCTAAATTCTAGCTTCCTCTTATGTGAATCAACACTATTCATGTCATTACCAGAAGGGGTAAATAAAGACTTACCCATTCTCACTTCTACGTGGGAGTTAAAAAAGTGGATCTCATGAAGATAGAGAGTAGATTGGTGGTTACCAGATGTGGGTAGGAGGGAGGAGGAATGAAGAGATGTTGATTAATTGGTGCAAATATATAGTTTGACAGAAGAAATAAGACCTAGTGCTTGATAGATCAGTAGGGTGACTATTGTTTACAAAATCTATTATATATTTCAAAACAGCTAGAAGAGAATAATTCAAATGTTTCTAGCATAAAAAAAAGACAAATATTTAGGGTGATGGATATCTCAATTACACTGATTTGATCTTCACAAATTATATGAATGTATTAAATTCTTATGTGTACCCCTAAAATATGTACATCTATTATGTATCGATAAAAATACAATTATAAAAGACTTATTGGAAGGGTTAAGTAGACTAACATGTATAAATCATGAACCACGGTGCCTTGCAGGAAGTGTGTGCCCAAATACATACGCATGCTTGACCTCTGTGAGCCATCGTGGACCCACATGTCCTTCTGGTTAGTCGCCAGCTGCTCACATCTTCAGATGCACATTCTGCCTAGAGAAACAACACTATGTCTCTCTCTCAATTATCTTTTTTTTATCATTCTGACCAGTCCAGGGATGAGGAACTGCTATTTTTATTTCTTTCTAACAGTGGAGGCTGTTCAAACCCTGCCACTGAGCTTGTTTTCTTGATTTTAATTAAGTAAGGCTTTACGGTACTTGCTTCAGTAAAGCCCAAGTAATAGAGAGGCGGTTAGTTGGTTGAACCCAGACTCCAGGGTGTTAGTCCCAGCTTCGTGGTTGATGCTGGGCAATCTAGCTCGGTGTCTCATTGTGGAGGAGAATTAATAAAAAATGATTATGTCGCTCTTTGTAAATATGACTTGCAGCTGAAATAATCAGTGATAATAATATAGGACTAGAGTCTCTGGGGAGTAAACTACCCTTTATCAGTGGGCATACTCCTGGAAACCAGCCCCCCACCCCGGGGGCCCTCCTCAGGGCTGCCTGGCGGTCAGCAGGCATCCAGGTATTCCAAGTAAATGTGCAAGATTACTCTGGGGGGCTCCCCTGATCACTACGGAATGGCCACATCATGCTTGATGACTCCTGCTCCATCACAGATCTCCATTAAGAATTCTAATACGTCTGAAATCTTTTTCTTTCTTGTTATTACTACCACGATGGCCCTGGTCCAAGCCCTTAGTTCTTTTCTTGAACATTCCAGCAGGCCTCCAGCTGGTCTCCCTGCCTCCTGTCTTCCTGCAATACAAGCCTTCTTTCATACTTGTGTGGGAGTGATTTTTTAATAAACGAAGAACTGACCTCATTACCTCTTTGATTCAGGCTCCTCGCTGGTGCCTGCTGTGCACAGAATCAGCGCTGGACTGTCCTGGCACACGGGGGTGGTGGCAGGGAAAGGAGCTGACGTTTAGGACTGCCCGCTCCGTGTCCTGACAGAGTTATGTCATTTACCCCAACGATATAATAAGATAGGTTTTATTATTCTTCTCACGTCCAGTTTAAAGAAACTGAGAATCAGAAAGTTTCGGTAACTTGTCAAAAGTCTTAGTCATGACTTTTTGAACTTGTCTAACTTCCAAGGCCATATTCTTCCTACCAGGCCTCACTGCCACTCTCACGAGCTATTAATGGCAGGCTTCAGGTAACATTTGTTTCTCTGCCTCCTCTCCTACTCCCTGTGGAAGAGCCACACCAGACAACCCACAACTGCCCACCAGGACGTACTATTCAGGCCCCAAGCCTTTGCACCAAGCGCTGTCTGCCTACCACACCATGAGTAGCGCCCTTCATCTTGCAGTGTGCTTTGGGGCTGGGCTCCTATCCTTCCTTTAAAGGATCAGCTGAAATACCACTCATCCAGGAAACCTTCCCTTGCCCCTTGAGCATAGTGAATTGTCCCGTCCGCTGTGCTACTTCATGGTAGCCATCACCCTTTCATTCATACCTCTGTGTTAAAGCTACATTATCAATGCACCTCATCTCTTCAATGCCTGGCAACTGTCCGATTCATATCTGACTCTCTGGTACCTGGCACAGTACAGGAAACATGGAAAGTACTCAAATCTACTTTGAGTGAATGAGAATAAATGAAAACTAAAATATCAATACCAGAAGTTATACTTCTCCTTGTACTGACATTTGTCTTTATAGTAAAGATCACACACACAAAAAAAATGCTTCTTTCTCCTTTTAAATTCAGATTAGGTTGAGTTAACATTTTTAAAAATAAATTTAGCAAGAAAAATGCTAAATCATCTCTGTGTAAATCAAGTGTCCATGCATGTGAGGGAGAATCAATTGTATGAAAGTTTTAGAAAAATATAGGTCATTAAATATGAAATGTCCGATTTCGAATCAAAAGTGTAGTTTATTATGTCTCAAACAAGAAGCAGTACAATTAATCAAAGTATGCACCTAAAATACCAACACAATTACGCCATGTTAATGGTAGATTGTTTATGCTAGCAGTGAAGAAGCCTGGAGAGTGAGCGGCAATGAAAGTTCAAAAGGCATTTTCCACAGCTTGTTGAGAATTGAATATTTTCCTTGCAAGAAGTGGTCCAAATCCTAGAAGTAGTAATCAGTTGGTGGAAGGTCTGGTGAATACAGTGGATGACAGAGAGTTTCCAAGTCCAGCCTCTGTAGTTTGAGCAGCTTTGTTTGTGGGAGATGTGGTCAAAAGTTGTCTTGCAAGAGGATTGGTTTGTCTCTGTTGACCAATCTTGGCTGCTTAATCACAAGCATCCTCATCATTTCACCCAATTGGTTGCAGTAGACATTCACTGTAATTGATTGACCAGGTTTCATGAAGCTGTAGTGGATAATACCAGCGCTGGACCACCAAACAGACACCATTAGCTTTTTTGAGTGAATATTCAGGTTTGGGATGTGTTTCATCTTTATCCAACCATTGTGCCGAACACTTACAATTGTCAAAAAGAATCCATTTTTCATCACACATAACAATACGATATAGAAATGGTTCATCTTTATCTGGTGACAGCAAAGAAAGGCAAGCTTCAAGACAATTTCTCTTCTGATGCTCATTAAATTCATGTGGTACCCATCTATCCAGCTTCTTTACCTTGCTGATTTGTTTCAAACGGTCCGATATTGTTGGAATAGTAATGTCAAACTTTGCTGCTAATTCACGCTTATGTTGAGATGGATTCGCTTCCACTATAGCTTTCAGTTCATTATTATCCACCTTAGTCTCAGGTCACCTGGGTGGCTCATTTTCAAGATTAAAATCACCAGAATGGAACTTCTCAAACCGTTGACGTACTATGCGTTCATTAGCCACATCCTTCCCAAACACTTCATTGATATTTTGAGCTGTCTGCACTGCCTTGGTTCCCCAACGGAACTCTTATTCAAAAATAACACGAATTTTTGCTTTACCCATGATTTCACAAAAATTGCTCTAAAAAAATTTGAAAGATAATCTCAAGCCAAAAGGTGCTTTTGAAAGAATGAGGGTGTACTTTTACAATAATTAAAAAAAAAGTGTCAAAGTGAAATGTCAGAGATATCAACTGTCAAACTTAGTACTTAAGGAAATCAGATATTTCATACTTAATTACCTAATAATATTTCTACTACCACCCAGCTAAATTACTAACTCACTTAAGAGCACCTATGACTTCATCTTCAATGCCTCCTCTCCATTATATAACAAAGTGCTTGCATCACGGGGCGGTGGGGGCGCGGGTGGTTCTTAGCTGTTTCTTGAGGTCACTTAGGCAACTCTGCCTAAAGCTCTGAAGAAGGATTCAAATTTCTGTAATGCAAATATCTGGCTGTAAATCCCTTGTCAATTACTCTTAACTAAAGTTTTTCCCGAATGAGGGGCTATGTGGAAGCTCCGTGAGTCTGACCCTCCAGCAGCAAAACTCTGGGCTTCCCACGTCCACTGATGTCAGGGTTTATAGAAAGCACACTGAAAGGAAGGGTTTGAAACCTTGGCAGAAAGCAGGGGCTTGTAGCACATTATCTCAAGTGACAGTGTCACCAGAGAACTCAGGAAACACAACTCTGTGGGAACGGCATTTGCAGTAACTGCCGCTGAAGATGCCGCTTGCCAGTAGGGGACGGGGAGGGGGAGGCGCTATCGTTTTTTGTCATTACTTGTAGCCAGAGAAACCACATCATTATTTCTGAAGGAGACTCTGGCCAGACATTTCATTTGAAAACTGTCATTTTACAAATGTTTAATTACTTCTCAAATGCAAAGGATGACTGCAAATTTGTGATCTGTCGTGTAAAAAGCTATCAACCTCAACCTCCTTGAGTCACTGGAAAGAAAAACATTTTACACAGAAAATTAAAGTGGTTTGATCACTTCGTATTCAATATGATTGTTCTGTCTTTCCTATGGCTTTGTTCTCTGATCTTATCTATACCTCAGGGGAGACTTCCCAGTTAAAGCCCTTCCTGCTACGTTCGTTCCAGGTACTCAAGATTTACTGCAGTTCCAGCTGCATAGCTAAGAAATCACCTGAAAATTAAGTTCTGAGTTTAATTAGGGGAACTCCATGACATTTCTCTGGGATTCTTTGAAGATGTAGCTCATTCGGTTTTCATATGTAAAGTTTGAAGCTAGGATAGTTTTTAATGGGGGTTATTGCTGTCTCTAACGATGTTGTGTGTTTAGTTTAATTTGGCAAACATAAGTGAGTAATTTTGGTCACTAGATTTAGATCCCAGAGGACATGAAAAGGTGTAAGGAGGAGTCCCTGCACGCTCTGACTCTGCTGGTTCCTTCACCTGGAATGTGCCCCACCCCCACCCTCACCGATTTCCCTAGCCCAAGTCCACTGTGGTTCCAAAAATTCTCCGCTGAGCTTCCTATGGTGCCTAGAACTGGAAATAATGGTGTCTTTCATTGAATTTCCCCCAGCCCTTTATCCAGATGTACTCGTAACATCCATAGTTAATAACCATGTGATGCAGTTACTGCATTTTTCTTCTCTTTCCAAATACACTTTAAGTTATTAATATTTGAGGACAAGGTTTTTATCTTGTGAATTTTGTATTCCTCCAGAGATAAGCATGCTCTGTATGCTCTTGAACACACGTGTTACGTTAATGAAAGGACAAATTCCTTCACATTATTTATGCTGGAACGGAGGTGTGTGGGGAGAAAGGAGGTGCAATTTGAAGTAAAGAATGATCAGTCGGTATTCTGCAGAGTCGAGTGATAAGAAGTTAGTAATTTCATTCGACGAACTAGTAATAACTCATGGTTAGGGTTATGCTACATAACTGTTCTGATTTTCCCAGGACTAAAGGGTTTCCCAGTATGCAAAAACCTGGGAAAGGCCCAGGCAAACCTTGACGAGTTGGTCACCCTGCTCAAGACTGAGGCTCGTGTACATTAGCCATGGGAGGAGGCAATCCACAGGAGAAACTGCCTGCCCAAAGCCAGAGAAGGCTGCACAGGGCTTGTTGGAGGAAGCACTCTCTAGGCTATAATTATTAGCATAAATGATATTCAAGAGTGTCGTGGGACATAAGGTAAGAAAGGAAGGAGGAGCTTTGCAGAGAGGGGCCCAGGGTAAGAAGTTTATCATCCATTGATAAGCAACAACGGGAGGTCTGGAAACCAGCAGTGGAGATGTGAGAAGTTGGCAGCTTCTTTTTGACACCATCCCCATGCTAACTTCTGCACCTTTCCATAAACAATTCTAGAGAGACACAGTGGTTCAGTGTCTATCTGCTGTCAAGCAAAAGAGCTTCCCCTCTGGTTCACCCAAGTTTGGAGCCCACTAAGGAGTGTGTCCTGAAGAACAATGAAGACACATCAGGGATGGCAGTAGTTCTTGCACCCACTGTGCTGCTGGAAACCTAATGGTCTGGGGTCAGCATATATTGCTTTTATTCATCGTACTTGCCCGTCTTCCACAAGGGCACTTCTGAACACCACCACAGGCACTGATGGTCACCTGCTTACTGCGTAGGGGAGCCCATTCAGCACTCCCAGGTTACAGGTCCACTTCTGAGTGTCTGAGGGCCAGGACTGGGAAAGGAGACGTCATGCCTCCGCACATAGGCTCCTTTCATAAAAGCCAAAACCTGCAGTCTAGGCTGTCTGACCTTGTTTGATTATTTATACTGCCAAAAATGAGTATAATAATTTTCTCCAAGTTTCTCTATGGCTATTAAAGGGTATGATAACCAGCTTTTTATATGTTTACTGAAGGTTAAAGAGGAACTGAGTGTATTGATTTATATTTCAGCAAGAAGAATTTAGGCTGATGTTCAGGAAGAATTTTCTTACATTAAATTATCTAGAAAAAAATGTGTGGTCCACATTCAAATACCTTTTTTCCTTGGAACTAAAACCTCTGGAGGTATTAACTTTTTACACTAATTTATTATGTACTCAATGAACAAGCACTTATTAAGTACATGTGTAATATAAATAGCTGATATTAAACAGATAATAAAATTAATACAGCTTTCAATTTTGTGGCCCAAGTCAAATGGCAAACTGAGCCAATCTTAGCCCATCTTATTTTTCTCAAGCTCTACACGAATGGCAGACTCTGAGACATGTTTTATCCTAAGGATCTCCTCACTGTGCTCATTCAGTCATACTCCATTCATCAGAATTGGAGAGGTTTGGGAGGGAAGAGTACAACACAGTCTGGAAACTGAAAGTTGATAACAGGGCAAGGACAGAAGACAAATGCCAGCAAGATAAAATGGGTCAAACTGAGAATAAGTGGTCACAGCACAAGCAGAAACTTCAGAAGCCAAAGCAGGTTAAACCAGAAACAAATGATCCCTGGAGGGTTGAGAGGCTGTAGGAAATTGAGATGGAAGTTGCCAGAAGTGCCTCGCTCACGGCCGGAGCAAATGTGCGTTAGCACAGGGTCTAGCACAGTCCTGGAAGATGGCTGGTTCTGCAGTCCAGTCTCCTATTCTTTGTTGTTCTGTGTGCAGGAAATTCTGCCCCTGGATAGCCATAAATGCTCCAAAAGTGGCTTTTCACAGGATTCGAGACACAGCCTCACTTCATTCTAGACAGCTCATCAGAAGACGGTTAGAAGAAATCTGTGACTAAGCAGTGCAGTTTGAAGCTTATTCCTGGACAATGTCACATTTCCAAAACTGTGATTTAAAATTACATCAGGCAGAACAGATGAAAAGAAACTCGAGAAAAACAATCTCTTTTCTTGCAGAGGAAGTGGCATGGGATGAACCGCTGGTGGGGCATGTTCCACTTTAGGTTAATGTAGGCCCCGGAGGAGCCCCCTAAGACCAGGTGAATAGCTGTTACCCTGGAGAAAAGCAAACGACTTTGTAATCCTGCTCTCTCTCTAAAACAACTGCATGTCGGATAGACTTTTGCCTGTTTACATACAGGGTACATACCTTTTTACAAAAGCAGGAGCTCACTGTTCAAGAATCTAAATCAGGATATCCTCATTGAACCTTTAATCAATTCCAGCAAACCTCAAAGACAGCTACATTTTCAGTCTGTTGCAAGAACTGCATAAACTCAACACATGCATACCAAACAAAACACAACTAGCTAATTGATTTTATATATCTAAACATTTACCTGTAAGAGAACTCTCTTGGGACCCTTCTCTGCTGAACTGTTGGAACTGTCCCAAGAGACATTCTAAAGAAAGTCAAGGAAATAGATACTGGAATCCTGGTTGTTTCTTCCACTTCTTTGTGTAACAAATCTTAGTTAGGAGTATCAGCAAATGTTGAAAGACCAAAGAAGATAATGGCCTTTTAACTGGCTTGGGAGGGAGTGGCATATAATACCTTGCACTGAATTTAGATGACACACATATTTACTTGAGAAAAATAGATCTAGTATGATAAAGGCATGTAGAATGGCTGGAGAAAGGATTCTGGAAAGCCACATTATGGTTGCTGGTGAAATTTCTGGTGTCACATGTTACATAGGCATGGCTGCACGGAATGCATTATAAGGAAGAGCAGCATTTCGAAATCTCTTCTGAGTGTGCACTGCTGCATTTTTTGAGTTCTCCTGTGTGTATTTTTAGAAGTGAAGTGGTTCACCAAACACATTGTCCACCTAGTAATCAGATCACCAGTCAACAAAGCCAATCAATCCACGTTAACTTTAACATGGATCTGATAAAAATAAAGGATGTATTCCATAACCCCGCCCAGTAGGAAAAAAGCATTTGAGCCATCCCAGATGTGGTCCTTCCAACTTTCCCGTTCCTTATCCACCGCCATCCTCTGCAGCCCTCTCCAAAAAAACACCCAGTTCAATCAGCTGAACTGGTCAGCTTGTGTTCCCCAGACAAGACCTGAGCTTTGCTACCTGCCTGGTTTGCTCTTTTCTCTTTGCCCTGAACACCCATCTTCTTTCTGCATCCTCCCATCAGATTTTCCTGAGCACAAACTCCACTTCCTTGATGAAACCCCATCATCATCAAAGTCATGCTGTTTTTTAGTTAAAAGAATTCTGAGTAACCCCTAGCCACATCCCTCATTTAATAACATTTAAAACTAAAGTCCAAAGAAACTGGACTTAAGATTATATAAGCAGCTGGTCATGGTGCCATTTTCGTCCTCTGGCCCTGCTTGGTGCTTCGCACTGATGTGCCCTTGCATTTCCTTGTCTGTTCGTGTCCTATTCTCTCTACCGTAGGCCCTGCGCTCTCACCACGAATGACGTGCTCTGGTAGGACAAAGGCTACCTGAAATGTTAAATCATGAAAACATACAAAAATGCCTTACACATATTAACCTATTTAATTGAGACGATTAAAGAAAAACAAATCTTTTTCTCAAATTCCATCTACATTCAAAAGTAAAGTCTTCAGACTGGCATTGATGACAGGGCAGGCATCCCTCACATAAAATCTCATTGGTGATCTTAAAAGATAAAGGTTATATCTAAGAGAATTCGGACATATGGAAACTGTTATTTTCATAAGCTGTGAAGTCCAATAACGTACTGAGATTCACATTTTTATCACTAAATGTTTTAAATCTGATTAGTTTAAAAAATACTTCCTAACTTTTGCCACTGAACTAAGTGTTTGACAGTTTTCATTGCCAAGGGACTGATTAGCTGTAGTATTCCATTCAAATTAAAATGTGATACATTTATTGTACATATAAAGAATGTACATATATTGTATTCAATCTATACTCTACAAAGGATTAAAAATGGGGAAAACAGACTTTGGGCTTCAAAGAGCTTACCTTTTATCTATTTATTTAGATGTGTTTATGGCCTGGGATAAAGCAGATAAGATAGGTCAAAAATAACAATTTTAAAACAGTAAGGAGGACTACTGGCTTTTGCAAGAATCTAGAAGCGTGATATTTGTGATCTCTGAGTGAATTGTTTTAACGTAGAGGAAAGAAGCACAAGTTTTGGGGTCCATTTGAACTTGCATAAATGCTTGTTCTTCCTTTCCTATATTAGTGGTGAAATCTTGGCAAAATTGCTTTCTCTAAGCCTTGGTTTTCATCTATAAATAGGGTTAATAATGGTATTTTTCTCAAAGAATTGGCATGAGGATTGAATGAAGTACAGCTGGCTCTATATATTCGGGGTTCCATATTAGTGAGTTCAGCCAACCACGGATCAAAAATATGCAAAAATAAAAAATAACAATGTAGCAATAAAATACTACAAATATAAAAACAATACAGTATAGCAATTATTTACATAGCGTTTACATTGTATTTGGTATTATGAATAGTCTAGAGATGATTTAAAGCATACAGGCGGATATGTATAAGTTGTACGCAAATACTATGCCATTTTATACAAGAGGTTTGAGCATCTGCCAATTTTGGTATCTGCCGTGGTCCTGGATCCCATCCTCGACAGACACTGAGGGACTGTAATACATATAAAGTACTTAGCAAAGTTCATAGCAGGAACTCAGGAAATGAAAGCTATTATTAGTTTTGGGAAAAGAGCCTATAGAGAAAAATAACTATAGGCCAAGTCTATGTTTCAGGAATGGGCAAAAGGTGAGTAACCAAGACACATACACAAAAAGCAGACTGGCTAGGGCAAAAGCCACACTTGCAAGTGGTATAAAAGCAAAGTAATAGGAAGAAGAGTTGATGAATATAGACTATACTTGAAGGAGTAGGTCTGTTTATGGCTACGGGGATCCCCCAAAACTTATTAGGATAGAATAAAGAGATAACTTAGGACATTTTTTTTCTGAGACATTGATCAACCCAGAATAATTCTACCTATGCTCAAGAAAAATGTTTTGTTGAACTTACCATCTCATTCTACCTTCATCTTTGGAGACATGGTTTGCAGTGCATTTTAAAATTGGATATGAACTATACTTATTAACAGAAGACCTTCAGCAGCAAAAGGAAACTCACCCAGTCATTATACAGTTGACAGGATTTTTACACATGCATATTGGCTAAAGTAATGCACAAATTGATAAGAAAATTCATAGCTTGTACTATGGAAATACAGTTCTCTCTTGACATAAAGCCACAGAACATGACTTCTCTTTCTCTTACCAGCCATAGTAAGTTCTATTATATCCACTGAATGCAGCAGTCTGAGCACGAGAGTTACAAGATCTACATTAATATATGAATTAGATCAACTTGAGTAATTTATATTCTTACGAGATAAAAAAGAAGTGGTTTGTAACCTGTCTGCCTCTTGTATTGCCCTCACTTTACAAGGTTTTGTGTAGACCAAGGCACTTTTGTAGCTCTTTGAAAATGGTAGCGTAACTATATGTGTCCATCTCCCTCACTGCACTGTTAGTAATTTAAAGATAGGGATTTTGTTTTATTTGTATCTGTATTCCCAGTCACTTAGTCCACACCAGACCAATAAGAGATACTTTATAAATGTTTGCTGAGGGACTGAGCATCTTTTATCTCATATTGAACTCTGTGCTATATAGCCATTTAGCTTTCTGAGGAAAAGTATCTCAGCTGTTATCTAACTCTGTGTTTCTCTGCATAGTGCCACTTTTAGAAAACAAATGTAGAAGTTCATGGTTCTTCATGCCACTCTTCACTTTGGAGTTCAATATTATCAGAACCTAAGCCCTTCTCCAAATCCATGTCCAATGAGGTGGAGGAGACAAAGTAGCTGCTCCAATAAAGTGAGCTTTCCTAATCTCCCAATGCAAATTAGCAATCTCCTGAAAGCAGAGATTATCCTGAACAGGACTCAACTGATGGTAAGACATGAAAGAGCAGGTGACCTGTGGGTCCTGGAAGAGCCTGGCTCTAAACACAGGTACATGACTGAGCAGTGTGACCAAATCTACACGCAAGCAAGTTCCATGTGGCCAATGCCTGTCAGTCCCGTGCACTCCTGGTGTCTGATACTGCCTGGAACATAAAATGCACTTTAATAAATGTCTGGTGGGAATAGGAGGATAAAATTAAATAACCTAGTATTTAAGAGCCTGAATATTTAGGGTGGAACTTAAATCCATAAACAAAAGTCCAAGCAAAGGCCAAAATCTAGGATGCCAGCCTAGAAATAGTAAGAGGGCAAAATAATAAAATTCAGCATCAGAGAGATTGGGCAACAAATGGCAGGGGCTCAAACCTGCTGAACAAGGGCAACTTAGGCTATGGGCTCAATTCTCTTTGGAGCTGAGGTTCAAGGGCAGTAACGGTAGCTACTGAAAGATGGAGGTTTCCAAGTCCTGGGAAGTCTTATCAGCAAGACTGATTTGATATTGACTCAGAGAAAGGCCTGCATACTAGTCCAGACATTTTTCCCACTTTTGGAGAACTGGAAGAAAATGTAAAGGTAGACTGGTCTCAATAATGAGGCTTAAAAAGGTCTGATCTGCCAGGATTAGAAAAAAAGCAGAAAGAGGAAGGACATGCCACTGAAAGGTAACAGCATGTGGACCAAGATTTTCACCCAGACAGAGTCACAAGAAGAATTCAGCTTCAAATTCTGTTGGAAAAATATCTGGTTCTTTTTCTAGGTTAAAGAACTACAGAAATAAGAAACATATAAATAGGTAGTATGCACCTGACCTAGTCAGCTGTCGTGGTGATGAAAGGCTTGGCTAGTTGATGGTGTGTCAATGAAGACAGGATTACATAAATGATATTCAAACCGTCTGGCCAACAAGGCAGCTAGTAACTCAGCTACATTTTTCTACTAAGGTATTAGAACCTTTTAAAATTGGTTCTTTTTTTTTTTTTTTTCTTTTTCCTTTTTCTTCTTTTTTTGCAGATTGCAAAATTGGATTTTTTTTAGTTCTTTTCAGGAGAAGGGAAAAATATTTATGAAGCTTATTAGTGAGCAGACAGCACTTTACCTGATAAATATAAACTATCCCTGAGCCTCCTAGTGTCTTCTTTACCATCTCCCAGGGGAACAGAGCAGGGTTTTTACACATTAAATTAAATCTTCAGTGCTTTATCACCACGGGTCCTGAAGGGGTTGAATGCAGTGTCAAGAAAATTATTCAGAGATTTTTTTCCTCTCCACTCACAGTTCTGTAACCTTAATTTAGTGTATCCTCACATTCACTATTTCTTTTCTGAGAAAAGGCAGAGTAGGTGCAAGTCAGGATGCGTTATATGGAAAGCTTATTTGCCTGGACATAGGACCACTGTGGTGCAATGGATTTACTTCTCTACGCCAGGATATATTCTAAGGGGAGGCTGAGGCTGCCTTATTTCTAGGCCCTTGTGGTGTGGGGGCTCGACTAGCTAAATGAAGTGCAAAGATACATGAGCTGAACTAGATAGGCCCTTTCTTCTACCTGAAGTGCCAGGATAACCTGGCAAATGTATGGATGGTGGTATGTTTACCTTGAACCACACAGATAATTGCTTTAATTTTGCATCTCACTTTACTAATACATATCTAGTCATTGAAAGGTTTCAGAAAGGCTTGTTTAAATCTGGATTTTCGGGAAATAATTTTTCAAAGCATCATTCATCCACAGACAATTTAGAACAATTTATTAAAAAAAATAATAAAGGCACTTACGTAGACCCTAAAAATATGAATATAGCATACAGGTAACTGGGTGCACAAAACACTCATTTGCATACTCAATCAGGCTTTTATGGAAGCATATGCCCAATTGTGCATGTAAAGACAGGTTTCATTCGCACTTTATTGCTTCAAACAATGGACATTCTATATCCTGGGGGTCGATTTCCAACATGTGGCTTTATAAATTTACCATTTCAGCTTTCTTTCCTTTAAATGTGAATTTGGCCTGAAAGCTGCTTGCTCAAGTCCAACCTCCTGCCGCTTGGTTCTGCTTGGGGAGAGTCTAAGTGATGACTTATGATCATAATTGTGTTGCAAACTTCTTCTGGCTTCCAAGGGCAGAGGGGTAAAGCGAACAGAAGAAATGTTAAGAGTTTTAAGAAAGTGTTGCTTGTTGACAGCAAAGATTATCTTGCTTGATAAAATCAATTTTGATGACAGCACAATCTGAGATCTTCCTTGGAGCTGATTTTATCAAGATAATAGATTAAGTACGTCTGACAGCTAAAGTTTGGTCAACAAAATATTTTTTTGTCAAATTTCTCTGCTAGGCAAGACATATGTTATGAATTCTTGATTTTTTTTCTTTGAATAAAACTCCATTTCAGAAAGGAAAAAATTATGGCAAAATATATTGGAAGAAAAAAAATGAGTCTTTTTTCCTTTAAATTGTGTGCTTCAAAGAGGACTTTTCATATAAGCCATCAGTCATTCCTGAGCCTTAACAACATTTGACTAAAGTTTTTGTTTTTGTTATTGTTATTATTGTTGTTTCTCTTCAAGAACAAGGGATGGGAGAAATGGAGTTGGAAATAAATTAAGTGTTCTGTAGAACTTCCCAAATTCATACCAATTTTCATTTGGCAATGGCAGGGGGAGTTTTATTATTATATTTGAAATATAAGCAGATCTCATACTTTTAGACAGGAGAATTTGGATTTTCGTAGTGCTTGCAGGGAGGAGGCCTCTAAATAATTGCTCATCACTGTTCTATGCCCAAAGATTGATCCAGAAGGACTAGTATTTGCCATAATGCTCTGGGTGGTGTTTCTGTCTCACAGTTAAAAATATATATTGGATTGCAAAGACAATTGCACAGATCTTATATCTGAGATCTCCAGCAAAATGTTCCCCTTTGAACATGAGCTGCTCTGCAGCAGGTCTTACCTGAGAGCAAAGGAGCATCACAGTCCTAACTGGCATGCGAAACGGGGCAGAACCTTGTATTCAGGTCCTGAGTGTGTGGGCCCAGATAATCCTCTCTAATGAGTGCGGTGTTAGTGAAAAAATGTGACCTAGTTTGGATATCTTTTGAGACGAGAAAACAGGACTAAATAATCAAGGTGCAATCTAATACTCTGTCAGTCTGTTCACTCTGTGAAGCAAGCCACTTCTGCTTTTGAAGCAAGCCACTCTTGACGTATGGGCTCAGGCATGGGAATAATATTTAAGTTTTGATCCCTTTCCCCCTTATTTTATTTTAGAGTGGGAATGAGAATGCAAAAATATATTAAGTTATTAGGGGCTCTCCTATGTGTCTGCTGTGTGTAGATGTTTTCTGAGTAAATTTTAGGTATAATCATGACAGACACTGTTGCTTACCTGTCCAATAGCTATTCCCACCACCTCCAACATCAATAACCTTCTTCCTTTATGGCAGGAGCACTTTTCTCTAAAGACACTCAGATACCAGAAACTCACTTTCTGAGACTCCCTTGCAGCTAGGCTGGGCATAGGCAGGCTATAAAATCTTAGCTAACAGGGCCTGAGGGAAAGCCTGAGGGCAGATATCTGGAGACGTGGGAGAAAATCCCCTTCCCCCTTATTCTTCTGCTAAAATTGTTGTGTTCGCATGTTTGCCTGGAACTGCTACTACCATCTTTTGACAGTGATGACTCAAGCCACATGACAAGTGAGTCAGCACATCAGCAACCAACATTCCATGTGAACAAGGCACTGAGCTGCGTGACAGAGGACCCTGGACAGGAAGGATAAAGAAGGAAATGCCAGCCCTTTCCTTTTTCTTGGGTACTGGCCTTTCAGCAGACATCTGTGCTGTGTAATGGAAGAGGCCAGGCTTAGCCAGGACGCCTGGGGTTTCCTCCACTTCCTATGGCTGGGGTGTGAGTGCCTGGTACTGAGGGTCAGTATTGGGATGCCCATTTGCCTAAAGACATAAACCACACCTTCACGTTTAACCTCTATCCAAAATGAGGTGCTATTTTTATTTCCGTATGTTTCCTCCCTGTCTATTTCTTAAGTTATCTTGAACTTGGGCCAGGAAGAGAGAGCTACCAATTGTCCGCCTCAAATACCAACAGTGGGGTGTTTTGCTACTTGCAGCAGAAAACATTTTGCTTGTGCAGATTTTCTGATTAAACTAGGACCCTCTTGAAAGTCAGGACAGGCTTCATTTCCTCAGGTTCCTCTGCCACCCAGCTCAGCACTTTGTTCCCATGGAATTTGGGTTGCTGACGCGCTGACTCACTTGTCATGAGGCACTCAGGGAATAAATTTGTCATCCTAGATTTTTTTTTCAGTGTGGCGGGAACATCATTAGTTAGGTATTCGGTAGCTGTATGAAAAAGGCTGAATAGTCATGTTTCTTTATATTCTCTGATGATGGAACTCCTCCCTGCCCATCTGAGCAGTTGGAAGGAGTCCAGAGTTGAGCAACAGCTATGCTGAAGGCAATGACTTACACGGAGATGCAGAGACGGTCGAATTTGCATAGTTTGGCTAAGTGACAACTGAGAGGAGGATATGACAGAGTAGATATATGTCTCACATACCAAAGAGAGAGAGCGATCACCTAGCCTTGCTAAAAATGGGGAAACAGAAAAAGACAGAAAGGAATAGATACATTCAGGCTGAATATCACGGAACCATTCGGGTGGCAACTCCTCTGAGGCGACATTTTGTTGTAGTGGAGATCGGGTGATAGACTGAAAATAATATAGCCACTGGAGAGAGACAGACCTCATTGTAAGTTCCAGCTCTGTTACTTAAAAGATATCTGACCTTACAAAAATTACTTTATCTTTCTGAATATCAATTTCTCCTCTCTAACGTGGAAATGGTATTACCTGCTCTGCTTATGTTACAGAGCTGTGAAGGTCTAATGAGTTAATGAATGCAAAGGAACCTTTAAAATCATAAAATATTATTGAAATGTCAGATACTGCTTTGATGACAGTTCCACAAATTTATGATCTCCTCCTTCTCCCCATCCCTAAAATGGTGCCGGAATAGGGATGCCAGAGGTACCCTCAGGGGCCTAACAAGATACTGCCCAGATCTCTGTGTGGCACAATCATGCTACAGTTCTCTTTTGCTTTTTTAAGCCCAGCGTAGATTTTCTATCCCAGAGATGTTTACAAAAGGGACTCATTCAGGCAGAAAGTGTTTTAACAGCCCAGCCCAGGTCAGCATGCCTGCCAGATTTTCATTTGCAGCTATGTGCTTTGTCACCCAACTATGCCTGGACAAAACTTATGATTCAGTGGCCCTCTATAGACAGATACTTAGTGTCTCAAAGATGTCTTGGGTGTTAACAGAAAAAAAAAAAAAGGAGTTATTGATTCGACTGTACTCTTAGCAAATACTCCATGATACATCTTGCCATGCTGTAGTATTTTATAGACATTATTTGTCTTATGCTTTTAATATATTTCCTCATACTGCTAATCTACTGACTTTTTAATAATACTTTGGTCATAGAGTAATTTTTTTTTAATTAAAAAAGTTAAATATGGATATCTTTTCCTTGTTAAACTAGTTTTTAGGTTTCTTGTCTTGGTTTGAAAAATATATTTCCTAAAACCCAGGGATATATGTATCCTGGAAAATTTATGTGTATGTATACCTTGACTACATATATGAGGTTATTTTGTCCTTTTAATCCATCTTTAATTCAACTGGACCCTTTTTTTTGAGACAGGATCTTACGCTGTCCTCATAGCTAATTGCAACCTCAAACTCCTGGGCTCAGGCCTCAGCCTCCTGAGCAGCTGGGACTACAGGCATGCGCTACCACTCCAGGCTAATTTTTCTATTTTTTTGTAGAGATGGGGTCTTGCTTTTGTTCAGGCTGGTCTCAGACTCCTGGCCTCAAGCTTCCTCCTCCCTCAGCCTCCCAAAGTGCTGGGATTACAGGCATGAGCCACTGCACCTCTGGCCTTGGACTCTTTTATTGACATAAAATTTGCATACCACCAATCTTAAGTGTTCAATTTGATGGGTTTTAAAAAGTTTATATGCTCAAGTAACCATCACCCAAAACAAAAAAAAAGAATATTTCCTTAGAATGTTCTCTCATAACTTTCTTCCTGTAGCAGGCACTGTTCTGATTTCTAGCACCATAAATTTGTTTTGCCTAATTTTGACTTTCTTATATATGGTTTTATACAGTGTAAACCTATTGTATCTAGCTTCTTTCACTGAACCTAAGATTTCCAAATTTTTTTCTCTATGTTATATACAACTATAGTTTACACTTTTTGATTTTTTTGCTGAGTAGTATTTGATTGTATGACTATATCACAATGTGTTTATCCATTCCCCAATTGATGTATATTTGTTTCCAGTTTTTTGCTATAACATTCATACAAAAAAATTGAGTGTCAATGTAGATACAAAATGAATGAGTTATAATCCCTTCACTCAAGGCATTCACAGGTTAATGGGGGCCAGGTGTATATATGTGTGTTTATGATGCAGTATAAATAGTTTAGTAGAGGTAGATCCATATTTCTATGGAGTCACTGAGGCCTTATGGACTAACTGCGGGGATAGGAGTTACATATTCTCTTAAAACAAAACAGGACAATGTTACAAGAGTAAGAAGTTCTTACTTGTAAATAGGCTTACCTGCTGAAAACAGGTCCCTGCTGTACAGATTTTGGGTAGACAATTTAGCTGTTTTAGTAATCTAACAGATTTAAATTTTTTTTGACTGCCCTGTAAATGCTTTTTGGTTAAGATCTCACTTTTAAAATTGCCTTAAGTATAACCGGTAACTTTGGAATATATTTAGTTCATCATTTGATATTGGTTCCCACAGCCTTCTTTCCCCCTGTATTATTTTTAGTCCCCTGTTTGCCTTGTCTGAATAAAAGGTTTCTAATGTCAAAAAAAAAAAAAAAAGAATGAAGCTGTTGTAAATGTCCTTGTACAAGTCTCTTTGTAGACATATGCTTTTATTTCTCTTGTGTAAATACTAAGGAGTGGACTTGCTGGATCATGGTAGAGATGTATGGTGCGATTTATAAGAAACTACCGGCTGGGCGCGGTGGCTCACGCCTGTAATCCTAGCACTCTGGGAGGCCGAGGTGGGTGGATCGCTCGAGGTCAGGAGTTCGAGACCAGCCTGAGCAAGAGCGAGACCTTGTCTCTACTAAAAAAAATAGAAAGAAATTATCTGGCCAGCTAAAATATATATAGCAAAAATTAGCCGAGCATGGTGGTACATGCCTGTAGTCCCAGCTACCTGGGAGGCTGAGGCAGTAGGATCCCTGAAGCCCAGGAGTTTGAGGTTGCTGTGAGCTAGGCTGATGCCACGGCACTCACTCTAGCCCGGGCAACAAAGCGAGACTCTGTCTCAAAAAAAAAAAAAAAGAAAGAAAGAAAAAAAGAAACTACCAAGCATCTTTAAAATCACTGCATGTTTTACACTCCCAATCTGCAGTGTATGAGAGTCCAATTGCTCAACATTCTCACCACCGCTTGGTGTTGCCATTCTTTCTACTTTCAGCTATTCTAGTAATGTGGCAGCATATGCTCTCTGCTCTCAACTGTGAGAACACATACGCACACACACACGTGTGTTCTGCTCTTTTATCAACGTAACATACACATTCTCTCATACTAACAAATGTTCTTTAAAGTACAATTTTAATGTCTGTATAATACTCTATAATTTCTTGACTACTTTTAATAGCATTTTTTTTACTATCATAAATGACAATGCGATGGAACACCTTTATACATTGACATTGGGATGTTTGTTATTCCTAAGTAAAAATTAACAGGTGTGTAATCACTAGATTGAGAGATAAGAACATTTTAGAGGCCTCAGATATATATTGCAAATTTCTTTCTAAAATAATTTACACCTCATCAAAAATGCAAGGTAGTGTTCTTTATAACCACGACTTTTCTACTATTAAGCGTTTGAATTTTTTCAAATTCCAATATAGTAATTTAAAAATGGCATTTTATTCTACAATTTCTTCATACTAAGTGAATTTGATTATTTTATGAACATAATTAGAGTAACTTTATACATTTCACTTTTAAAATATGTATTCTTGTTTCTTGTTCCTTTTTAATCTATTAGTGCCTTTTATTTTGCTTGTATCAGTTATTATAACCTGCTTATAGAATGATATTAATTCTCTGCTTGACATATTTGTAGTCAACATTTTTTCCAGTTTTTTTAAATGCTTGATTTTGTTTTAAGCAGAACAACCTTCTACAGACCAGAGATGACAAAGTGTCATAAACAAAAGAATATGATGAACTCAATGCTGCACCTGGGGCCAACTAGAAAAAAACAAAATAAAGCAAAAAATCATTTTTAGGTGTTTCTGACATTTTAAAAGAGGATTTTATTGGTGTAATAAAAGACAGTAGTTATGTAGCAGTATTTTGTTACTAATTTCTGGAAGTATCTTTAGAGTTAGCCCCTATTTTTATGTGCAATAAAGACATCATTAATGCAGAGAAAACTTTACTGATGATTAAATGTAAATTAGCTGATCATATTTAAGATCATGTCTGTATGGTCCGAGTAGAAAATGGAGGCAATGATTTAACTGTATACAATTCTCATAGTTATTTATGTTCTGATCAGTTAGGCTACACAGGCAAGCCAAGAGTTATTAACTATATGCCATAAGTTGTTTTAATCAGATACCTGGGATTTGTTTTAATTATGTATGGTGAGACATGCAGACATAGAAATGACTTTCATAAGGAAGGATTTTATTATACTCACAGACACCTAGAAGTAGGGGCCACAGCGAGCCGTGCAGGGTCACATGGGGGAGTAGCAGGGTTGATTGGGAGGCAGAGGGAGGCAGGGAAACATGGGTAAGAGAAAGGCTGTGTAAGCAGGTGTCGGATTGGCTGGTTTGGACAATTTCAGTGAGCTTTGGAGTGTGAGGGTGTAAAGGTGCAGTTTTCTGGTTCTTGGCCCTGCAATGTTAGAGCAGGTGAATAGTGGCCCCAAATGCTAGAGCCTGATAAAGGAGACAGTCGGAGGTGTGGGCTCTGGATGCGTTGGTTTGCATAGGAAAAGCATGCTCACATGTGTGCTGTGTACTCCCTCTAGGAACTGCCTAATCCTGGGAGGGGCTGTCCCTCCAAGGTCAGCAAGGCCCCAGAGTTCAAAGCATCAGACTACAGAAAATAAAAACAGGGTTAATACATATGTTAACAGAAACACACTTCTCACATTCCTTTATGTTGCCAATAGAATTTGAAAAATGCTCTTTTTTACACAGTTTCCAAACATTACAATCCCATTTTTCTTCTAATCTTATCCAAACACATTTCCCTTTGCAACATGCCTCATGTTGCTCTTTCCTCTCCTCTGCTCACCTCTCTTTCACGCTCTCATTGCTTATGTCGGGGTGAGTACTGCCCTCCCCTGATGCCTTCCGGTGCTTGTCTTTGCTCCTCTCGGTCCTCTTCTGTATTCCTGGGGTGGTCTAATCTTTCAACACCGCCTTTCATGAGCCACTCATGGCAAATCTGTCCATGTCCCCCTATTTTCTTCATATCAAATCAAAAATTTCCAGCCTAGATTAAAATTTTCTTTTTCTACCATTCCCATTTTCTTAACTATTGTTGCCTTTCCAAATACTGTCTATTACACAAGGCCTCTGCAAGCTCCACCACCATTACCAAGCACTGCCTTATTCTCACCAAACTCCCCTCCCCACAGACAATGATAAAAATTAGCTCTGATTGGAGTTGCTCGATTACTGTGTATTGCAAATGCATCATCCTTCTCTTCAAGTGGGATGCTCCTTGAGGACAAACGTGTTATTTGTCATCAACTACTAGGCTAGCACAGAACTTAGTCACTACTGCCACACTGCACTCTCTCCACAGAGAATGTTGTTCCTATAACTTGCCCAGCTAGAAATCATCTCTGTATCCCTCATCCAAAACTCAGCTCTTTGAAGACCTCCGTGACCACTCCAGACAGGTAGTCACTTCCTCCTCCTAAAGGCCATAATGTTTTGTTTGAACACAACTACATTCCAGCATTTGACCACAATCGTCTACTTCCCCCGTCTGTCTCCACGGCCATGCAGAGACCATAACTTGCACATGGCTGCATCTTCATAGCCTGACAGTAGTGCGATACACAGAAGATGCTCCACATGTCTGAAGCATTAATACTTAACACTGGGACTCCTGACTACAATACCTACAACACTCCTGTTTTGTACTGTTTGGTTTAAATTATTTGTTTTTAATCTTTTTTTTTTTTTTGTGTGTGTGTGTGTGTGTGTGTGTGAGACAGGGTCTTGCTCTGTTGTCCTAGCTAGAGTGCAGTGACATAGTCATCATAGCTCACAGCACCCTCAAACTCCTGGGCTCAAGTGATCCTCCTGCCTCAGTCTCCCAAGTAGCTGGGACTACATATGCTTGCCACCATGCCTGGTTAATTTTTCTATTTTTTGTAGAGATGGGGTCTTGTTCTTACTCAGGCTGGTCTTGAACTTCTAACCTCAAGCAATTCTCCTGCCTTGGCCTCCCAAAGTGCTAGGATTACAGGTGTGAGCCCCCACTCTCAGCCTTTATTTTTAATTATTATTGTTTCCCTTTAGAGGACACTTAACATTTTACCTATAGGTTAATAAATCCAGTCCATTCATTTGAGATGTTATTAGATAATTCACATCACTTCCATAATAATTATTTCAATAGATGTGTAGTTTTTATTTGACCATTATGTATCTTATATCTCTTGTTCCTAAGTTTTTTTTTTTTTTTTTATCAATTCGGTAATGATTTCCTTCTAGTCTGCTACCAAAATACTCACCTAATTGCAGTAGATATATAATGGGTCTACCTATTTTTCTCTCTAGATTTATACTTCACTCTCTATTTATAGCTTTTCAGTGTTGGCAGGTGTGATGTTCTATCATTTAAATATATCAGGAAAAAGGTTGTTTTTTAGAAGAGTTATATATATATAAAACTTTATATGTTATATATATAACATATATATATATATATATATATAAAGAGAATCTTCCCTTAAAAATGTTCTGTACACAAGAGATATTTTCAGCAAAAGAACAAATCTGAAAAAGTATATAATCCAAAACTCAGGCAGCTTGATTAGTAACTGTAGTTTTTAAAAAAAGCTCATGCCAAATATCAATGAGCCAATTTGTTTGAATCCTACACCCACTCCTACTAAGATTTATTTAGGCCATGTCAAGATGTTCTTATTGGATCACTATGTCCAAGAGGAAAACATTCATACAGATAAGCTGATTTTTCACTTTTATAAGCCTTTTCCCATATCTTCTCTATACCTTATCTGCATTCACAATAAGATACGTATATTTTTAAAATGAAATGTATTCACATTAATCTTATTTCTTGCCTGGCTTAAAATTCTTCTGTGGTTTCCAGATTCCTTCTCTTTGCATTTAATTCCTCATAGCAACTTACTTTTTCCTTTTTGTCCAATTTTATCTGTCCCCATCTGCCCCAGCACTACAGAGTTCCTTCTAGTACCTTGAATAGACTATGCTATTGCACAGGTCCGTGCCGCGATGCCTCTGCTCTCGCCATTAGGTCTATTCCTAGTCACCCTCTGGAATCTGGTCAGTGTCAGCCCTTCTATAAAATGCTTCCAGCTGTCCCTAAGAAGGAGTGACTGTCTCCTCCTTTAAGCCCCATTGTACCTTGTTCATACATCTCATAGTAAGAAGCTTTATTAATGTCTTTGTTTTATTTGTAATAAATGTTGTAAGCTTCTTGAAGTAAAGGATTACATATGGCCTGGTGCCTACCTCTTAGGAGGAGCTCAATGCATGTGTCATGAAAAAATAAATGGAGACAGGTATTTAAACATATACATAAAATGCAATATGATGAGTGCTACAATAGAGATGTGGCCAATATGCATGGGGAAGATAGCTTGTAACTCTCACAGCTCTACTGGGGTATTTCAATATGGCTGGGGTATGTGAGAACTCCTATGATCCATAACACTTAGGAATTATGAAAGATATTTGCAGACAAGATCTCTGCCCTCATACCACAAACACCTGTTGACAGCTCCCTGATGCCAGGCACTGTGCTAGGAGCTGGGTATACAGAGATAAAAGACTTTATGTCTGTTTTCAAACAGCTCATGGTCTGGTTTTGGAAAAGAACAATAGGCAGGTAATTACACTGTGCATAAATCCTGCAACAGTGAGTGGTATATGTATGTGATGTAGCAGCACATAGGAAAGGCGTCGTATTTAAGCTTTAAATTTAGGAAAGCCTTCCCTGACGAGATGACACGTGATCTGCCTTCTGAGGGGATGAACTGAGATGTTTCTGGGAGAGACACAAGTACTGCCACGGCTCAGAGATGTTGAAGATTGTGGCAGTAACTTAGAGGCGGCATGGCATGGCGGATACTGGAGTTGGTGGGAGGAAGAAGAAACATGAGATGATGATGTCACCAAGTCCCACTCAGATCACAGGCAACTGCTAAAATGTGCACCATTCTGTGCCACCCTCTGTGTAAAAGCCTGCATCGGTGTGCCTCTGCTGGTCACTGCTCATGTAACTTACCCCAACCTGCTAAGGTCAGCAGGACAGTCTTGTATGTAGGGCACATACTGAAGGGAGGTGAGGCAGGAGAAAAAACAAAAATTAAAAAATACACGGGAGGCATTTGAGGGAATCCAGGTAAGAAATGACAAGAACTTCTATTAAGATGTTGATCTTGAATATAAAGATAAGTATTCAGCTAATTCAAAATGATAAAAAAGTGAACTTCAGTGTATTATGTTTGGAGGAATGAGAGAGAGGAAAGTGTCAACATTGGCTCCTTTTATTCAGGCTTTAGTGACTGGTGAGGGGTACAGTTACCAGATAAAGTACAGGACACCTAGTAAAATTTGAATGCAACTGTTGAATGGGGAACATTTATACAAAAACTATTATTTGGTGCTGATCGTAAATTCAAATTTAACTGGATGTCCTGTTGTTGTGTTTGCTAGATTGGGAAACCCTGACAGGTGGTACATTTTATGCCAGAGAACAGAAAAGAATGAGCAGAGAGAGTGAGTGAGAGGACTAAGGGGTCTGTTTTGGACACGTGGAGGACCACGCAGCCTGCAGTGCACTCAGGTGTCTGTGTTCCCCCAGAGTCAATGACTAGGAGTTCAAGAGAAACATCCAGACTGTGCAGTTATGACTAAAACCTTAGCTCAATGAGATGGATGTGGAGGAGTGGGTAGAGTGAGCAGAGAAGGGCTGTGGAGGGACTCTTAGGAGCCCAACCACTCAAGGTTTTGTAGAGGACAAGGCATCCTTGACAGAGAATGAGGAGTGGGTAGAAGCATCCCGACAACGTGGAGTGCGTGGTAGCATAGAAACAAGAAAAGAGAGCATCTCTATAAGGAGAGAATGGCTGACAGCTGCAGAAGCTTGGGGAGATGAAGTGCGAGAAGAAATATCAAGGGCGGCCATTGGGATGAGCAGTTTCAGGAAGGGTGGGGTGAGAAGCCAATTGTACATGCTCTTTACACATCCTCACCTCTCATAAGCACTTGAACCTAGTTGCTGAACTCATTTGTCTGCAGTTGCCGTTATGTAAATCATAAGGTTATGTTTTCCATGAGAGGACAGTTTTATTAATCAATATAAAATATTAAGTCCTACAAATAAACAATGAGTAACAGTTGGAACAGCAAATTGCAAATATTTATTGAATGCCTACTATGATCTAGCCAAAATGTTAGGCACTGCAAATGTGCTAAACAGTGCTGAAACAATTCCTAGCTTCAGAGAGTCAAGAATCTAAGGTGGAAGGACCAATATACGTTAAATAGAAATGGGCAACCTGCCTAGCACAACTAGTGCTCATCAAATATCAAGTGTTAGCGAACTTAGAAACCCCCAAATTTGTTTTGTCCCTAGTAATGAACACTTGTGACAGATCTTTCAGCAAAAGTGAAAGCGATTTTTGAATCTTATTTTTTAAGCAGAAGACTAACCATAGAAAAGCAATTTATTTCTACTGTCACCATCTGAATGTATTTGAACCAGTCACAGCTATCCAAACTGACCCTGTGCAAGGGAAGCCAGACCTAGGCATGCTTGGGGAAGTAGCAGCCTTGGGCCATGCCTGCATACCCACACATTTTCAGGGTACATCAGATGATATATGATACCCAGCCTATCCAGATTTTCTCGTTAAAACAGTGTATATAATAAAATGAAAATAACGATGTTATACCTACTGTGTAACCACCTGTCAGTAAATTTATGAACAATTAGAAAATGAAAGTACTTTCCAGGGAGCAATTTGTAGAAGCAATAAAATGCTCATTTTTTTTTCAGAAATATAATAGGACAACAAATTTTCTCTTTTTCCCCCCAAAACAGCTCTTACAGTAATTAATCAGCTCTGTTTTGTTGTTGTTGTTTTGAACGTTTCAGTTCTTCAAAATGCACTAGATAGGCACAACTGTGGGCGATGAAGGAGTCATTTAAAATTTCCAGGAGAAGTGAAGCTTAGCGCCCAGCCTGTTTTGCATTTCATAGGTAGTCACACTTCTTAATAAACCTGGGTTTATGTGCACTGTCTCAGGGGCTTTCCCACTCAGAAACAGATGCCAGCATTTTCCTTTGTGGAGCACACATTCAGCCCAAGACTTTCCTTCAGAATGTACGTGCTTTTCCCCTTCAGCTTTCTAAGCAGGTGACCTGAGGTCTCCCAACCTCCTATGGTAACAAAGACTGATAGTAATAATTACACTTTCTGTTGGAGAAAAGTCTTTCTTCCACGTTATCTCCTTTAAATGATCACGGGAGTGGGTGTTAGCCCCCATTTAGAGCTGAGGAAGTTGAGACTCAAAGAGATAAATGAGTGGCCAGAGGCTGCATAGTAAGGAGAAGGACTAAATAGCAAACCACCTGCCAACTCCAAATCCTCTCTCCCCTGCATGAACATACTTCCCCAACACAGGTAAATCAGACATGCTTTCCAGCCGGGATCCACAGAAGGCAAGGGTTCCGTAGCCTCCAAAACAAAGTGTGCTACCTGGGAGAGAGACAGGGAGCTCCCTGGCCAGCACCCTGGGGATCCGCCCCAGGGTCATGGAACCTCAGAAGCGCTGTCATTGTCTCCCGGTCCCTGGGGCTCTTCCCCACGCAGGTCCGCAGGTCCAGGCAGGACCGGACTGCAAGGACTGGCCGCTGCGGCCAGCAGAGCGGATGGCGCGGGCTTCCTGACCCACATCAGGCTTGGTCCCTGCTGGTGTGAAAACACCAATTTCCTAGCAAAGCAACGTCAGTTTCTCTCCCTCTGCTATTTCACCCCTTTCTTTTAATCTTTCTTATTTTTATTGTTCATCTCAAGTCCCTTTTTTTTGTGCTTCTTGCTTCTTCAGTGGCCTTTTTATAGGTTTCTACGCTCCTCTCTCCTCTTTCATGTCTGGCTCTTTTGTGAGAGGCCCTCTCTCCTCTGTCCTCTTTGTTGTTTGACTCCCCTTTCTAAGATGCCTTTCCCTCAGTTCATTGTTATTCTCCCTGAGATTTTTCTCTTGTAACCCGATGGACTTGAATTTTGATCTTACTGATGGACTAAAGCTTTGTCATCCCCCTGTTTTCTTTGTGAGTCCATTTTATTTTTTATTCTCATCATTCTTCTTGGAACAAAAAGCAAATATTTTTTAGCAGTCTATGTGATCCATCTGATGGCTTGTGTTTTGGCCTAAATGTTTGTTCTCTCTGTGATAATCAATTATTTTAATTGTAGCTGCCAGAACTCCAGAGGTAGAATGAGATGATGGCTGGTCCCTTTTCCAGTAATTGGAAACCAGGCCGTTTCTTGTAGTGTCTGCACATTCCGCAAAGGGCAAACTTATTCCCTGTCTCCTAAACAAAAGATTTTAATGGACAAATCACAAAGCTGTGGGGTTTGGTGCTCTTATCCATATGTTTTTATGGAAAACATTGAGATTTGCTTCATAATATCTGAGGAAGGGAGTGGTTTGCGGTATGTATAATTGAGCTATAACTCACATGCAGTAGAGGACAGAGATTTTAAATGTGCAGCTAGGTGAACTCATATATATGCATTCACCTGTATAACCACCACATATGATCAACATACAAAACATCCATTATTCTAGAAGATTCCATCATGCCCTTTCTCATCACTCTCTTGAACTTCATAGAAATAGAATCGTATAATAGGTGATTTGTATGTGTGGCTTCTTTCACTCAATATCTGTGATATTCTTCCATGTTGTGTGTTTTAATTGTTCTCTTTCATTGCTCCACAGTTTTTTATTGCACATATTTCATACTCTATTTATTCATTCTCTTATGATGGAGCGGTTTTCGGTTTGTGGCCATTTTGAATAAAGCTACTATGAACATTTTATTCATTTCTTTTGCTGTGTCCTTAACACCAGTTTTTCTTAGAAATACCTAGAAGTTGAATTTGAGGGCGTAAAATAGATGCACGTTTAGACTTAATAGAAAGTACCAAGCAGTTTTCTAAAACAGTTGAGCCAACTTCCACCAGCAAGTTTGAATGTTTCAGTTGATACACATCCTCACCAAGACAGTATTCTCTGTCTTTTTACATTTTAGCCATATTTAAGGCACCCGAGGAGGTTAGAATTTAAAAGCTAACTACATGAAATACACCAATGTTTCAACAGCCTTGTGTATCACACGTATCCTACATGGATCCTCAAACTCTTTTGCTTTCTTGACTCCCAAACCCTCGGCTGCTGGCTCTGCCTCCTCTGCCATTGTGTCTGGCCAGCTCCATGGAGGTACTTGCAGTTCTGCCCTCTGAAGCTGACCATGTGAGCCCCTCAAATCTCTGGACTCTCTGCCATATCCAACCGCAGATGCAAGTGCAATTCTTCAGAGCACAAGCTCTGGATTGCCTAGTGGTCGCAGCAGGGGTGTTGAAATGCAATCCAGTCCAAGGAGCTCATTCCCTGGGAGTAAACTTACACCAAAGGAAGACAGGAAATGCAAGGAGGAGGAGCCCGGGCTGTGCGTTCTCTCTCCATGCCTCCTGACAATGGATGGTCTCAAGCACACGCTCTCTCTAGAGCCTGTTGGTGGGATTCCAGCGTGCTTGGCAGAAACACCTGCCCAGCTGCCAGGGACTTCTCTCCTCTGCTTATTGTTGGTCTGCAGCCAGCACTGACAAGACATCACCCTGTGCTGCTTCTCACCCTCCTCTCCCTCACTTCCTTCGCCTTCACTCTCTTTGCCCTGGGATTTCACCACAAAAATAAAGCATAAGTGTCTAATCACTCCCTTGGGACCTCTTTTCTAGAGACCCAGAACTAAGATAGTTTACACATTTCTTAAGATTTTAAATAGGCTTGGTTAATATCGCCAATCCATCCAATTTCTAGAGGACTGAAGTGTGTGTTAGCTGAGAAACCAAGACTGAAAGGAGGAGAAAAACGACTCACACGAGAGTTTGAATGGCCAAGTTCTAGTCTTGGCTTATTTATATCTGTGGGTTTCGGGGCATTGCTCTGCGGCTCTGGCTTGCTAAGGCTTGCAAGGATGGAGTGGAACTGTTAGAGATACTCTATTAAGAGAACTTTAACATCAAATATGCTGTCATGTGAAACTGCTTACCCAGTGGTTACCATTCATTCAACAGTATTGGGTTTTCTTCCCCTTCCCTTCAAAGAAAGGCATCCTCCAAATTAAGAAATTCTCTTCTTTTCCAATAACATTCCGACCATTATAACATTATCACTAAGAATTTTTTTTAAAAAATGACATGTTAACTAGATTTAGTGTCAAATGAATAATAATAAAATAGTTAACTAATTACACTGTTTCACTCAGTGGAGAATATCTTTCTTTTTGTCTTAGGCCAATTTTACCAGTGTTTTCACACTCCTTTCTTCTGAGCCACTTTCTGAGTGGCTCTGATTTCATCCTTTGCTGGTGCAATAGTATTCAACTATTCATACATAATTTATTCATCAAGTGCCTATTATACACTAGGCACTATGTTTGGTACTAGAAATAAAATACTGAACAAAAACAGAACAGTCTCTATTTGAGGTCCAGTGGGGAGAGAGATGTTTATTACTAAATTAGGAAAATATATGTAATAATGCAGCCAGTGCTCTGAAAGTCATGCAGAGGCTCTCGGGTGCTAGAATGGGTGGAGCTGGCCTAGCAGGGAGGCTGAGAGCAGGCGTTGCTGAGGGAGGGAGAGATGAGATGAGATCTGGAAGGTACTAAGAGGTGAATGGTGGGGGAAAGATTTAGGGAGAAACAGCAAATGTGCAGACCCTGAGGTAGGTCTGAAAAACATGAAGCTCTGAAAGAAGAACACTTTGGCTGGCTGGAGTGCAGGATCGGAAGCAGGGAGTGCTTTTAGATCAGGCTAGAGATGGCTATGGGTGAGTGCTCTAGTGAGCACAGGCTGTCTTAGGGGCTTTCATAACGTCACTAGAAGCAATGGGAAGGAATTTAAGGTTCTAAACACTGCATGTGTGTGTATGCATGTGTGTGTGTGTGTGTGTGTGTGTATGCTTGTGTGTGTATAATGATTAAATGATTGGACTTTTTTATGAACTCATTTTGGCCACAGGGGCAATTGGATGTGGTCAAGAGGAGATGTGGAGTGGTTCCCAGGTGTCGGAGAGAAGAAATGGGAAGTTATTGTTTAATGAAGACAGAGGTTGGGAAGGTGGGAATGTTCTGGAGATGAATAGGGGTGATGTTTGTACAATACTGTGATTGCACTTAATGTCAAAAAATTGTACACTTTAAAGTGGTTAAAAGAGGAAGTTTTATGTTATGTATGTTTTGCTAAAATAAAAACCATTAAAAAGAGTGTGTGTGGATAAAGAAGTTAGTAGGTCTTTGCAGTAATTCAGGTGAGTGACAACGGTGTCCTTAAGTAGCTTGTTGGCTAGTGGAACTGGGAAGAAGTGGACAGATTCAGGAAATATTTTTGAAGACTGGTGAACAGAATTTGGTATGAAAGAGACAGGCTAGGTATTCACCAAACAGAAACAACCCCCGGCTCTCGAAAAAACATACCTTTTTATATTCAGTCCTTACCCTCGTCTCTAGTCTGCCTTCTAGACGTCTGTGACCAGAGTTGGTGCTGTCACATGTTCTGAAGATGGCACCGCCTCCATGGACTTTTATTCCTGCATGACTGCCTGGAACCCAGACCTCTGCCCCTCCCACCTCCCTGACAATCAGAATATACGGGCAAGCAGTGGAGTTTCGTTGTGTTAAGCCACTAAGATCCTGAGCTGTAAGGAGCTAGAGTTACCTTAGTCAGTACCTGATCTGGACTGAACTGTGTCCACCCAAAACTCCTAAGTTGAAGCCCTAACCACCAATGTGATAGTATTTTGAGATAGAGCCTTTGAGGAGGTAATTAGGGTTAAATGAGGTCATAGGGGTAGGGCCCTAATCTGATAGGATCTGGTAGGTCTGTGTCCTTATAAGAAGAGAAAGAGACACCAAAGGTCTCTCTCTGTAGCACAGAGAAAAGGCCCTGTGAAGACACAGCAAGGAGGCTCTGTCTACAAGCCAAGGAGAGAGCTGTCACCAGAAACCAAGCCCAATGGCACTTTCATCGTGGACTGCCAGCCTCCAGAGCTGTGAGAAAATACATTCCCATTGTTTAAGCCACCCAGCCTAGGGTGCTTTGTTATGGCAGCCCACGCAGACTGAGACAGTGCCACTGGCTAAAGGGACTGAAGCCTGCAACTGGGATGATGGTCATGTTTCCAGTTCACGGACTCAGACGCACAGTGGTGCCTGTCACTGGGGAAGGGACAGTGGATATAGGGCAGGTTTGAGTTCAGTTCTGGACATGTTGACTTTGAGGTATCCCTAAGACATTCAAAAGAAGACACCAATTCAGGCTACTTGGAGAATGAACAGACACTGCCAGGCCACACTATGATAGATTTTCCCCATTGCTCAGTTCAAACAATTTTCTCTAATTGCTTTATGAGTGTACCCACTATCTCTTCTCAAGAATAAAAATTTCCTTGGACTTTTTTCAACCTTCCTCCCTCATAGTTTCTAACGTACCCTGAATATAATTGACATTCAGTGAATAAATATATCATTTTATTGACTTCTTAAGAAGTGGTGGTTTGGTATCCAGAAGACAGACCTACCCAGAGTATCTTAGAATGTTTAGGGTAGGAACTAGACTCGTGGGTCAGCTACTCACCTGCTGTGGCATTCTCCAAAGTGCAAAAATGAAAGAAAAGAACATTCCATAAATGTGACTGTCCTCTCCTTTGCCAATGCCTCTGCTCCCCATTAAAAATACAAAAATAAGGGCAAATATGAGAATTAAAGCAGGATTCAATTTAATTTTCCATTGAGCAAACGTTATCGATAGCTGTCATCCACACTGCACACTTTTGGTGCTCAGGTTGACACAACCAATCTGTCCTCCAAGTGCTAAAATTACAGCATGAGGGAGCACGGAGATCACCTTACAAAAGACAGATGAGGATAATTTACATTATTTTATCTTCAATATGTAGCAAAGTACTTGATTCCAAGATGGTGCTTGACAAATTCTCCTTGAATATGCTTTCATTTAGTAGTTATTAATTCGTATTTGGTGAACGAGTGAATGCAACAATGGATAGGCCATGACATAAAACCATCTGTAGAAATTTTTTTTCCAAAACATTTTATAAAATGTATACTCTCAGGAAGAAAACTCTAGAAGGTTAGAGCAGGAATGCATGTCAGAGACCATCTACTTCCATTTCCTTATTTTACACAGCAAGCAACAGATCCTGGGAAGTTAATCTATGTGCTAATCTAAGTTCGCACAAGTAACCAATATTGAAGTCGACTCCTGGATCTTTTGACTGACCATGCTTTCTCATAACCGTGTGATTATTTTCTACAAGGAGAGCTCTAGACCCTCGCATTTAAAGGATGCTTGAAACACGGGTTATCTCAGGACCCTACATTGCTCTGAAGAAACACAAAGGGGCCAGTCCAGCTTTCAGCTTGTGAGGAGGGAGCAGGCTGGTGGTCTGAAAACTCATTTCAGCAGAGAGATGTGCTGAATTTACTGAATGAGAGAAGCTGAGGCACCTAGAAAACAGGCTTACTGAGGAGAGAGCTCGGCAGCTTGCCAGAGGGCATGCTATCAAAATGTGAGAAGCAGCAGCTCAACTTTTCACCTAAGTATGTGCAAGGTGACACTCTGGGAGATGTGAGCAGGAGCAAGGCAGGACCCAGCTGCATGACTTTCATCCTTGAAGCTGTTGTCCTGAAACCTGGGTCCCTCATTCATTACCATAAATCCGCACTCTTCCCTGGAATTGCAAGAATTACAGCCCCTCTTACCTAGCTGTGTTCTGTGGAAGCTAAAGTTCCTAAATCCAAACAGAATCCTTTCACTGCTGAGAGTAGAACTTTGCATAATCATCTTGTTTGCAGGCCAACTAAATGTAAATATATGCAAACGCACTGGCAAAGTTGGCCTGGCCCTCAGGCCTTCCAAAGAGACCTTCCCTGCTGCAAAAGTTGAGCACTGCCTGCTTAGAGGGAGAAGGATTAAGGACCTGGCAGAAGAGAGGGAACAAGAGATAACTTTAGAAGGAAAAAAGTAGGGAAAAGAGATGTAAACTAATCCTCCTGTTAATAAGAAGTCAATATTGCAAAGCAAAACTCTTGCTAGGGCAGCGCAGGGGTGGATTTCATCCACGGGAGCCGCAGTTTAGGGAACATTTACTCACCAGAGACAGGAAATCACTGCAAGGCAATAGTTTCTGAGGGAAATGGGAGCATGTTCTAAATTGTATTATGCCCAGAAATTGCTTTTCCCTTCCTAAAGTCAGGGAAGTCTATAAAACTGCGCTTGCTGCAGCCACAATGGGTACTTTGTCGCTGATGTTTCTTAGAAGAACCTGTTTCACATTGGCACGGACGCCCAGCCAGCATTCCGCAGACCTCTGAGGTACCAGATGGGAATAGGGGGGACAAGGCAGGACGCACACCCTGGCGTCTGAGTGTGGAAGGCACACTGCAAACTCACAGCAACGAGCACATCTTCTCAAAAGGAAACGCGCAGTGTGGCTGGGTACGCCTATATAATACGTGATTCGTAGTTTATTTCTGCACCTACATGCCTAAATCAGTTTGTTTTAGTTCTCTTCAACCAAATATCTTTATTTTTTTTATCGTGAAATACCTGTTGATTACTCATTATATGCCATATGCCTTCAATAAGCGGTTTTGAGCATCTGTTCTATGTGAATCCTGTGCCACACCTTTGGGGTACACATTTCTGTCCACACGGAGGTAAAGACTTTGTCCCATCCTCACGGTGCATATGTTTTGGGGAAGGATTTCAGTGGTAGGTTTAACACAATGGTAACAGCGTGGTGCGACAGAGTTGCACCCAGGGGTTTTGGAACTTGGAAGGCCTGAGCTCAAATGACACCTGCAGGTATTTACAAGAGGAGGGCCCAGAACTGAGCAGGCAGAAGTAGGGCACTGTGGGGTGCACTGAAGGGCAGAGAGAAGGTGGAGGTCACCACCACCCCGGGCCTACCATGACCAGCCAGGCCTACTGCACCTCGTGGAGGCCCTGAATGGACAACTTCAGCCTGACATGGCACCATGTCTTCTGGATCTTCTCTTAAGAAGAAAAACTCTTCACTAAGGGATCTGTCCAGTGCAGTCTGGTTCTTCCCACTGGGCAGGTGCGTGTACACGCCCCAGGGGCCCACACCTGCCCACTCAGGGTCAGCAGGCAGGACCTGGGGGACTGTGGCGGAGAGGCAGGGCAAGGCGTCTGGCCCAGAGGCACCTACGCCCACCTTACTCAGAAAGCTGTGGGCCATGAAGATGCCCAAGCAGCTTTGTCCTTGACATGCCATCACCTCCCGAACGGGTGTGCTCCTTGAGGACGTGTCAAACCCAAGACTTCCGTTGCTGGTTGGAACCTGTTCCCGTCTGTGGGAGGCCCGAGGTTCTCACCGCAGCCCCTTCCCCCCACCCACAGCTGCAAGGGGATCTCACGTCAGGCCTGTCCTGTTTGAGGGGCGTCCAGCCCCTGCCTGGCACTTTTCCAAAGTGAGTTTCCTTTGGAAGTTTCCTGGGCGCCTGCTGACTGCCCCGGTCTCTCTCAGAGCTATCCTTGGGCGTCTTTTTAATGGCCTGACCTTAATTGCGTTTTCCTGTATGCGCCGTGGCAGTCAGCATGCAGTTTAATAAAACATTTTCAAGCTGCTGGGCCCATTCTTCCCTCCCCACTTACATCTTATGCAGTAGAAGATTTTAAGCCTTATTTTTAAGGTGATTGATTTGGTGTGTTTTCCACTTTCTTTCCTGCTGTGGGGACATTTTGCCTCTATGTGTGATAATTTTTTTTTAAAGCAACTTTGATTTTCCTGTCCCCTCACTTTCCACCCTGCTGTTGCAGAACCAAGGACTGGGAAGCTTTATTCCTCAAGTAGCTATTTTGTCTTCTCCAATTCTGTTATTACTTGTTGGTACTTTGGATTAGCCGTGGCCTGGGATCAGGGCTTGTCATTCAGCACTCACATCGGTGGCATGTTTAAAGTGGGCACTTGGGGATATATGTGCCCCAGTCACAGATTTTTTTTCTTTGAAAACTGGACAATAGACTGTTTTATTTTGGGATGTAATAGCAGATGAGGGAAATTCATTACAAATGAAGAGGTTGCATTCAGCACGCAGGAGGGGCCCCTTAAACATGCAGTCTTAGGAAGGACTCCAAGTTTTGTATTTCTTAGCCTAAATCATATTGATGCTGAGATGGAAGGCTCTTAAGAAAAATAAAACCTTTGATGATGACGTGATTATTATTTCTTTTTTGTCTAAAAGTTGTCTACTTCATTTCTTAATTCTCCCAATTATGTATTGTTTCAATTTCAAAAACATATAACCATGTCCAGAAGTATCTCTTGGACATGAGACTGTAAAATTATGACAACAATATCAAATATAGTTATGAGAAGAATATTTTAAAATAACAAGAGGAATGATATAAAATTTTGAAGACACACACAAACACACAGACATTCTTAAATATTCAGAAGGTGGCACGAATCTTCTGCTATTATCCACAAAACCTAATATAACTTATTAAAACCTGTGGGACCAGTGGGTTTACTTTTATGTGATAAAACCATATTTGGGTGAGTACAGGATTAATAGCTCCAAGCATCACTGAACCACCCTAGCATAACACGTCATGAAATTTTAGAGGTATTTTCAGGAATTAAGCTCGAAGCCTAAAACAAATAATTTTAATAAAGTATAGAGTATTGTGCACTTAATGCACAACAGCCTTATGAAGGAGGTGGGGTAGGCTTTCTTTCTCACAGTTTACCTATGAGGACCCTGAAACTTAACAAGGTCACAGAGTGACCAAGAGTTAAATTTTACATACCTCCCTTCTAGAAGCAGCTTAGTAAGTGAGTTCCTTCTCTGTATACATTTGAATTAAGGCTTAGGCTATCCTTACCATTGCCTTTTCTGTTGGATTAACCTCGACATTATAGCACTTGGAAAACACAAGCCCAACTACCAGTGACCAGAGATGTGATCAGTTGTCCGTGGTGACGTGGGACGGAAGGAGGAGCGTGGGGGGGAGGGGAGAGGAGGCAGAAGCTGGCCGAGCCTGCTGTGCCCCACATGGGACAGTTTCAAGCAGTTCCCTCCTGCTTCTTGCTGAAGGAGCCCAAGCAAAGCAGCAGGGGTGCAGAGGCCCTCAAGCGCGGCATGCGCCATCTGCCCAGGCAACCTCGGGGTGGCCTGGGAACCAGGGTGGGAGCACCACGGGCTGTCCTGGGACCAGGGTGCACCAGAGAAGCCCACAGGCACAGCCTCAGGGCAGCTGAGCCTGCTGTGTGCTCTCCCACCTGCCCCCAGGGAGGCAGCCTGAGGACACCAAGCCATGGGCCACACTCCTCTGTCCCTTCTTTCCCTTTCTCTGGGACCCCCCCACCTTTCTCCGTGTCGTCATTTTCAACCACATCCTCCATTTGTGGCTCTGTGGGCCTCTGCCGGTGTTTTCAAGTTCTCCTTCCATCTCTTTCCTTTGCCTCCTTTTTCTTTTCTAGATCTTCCAGGCCTGAGTCACTCCCCCAGCCCCCTTATTTGTGCCACCTAGACTCCTGTCAAGAGGAGCGTTCCATGTCGACTCTGCCATGCTCTCTTTCAACAAGCTCAGGTTCACCTACTCTGGAATGCCATGTGCAGAAATGTGTGTGTGTGTTGCAAATAGTAATGTATAAAATCTATGTCCTGAATCAAAAAATTAACTGTGAACTTTGTGTATGAAGGAGACCAAATTTTTTGTCCTCGAGAAACTTGTGCCTTGGAAATGGCAAACTCACCCCACTGCCATTAGATTCCAGGCCATGGCAGGGTGTTTAGAAAATACTCTAAGTTCCATTTAAATTTACTGTTTGGCATTTTTGGGACACACAAGAATCTCTTCTGCCAACCTATAAATTCATTTAAAATCTGTGCTTTCCCTTTGAAAAATTCTAATAACTAAAAGAGCCAACAACTATACCATAATTAATGATTATCTCTATTACCAGATAGAGCTTTCTTTTTTGGCACTGACCTGTATTTAAGTGACATTCTGAGGGCAGTATTTCTGCCACTCCATGAATCAACATTCACACGTCAAACACAGGGAGATTCCCTTTGCTTTCACCCCAAAAAAATCCAGTAATAAAACTCCAGCTCCTGGGAGATGCATGGCTAACTTACCCGGGGATTTTAGGTCACCCAGGTAGCTGTTATGTTGGTTTGAGGTGGAAATAATTTATCTAAACAGAAATTAAGAAGAAGTTAAAAAGAGAAAAAGAAGTGAGAAAAAAGAAGAAGAATTGAAAGAGAAGGTAAAATCTCTATTTCAGCAATGTCTTCTAAAGCTGTTTATGATAAAAAGAGGATTAGGTAGCTTGTATTCCAGCTATATTAAATTAAGTCCCAGAACTCTTTCCTCAGACACACACCGGCCTGAAAACATCAATCCTATCACGACAAAAAAGCCCTTGGGAAAAGGAATCCTCCTGGCAATGTGCCATCCAGCTCTTATAAACTGTTAACCGTGGTAATGAACCAATCCGAGAGACATATTAATAATGACATGAAGAGACACATTTATTGTTGATTGTTGAGATGGTGGCAGATTTATTGCCAGCGTGCCAGGAGGGAGGGCTTGGCCCAGCAATGGTGCAATTAAAAACAAATTGAATACAGGGACAAAGAATCAATAATCTAACAGAGCAACTTTTAGTTTGCAAAATACAAATATAAATTAATTGACCTGAACACAGTTGCTAACTGGTCATTAATGTCTGCTTACTGGCCAATCGGAGCACATAATCCATCCCATTAAACTGACGGCAGCAGGCTGGGTTCGTGCACTTCCACTCTGCCTGCCAGGGCAGCCGTCGGGGCACCTTGCTTGGGGGTGATTTCCAACACCACTAAAGGAAAGTGGCTGTGTCCGAAATTTTCCCCTGAAGCTCTAAATTAAGGATTTTTTTAAAGGTTTCACTAAGAACTTCTTTATTCAACAGATATGTTTTTGATTTCTACCGTGTGCAGCGATCCATCCTGAGCACAGGGGGGCAAAGGGAATAAGCCCTTTTTATGGATTTTTTTCCACCAGTGTGGCCTTCTCTGGTGTGGCCGCCAACAGCCTCCCAGATGTCCACCCTTTGGGATGCTTGTTCTTTTGTAAGAACAATTGAAATTTTTCCTCAATCTTCCATATAAACATATTTGGGATATTTCGCTATCATTTTTAGGGATTAGTAATATTTTATATAAATTTGTTAAAGAGCTACTTCTATGGCCTTGCCAATCCAGATTGTCACTGCTAAGCTGTGCCTCTGTGAAAAATTATGGAGCCATTTCTGGCTCTTGCCTCTAAGGAAATTACAATCTAGTGGAGGAAGAGAGTTAGATTTACCAATAACTGAAATTTGAAATAGAACGTTACAGGTATTATAAGGAAAAGTGGCAACTGGAATTTCAGAGAAAGCCTTTAGCTTTGGGTACTTAGCCACTCTAAAATCCTTTTGTACAGTATGATAGCTACTAGCCACGTGAGGCTCTTTCAAATTAAATTAATTAAAATTATATAAAACATAAATTCAATTCCTCAGATGTACTAGTCACATCTCAGGCTCTCAATACCCACTTGTGGCTAACGGCTTGTCTGCACCCTTTTGGAGAGTCCACACATAGAACATTTCTGCCATCACAGAAAGACCTGGAGGACTGCACCGTTTACTGTAGGATTTGGACATCCAGGGAGGAGGAGAATACTGAAGGCAGATGAACTGTGTGAGAAATGGAAGAGAATGAAGGACGGTGGGCAGAAGGGATTATACAAGGACAGATTTGACTAGGTTGTGTATAGAATGTGTTATAAAAATGGAGAAATAGGAAATATAAGTGGAAAGGTAGGTTTGGCCTGGGACCGTTTAGCACTGGAAAAGATGATCTAAGAAGTTTCGACTTTACTTCACTGTCAATAGGGAGTCATTAAAATCATGAGAGCAGGGAAGTGACATGATCAGACACGTGCATCAGAAATACTTAGACAACATCGTTAAAATGAACGATAAGGAGGGAGAGGCTGAGGATTAGCTATCAAGTAGGATGTGGCAGAGGAAAGTCAGCGGAGAGTAGGATTCCGCACTTCGACGGCAGGTGTTGTGGGTACAGAAAGGGAGAGAATAACCTTATTGGACGTGACATCTGCTTTCATAGGGAAGTGAAGGGGAAAGGAGAGTCAAAGCTTAAGCCAAGGTTTTACATAAGGATGGTGTTTCCATGAATGGAGACGTGAATTAAAAGAGGAGGAACAGGTTTTGGAGTAAAGAAGTTCAGTGCAGTGTGGGACGTGCTAAGATGACTAAGAGTTACCCAAGTTGAAGAGCTCAGGAGAGAATAAGGAGAAATAAGAGAATGGAATTTGGGAAGAAATAAGAACTGGAAATTTAGGTTTAGGATTCAGATACAGAGTTGATATATTAACTCCAAGAAAGAATTTATAGTTACTCAGATAAATAAAACAGAAGGAGATAAAAAGGTTTAAGGAAGACAGATCATGACTGCATAGTTATAACACTAAAATGCTTTAAGCAGAGACAACCTGACAAGGAAAGCATCCATATTATAAAGGAACTGGTATTTCAGTCTGACCTGCTTATGTAAAAGGTGTGGAATCAAAGGTAAGTTCAGCATAGAAGTTGAGTAAAGACTCCCTGTAGACTGAGTTGCATTCAAATCACAGCCCTGTACTTATCAGCTGGTGACCTTACTCTCTCTGAGCCGCAGTTTCCTCATTCAAAAAATTAGGAAAATGAATTCCACCTTGTGGGGTTAATTGGAAAATAGAATCGGATAATACACACAAAATGACCTAAGTACAGTTAACCCTTGAACAATATGGGGGCTGAGGGCCTCAATCCCCACACTGTCAAAAATTTGAGTATAATTTTTGACTCCCTAAAACGTAACTACTAACTGGCTACTGTCGACTGGAAACCATACTGGAAACATAAACAGTAGATCAACACATATTTTGTATGTTATATGTATTATATAATGTATTCTTACAGTAAAGTAAGCTGGAGAAAAGAAACTGGTACTCAGAAAATCATAGGGGAGAGAAGATATATTTACTACTTTTTAGGTAGAAGTTGGTCACCATAAAGGTCTTCATCCTCATCATTGTCACCCTGAGTAGGCTGAGGATGAAGAGGAAGAGGAAGGATTGGTCTTGCTGTCTCAGGGGTGGCAGAGACAGAAGAAAATTTGCATATAAGTGGACCCATGCAGTTCAAACCCAAGTTACTTGAGGGTCAACTGTACTCAGTGGTGACAGCCATAGTTTATGATGATTAAGAAAATAAATTCTTGACTGTTTTCCTTGTGATTATTTTATTTCTATTCTGTTGCTTTTCAGTTTCCATACATATAGAGGATTTTAGTTGAAGAATAGTCAAAGGTTTTTTGATATTTTCATGAAAAACCAAAATAGGAATCAGTACAATTAATAGTTACTATTGTCAAGACACCATGTTTCAGGGTAAAACTTACTAACTAGGAGCTCCAAACAGGGCTTGGAATGTAAGTCAGACTCTGAATATGGGCACACTTGCTACATGTAGGCAAATGGTACTACTCTGAGTTCACAGTTTGTTCTGATGCTAAGACTGACCTCATGGGTGGTGAAGCTTGAAATCTTCTGTGGGATCCGGACTGTGTGAGGGTCACGATGAACTCTTAACCTATTAGGAGAGTTTGTGGACATTTACTAATTTGCCCGTCTTCCTGGGCGTGATTCCTCCCCTGCGGACAGCAGCAGGAATGTGCGGGAAAAGATCTATTTACTGCAGTTATTGGCAGACAGGCCTCTTAGGAAATAAGCTGAGATCACCATGCAAATTGAGCAGAACATAACAGGCATTTCATTTTCTCCTCCATCTCCACATCAGTGATGATTTCGAGAACAGGCTCTATGACTGTTCCGTTTATTTAATTCTGTTGCAAATAAGGCAGATGACAGCCCCGGGCTCTGACACTTCTCTTTCTGGCTACTGTATAAATCATCAAATCAGGTGCCAGGACTGGCGGCACCTGCTTGGATCATGTCAATGTGTCTCTCTGCCTTTGAGTCAAAACAAGTCCACACACTTTCCCAGCCAGGACTCTCAAACGGAAGTACTGTCCGCTGGGCAGGCAGGGTTAGCCCATCCTCAGCCCTGCCCATGTGTTCATCCAGTGTCACATTCTGATTTGGTCTCGTTCACCTTGGGAAATACCAACGCTTCCTGTTCTTATAATTAATAGACTATAAGTGTCACAGCAGAAATTGAGCGTGTCCCTCCTTCTCTCTTCTCCTAGACTGAGGCTGAACCTACATATTTAATGGAGGGTGGAATGGAATTCCAGAGGCCACAGAAGAAATAGCCATGAAACCTGTAAAAACTGTGTGTGCGTGAGTGTGTGTGTGTGTGTGCACGTGTGTGTGTTTTGGTCTTAGTTCCTAAGTAGAGCCAAACAAAGCCCCATATTCCTCCTCACAATAATGGTAGAACAGACCTGATAAAAGGAGAAACCAACCTTTTTGCAAAATGTGTTTTGAACTGTCTTGTCACCATCTGCACACAAATGTCATGATAGGTATCACAACCTAGGCGATTTGGCTACACGCAGTGTCAAATTCAGATAGCATCTGAGAAACGCAACCAACCAAGAGCAGGGATGGGCCTGCTCGTGGAGAGTGTGAGTGTGGGCTCCTTCCAACCCTGAGGGCAGGAGACTAGGGGTGGGGGGGTTGGTGCAAGCAGCCTGTGTGGGGACACTCTTTTGGTGAAGGAGGATTCTTGATACACCTTCCTTTATCGGGTGTAGAAAGTAATTTGAAAACAATGATTTCATTCCCCAATCTTTCTTTGTTGTACCTGTCTTCTTAGTTAACATAACCCTTCGAGAAGGACAATAGATGCAGATACAGAGATCAGTTTGATGTGGGTTGTGGAGGCTGCAAATGTCAGAGAGGAACTAGGAGGGAGAAGGGTATTTTTTTTTCACCTTCTCCAAATAAAAAGGTGAATAATGCTTAGAGTCACTACTAACTAGTAGTGTTAGCAAGAGGACCCTGAATCCTAAAGCCTCTGAAGAAAATATAAATAAGAGAGAAAGAATAAACCTTCTACTTGACCCACTAGTGGATGAAGGTGGAGAAAAGACACAGAGTACAGACTCCTGGTTACATAAAATTCCTCTGGAGAAATTATATTAAAAATCATAAAATATAATAACTACAAATGACTTCCATTCCATCAGTTCAGTTCTTCTGTTTCAAAGTCAAGGAAATGAAGCCCAGAGAAGTTCTTATACTTATTTTACTTGTGTGGTTTATTTGCACACATACATAGAATTTGCAGCTTAGAGACTTCCTTCCACGATCTTATTTCCAAATACAAATATATTTATACACACACACACACACACACACACACACATCACATAGGATTGAACTTTGCATGTGTACATATAACACAAGTCAATTATGTTGAATTCTATTCTTCACCCCAGGATAAGAAATCTAGCAAGTATCTTGAAGACACAGGGCTGAGATGTTAGGAGCAGAGCTCAGGCTGAGAAGTGAGTTTTCTGATGCCCAGTTTTGGTTTTTTCCATTCTTCTACCATGCCTCTGTGAAGAGCAAGAGTGATTATAATTTAAAATAGAGGCTGAATAAATTAAATTTATTTCAGGTTGACTGCCTGCTTTTCTTTAAGCCCACAATCACATTAATTTAAACGACTGTAATATTTGGGAGAAGAGAGGGAAATAGCAGAAAAAAGAAGTTGGTTACAAAGGAAGAGCTGAAAATAGGTAAGTCTCTGGCAAAATTGTGACCTGTGGTCCTGCCTCCCTGGCCCTGCTGTAAATGCTCCAGGTGCCCTCCCCACATCTGCCTGCTGCCCTCACCCTGGAATTGTCTCCTTGGTGTCCACCCTTCTCTAGCACACCTCAGAACTTTCATACTTTTCTCACACACAGTAGCAGTCGCCTGTCCTTTTACTCATCTGTGCATTAGCAACATGGCACAGGGAACGCAGTCCTGGCGTTGCTTTGACACTTCCTAGCCAGTGCAACTCAGACAAACCACTTTCAACTCTCTGAATCTCAATCTCCTGTCTTGGAAGGGGTGGCTCTCTGTTCACTCATCCAGGGCATTTATGAAGAATAATCAAAAGAGATCATGCTTGTAAAGCATCTTAACTATTTGTATTTTGATAACTGTTTTCCTAGAGACAAGCGCTCTCTTTGGGTTAAAACAAATAAGTCTAATGAAGGGAAGTTAAAGCACATAGTAGCTCCATCATCTTAGCGTAAGTCGTTAATCTTTCTAAGCTTCAGTTTCTTTATTTGTAAACGTGACTATGAAGTGTATTTTGTAGGGTAGATATAAGGAACAATGGAGATAAGGTTTTTACTTAAATGTGTCCAATGCTGAGGTTGGCTGGCGCTTAGCAAAATCTAGGACTGGGCTGGCAGGGAAATCGTATTTCTTTACATGTGAAACTCAACTTTGGATACCAACCAGTTTCACCTGAATTGACTCCAGGCTAAAAGACCCACAGTCTTTTGTTTACATGGAAATTGCATAAGCTTGCTGTGGAGTCTCATATGCAAGAATTTAACAAAATTCATCATTTCCAGCCCTCTGCATAAAATTGGGCCTAGCAAAAGGAGTTCATTCCATGAAAGGAAGTACTTTGTAGTAAACAGATTTCTAAACTAGTCCAGAGAGCAGGTAGAGAATACCAACACCCAAGAAGCCAAGACAGACCAGCCCTTCCCACTCCGTCTGTCCCTTGCAAACTACATCAACACAGCACAGGCAAACACAGATCTCTGTGTAGTTTCAGCATGTTGAAGAGTTAATGATAATGAGAATGAAAATTAGATCCTGGATTCTCAAAGGGGCCAGGGTTTTCAGTACTTACATAGGATAAAGTGGTAACATTTAAAATGTGTATCCCTGGAGGGATGAACTGCTAGAAAATTAATTATCTTCTTCTCTGCTTCTCTCTCTGCCTCTCTACACCATTTATTGTAGCTTTGGTGTCCCACCCCCTCTGCTAATTTTCTGTCTTGAGCTTTGTCCTCCATTTCTGCTGGTATAATGCAATATCAGCAGTAGGAAAACGAAAAAAAAATGGGAAAGAAAACACACCCCAAGAAACCTGGAAAGTTCCCGTTGCTCTAGAGCAGAGAAATGAGTTCGGACATCAGTGGCAGTAGAGGCACTGGAGTATGCAGGAAGGATACTAATCCTGGAGTCCTGTGGCCATGGTTCAAGACCCAACTCGGCTGCTTACTCACTGGGGACTCTGGCCGGTCTCTTAACCTCCATGAGCGTGAGCTGCAGTTATCTAATTTACAAATGGAGGTGACAGTCCCCGCACTGCAGCCGCCTCCCAGGGCTTGTTCTGAGGGTCAGATGAGACAAAGATTACAACCATCTCTGTAAAGCACTACATAAAAGCATAGAATTTGTGTTAGCCCTGTTACAGCACATCTCTTAGCTTGTCACCCCAAAGACCCTCTTCCCTCCAGGGCATGTCCACTGCAAGTCATCGGGACAGTGCCTGGCTCCTCCCCTGTTGCTATCTGCTTGAAGAGGCTTCATGATGCCTGCATGCACACGGCACTGCAGTTGCCGTATCAGTGTGCTTCTGTGCATTTCACAGACAAACACTGCTGAGTGCCTACTGTGCCTCAGACAGTGTGCTAAGCGCTGAGGACAGAGATGAATACATTGTGAGTCTTGCTGTTCTCCAGCAATAGTTAACCTCAGAAAACTTACCTACTCTCAGGCTAGTAAATTCATGTTGAATCTCAAATACACCCTTTCTGGTGTTAAGTTACACCTGTTCCCTAGTTCTCTAATATGTGTTTAATGTTTGTGTTTTCTTTATCCCTGGACCTAGTAGGCCTAAAGCTTTTCTCTCTGAGTGGAACTGGATCTTACTTCCCCAATTACTAGCAAGGCCACCAGCATCTCCCCAAACTCAAAGATATGGGTGAAATCCTTTTACTTCTTCCTCTTTCAAGGCATTAGAATGAATGCTCTCAGTTTCCCCTGGACGCTATCTCAGGCCTTCTGCATCTCCACGGGTAGGCCCCAGCCTACCTGGCCACCCCGCCTGGGCAATGGGAGTGACCTCCTGCCTGTGCCTGCAGCTTCTCTGCACCCCAGCCTACCTCTGCAGGGCTGCCAGACTGCTTTTCCTACCCTGACTGATCCGACCCCACAGCGGCACATCCCCCTGGCTCTGGGACTCCTGACACCCAGGATTCAGTCTAGATCACATTATCACACGTGCTCACGTGCTGCCTTGAAATGATCCCCTCAGTGGCTAAGATGTGCCTCGGGTATCAGTGACACAATTTTAATGAAGGCAGCTTCTTCTTTCTAAGAGAAGGATTTGGAAATTAGTTCCATCAGATATGTGGCAGAGGCTGCCTTCCCCAACAGTAAGGGGCAGACGCTGAGGTTGCTGGGGAAGCATCCCAGTCCCTCCCCTGCAGAAGGGACACAAAGCGGGCCCCAGGGACTGCTCTCCTGTCTGCTGATGACATCTGGTTGGCAGAAAGAATGAGATACCAACATTCCCAAATGGACGGAAGATAAATAAACACCATTTTGTTTTTCTAAACAGACAAGTTGCAGCTCGGAAATTTTTCAGTTTTTCTCATTGCAAAATCAATACCCATCAGCAGTTTGAAATTACAGACGAGATTAGGCCTCAGTTTTATACATGCCTTATTGTCTTCCAAAAGCTTTCTACTCAGTCAGATAAATCTTCTTTAAGAGGATTAGGAAACTTTCATTATCTTTATCTAACCTGAACTAACACTAAGTCTGAAAAATTAATCTATAGACTGGACAAAAGCAGATAGCTGCTGGGAAGGAGGAGGACTCTTGGGCTTCTTTCTAATTGAGTGTTGGGGTCTCTGCATCCACCCCCTAGTAACTCAACTGGTCCTCAAAGACAGAACCAGACACCACATTGCTAAGCAAGGGGAGAGAATGCAGCTCCCTGGCCTCCTTCTCTGTAGCCGCTCATAAATGGGAAGACCAGCCTGCCAGGTGTGCCAGGAGGAGTTCCTCCCCTTCTACCTCCGCCTGCCCTGACTCTTTGCTTTTGGGTTTCCCAGGCCACCTCTGAGGGCCAGAGCCACCGGGTCACTTGGCCTGGAATGTGGAGACTGTGGAGCTGCCCTCTGGACTAGAAGACATCAGTGCGCTGCTTCTCCCTCACTCAGAGGCCCGCAGGAAGACCCCGTAGTCTTCCACGTCCCGCCCAAGGGCTGGCTCAACGTGGACCGTGAAGAATGGGGTCCCTGCATTGCTGCACCCTGAGTGCAGTGTGGCCTATAATGACTGACACACGTCCACCACTCCATTTCTGTACAGTCCCTGACAGTTCGTTTTTATTTCAGTGCCGCATTTCCTGAATTTGAAGATAACTTTGCTGTCAGTGCCACAGAGGTGCCACTGAGGTGTCACTTCCAATGCTGTAAACCTCAGCTCCTCTGGAACCAAGCCCAGGTAGCAGGTGGGGTAGTGAGAATGCACACCACCTTGTTTTCTACACCCTCAGAAACTTTCAACAGCTATCCCAGCTCATCTCCGAAGACGGATCTCCCTAAATGCCTCCACCACCCTGAGGAGAAGTATCAGATGTGACAGTTGTCTTGATCTCCAGATGGGAGGCAGCCTGGTGGCTCCAAAGCAGTGGGTGGGACGTGTATGGAGAATGGAAACCGGCAGCGTCTGTAGACGTCTGTTGTATGGCAGGCTCATGTGAGCGTCTGAAAACACGTGGGGACGGGAGGAGGGCTTGAAGGCTGGGCAGAGTGAAGCTTCAAGCAGCATGACAGGGCCAGGGACTGCCAGGGACTGCTGGGGAACAGAAGTTGCAGCAGACAGATCTCTGGCCCTACACAGGCCATTACAAATGGCCTACAGAGGCAGGCCTGGATGTTGCGCGAGCAAAGAGCTGCTTGAGCCAAAGGGAAGGAATGAGCATCCTGAGATGTACAAGGGACTGAAGCAGGAATAGACACTAACCCCACTCAGCTTCTCTCCGGGAAATCAACTGAAATGAGCAACCTCATATTTTGTTTTTTTTTAAAGCAGAGATGAAGAAATCTATCTTAGCTAAGCAAGGTTGCTTACACATTTCACAAACTGAAAAAAAGATCTGTTGAATCTATGGCAGATGGTATCTGATAAAAGGCAGTTGCTAAAGACTACATCATAAACAGGGCCCTTTCTGAGAGCTCAGTGTAGGTCCCCAAGATGTCAGCAGAGGAGGCTCTGAGAGAGGGCCACCTAAACCTCTTACTTGGTGGAGGAAGGATGTGTCCTTGGGTGATGGAACTAGTCTGCTCAGAACTTCATTCCTACTGAGAGCCAATACCTGCCAGAAATTGTTTACATAGTGAGGGCAGTTGGGATGGGTTCAAAATAAGTTCATTTGTATTGCTGTGTTGTTAAAATGACTCTCAAAGTCTTAGAACTGCTACCTGCATGTGTTTTTAATTCTTAATATTTAATATCTGATGTCTGAGATTCTGACACTTCTTTAGCCCCATTTTTTAAGATATGACATGAAATTTAAATTAAAAACTATTTAAAAATGTACACATCACTATGCCTGGGCCATACTGATTCAAATTTTTAAAAGAATGGGAGAGGACATTAAGGCTTTCTTCTCTCCCCTCTTTTTAAATGATCTGAATTAATTTCCAACACTGACCTGGAGAAATCATTCTGACCAACACCCTCTGGGGTCTGGGCTCCCTTGTGGGGCTAAGACAAAGTGTATAAACACAGCTGTGACGCCAGAATGGATCTGACCAAACAGCACTCAGAGACCCTTCCAGAACACGTACAACCAGCAACTATGAAAAATAGTCAAGTCACATGAGCTCACATCTTATTATTAGTCTTTATTATACAATAAACTTCTAAAAGATAATTAAAAGGCACTGCGAGTAGCACATTATTAATATCTATGTTTGAATATATCTTGTTCCCTCTCCAGAGTGCTAAGTAACTTAAGAGAACTAAACTAGCACATGGCAAACAACTTACTGATGAGAACAGAAGGATTAGAGATAAAATTGAGAAACTGTGGAAAGATATTCTGTACTTAGTTAAGAACCCCAAAGATGGGAAGGAATCCAAGACACACAGTCAATCTCTGGATTTAATAGAGGAAAATGACTTCTGTGTCTTCATGTATGAGTAGAACAGGAGTGCCAACCCCAGGTTCAGCTGTGACTTACCTTGCACTATGAGGTGGACCCGGGAAGTTTTGGGATGATTGTCTGTCTGCACAGAGCAGGTGTATGGACCTTCATCATACACGTCCACATTTTGGATCATGATGCTGTACTGGGTCGGCGTGTTGACCAGGATAATCACACGAGGGTCTATGGACCACTTGTCGTTCCCAGCATAGAGGATGGTGCTGCGGTTTAGCCAGGCCACCCGTGTGACCCGGTCATCTATGGTACACCTGTGGGTGGGGCGTGGGGAGGGAGGAAGAAGGAAGAGAGAGAGAGAGAGGTTGTGTTATAAACACACTGTTGCACGTTGAGGAATCATTGAATAACACGACACAGGAAATAATCAATTGTTGATGAAACTTCCCTCATGTAAGAGTGGCCTGAATCGTCTTGGAGAACCAACGTACAAACTCACTTTTACTTGATACCGAAGAATATTCTGTGAACATCTTTGCCGTACATTTGCTTTCCTTCTTATTTTTTCCCTCTAGGCTTATATGAAAATTAGTTTATGTTTCTTGAGCACATTTACCACCTTGTGGGAGAAGTGGCCCAAGGGAGCAGGGGAGAGAAAGTGGATCAGTATTTCAAATAGGTCACAGATAATCCACAAAGCAAATACTTAACTTGTAGTTAATCAAAAATTGAACATATTTACCTCCAGACCTCCCTGGTGTTGATAATCTCCTTAATACCCCTAAGCAGCCCAAAGCCTGCAAACTGCAATTTATAACATGGGTTGGTAAAATTCAACTTAGAAAGCCAACAGTTTCTGAGGAAGTCACACTGCCTGTTAGGGGTTCAGGATAGGGAAGAAGAAAATTATCAGCAGAGTCCTTCTTCCTCATAAGCTCCCCGTGCCCCACTGGGAGCGGGAACAATACTACCATCGACACAGACAGCTGACTGCTACCTCTCACCTCGTCTCCTCGACGGTTCCAGACTATGAACACAAACGGAAGCTGCTAGCTGGTGTGTGTGACCCTGCAGAAGTAAATGTGCTGCACATTTGCACGTGTGTCCTCGTGACTTAGAATGTGGGAATGGAAGCATGAGAAAACAGAATCCTGTGTAAATGTGGGTGCCCACTCACTACTGGATGCCACACGTGGGAACATGCAATGACAACCAGCCCCGCTGATGTCCTAGCAGAGAGAAGAAGGGCATGAGTCTACCGCCTCCAGGAGAGAACACGGGACAAGCATGGCCTTCCCTCCCTAACATTTGGCTGGCAGCAGAGAGCCCTCAGGGCTCAGGAGACGGAAGGACACAGGCTGTGGTGGAGAGATTGGGCACTGGCAAAGTGACCAACCTCATGTAGCTTGAACGGCCCAGGGACTCAGCACCAAAACAACAGTTCCCTTGAAGAAGGAAAGCACCCAATCTAGGAGGTACTCTCCCTAGGATGCTAGTGTTGTTTTTATTCCTCCTACCAACCTGGGAGAGTACCAGTCGCGGTCTCTTTGCATGTGCTGTCCCACCTGCCTTTCAGCCACGGTGGAGCAGGGGTAGGTGGGGTATCATTAGATGCTGTCACACCATGGTGGGAAGAGATTGTTCTTTTCTAAATTCCCTTTATTTGCTGGTTTTATTTTTCAAACTGCAAAAGTAAAATAAGCATGTTTTCACATGTGAATGATACAAAGTGAGTAATAAATGTGAATAATACAAAGGTCACAGAGGTTAGCTAATAACTCACTCCCCAACTCCCAGTGCCTGATGCTCCTTCAGTACCAGCCTGTGACTTCTGCTTCTGCATCTTACTCCTTACAGACCTGTACTCGCTTGGGTAAAGCTTGTGTTGATTAGTTTTTGCCTGAAATAGAATTGTACTCTAACAGTCCTATGAAACTTTCTTTTTCACTTGACCACAGGCTTCTTGCACAGCAGTAGGTACAGATCTAATTCTGTATCATTCCTGGGTAAGTCTAAGATCTGTGAGATGAGTAATGGGGGCCCAATTGCATGCACCATTAGGACTGAGAATTTAGGTACCAATAAAGGATTCTTTCCCATCTTAGTAGATGTATCATTGGTATAAAGAAAATCTGAAATCATGCTATCTCCTCCACATTCTTGGGTATCTGCTTTCTTTTTCTGTTTAGTTTTCTTCCTTTTATAGCAATTTTCATTTCTTTTATGAAGATTAAAACCCTAATGGACTCTCCCTGCTCCCTACTTTCAAAAGCATTCCTTAGGGAAGAAATATGATAAATTCATTCACTCTCAGTTGTAAATGACTGATAAGGACTAATGTACAATAATTCCTAATGATGGCTATATTTTCATAAAGGCCAAATCCCTGCGTAAGTAACTCCTCCTAAAGAATGAACTTCTAATAGTAGAATTCCAGGAGTCAGTAAGCCTGGAAGTGGATGATAAATTGGGACAGAGCTGGGGGGGGGGGTCGTCTTCTAGTCCCTGGAACTGCACAAATCCAGACAACCAAGTGCAAAGAAATATTCTTTATTTAATTTTGGTCAGTTATGTAACCCACATTTTTAAGTTGACATAAAAAAATTATTTAAGGTATAGTAGCAAAGGATGCATTTTTATATACTATTTTCTATGACTATAGAAAATAGTCGCATTTCAAAATTAAAAAGTCACAGAATTTATATATAGATAGATAGATATAGGTATATATGTTCAATGGAATTTAAATACCACAGTGATTGATACTCGTGATTATCCATTTTCAAAATTTATGAATAATATCTTCTTTAAAAGTAATAAAATGTGCACTGGTCCTTTTCAAACTACAACTTGCATTTTCATTACATGTCCCCTGCAGGATATATTTTATGCTTTAAAATCTTTTATTGATCACCCATCATATTTATTTGCAACTCTCTCTCTATATATATAGATTGAAATTTAAATTTCTTTTATATCCTATGACCATAAAACTCTACATAATAGTTTTTTTAATAAAATGAGTTACATTACAAACATAAAATTGATAAAACAACATAAATATATTGCACATTTTGTTAAATAATAATTAAACATAAAAAGCAAACTTTTACTGGAAATATAGCTCTTAATTTGATGGATGAGGCTTGTTTTTAATACCATGGATAAATATCACTTAACAGGAGAATGAGATAGAGTTCAGGATCAATTTTATTCCTATTTTTACTTTTAGAGAAACCTTGTTCATATAAGCAAGAAGATGGAAATGAAAATTTTGTATAGTAATGCCACTCAATTCTTTGAAGACCTTCTAAGATATACGCCAAACATCACATAGTAATAGAGCTTCCAAAATTATTTTAATCATCTCACAGCTGACAAATCAATTAATTCTTCTTTCTATTTCTTTCTTTCTTTCTTTTTTTTTTTTTTTTTTTGAGACAGAGTCTCACTTTGTTCCCCGGGCTAGAGTGAGTGCCGTGGCGTCAGCCTAGCTCACAGCAACCTCAAACTCCTGGGCTTAAGCGATCCTCCTGCCTCAGCCTCCCGAGTAGCTGGGACTACAGGCATGCGCCACCATGCCCGGCTAATTTTTTCTATATATATTTTTAGTTGTCCAGATGATTTCTTTCTATTTTTAGTAGAGACGGGATCTCGCTCTTGCTCAGGCTGGTCTCGAACTCCTGATCTCAAGCAATCCACCCGCCTCGGCCTCCCAGAGTGCTAGGATCACAGGCGTGAGCCACCGCACTCGGCCTTCTATTTCTTTTAAAGCAATGAATTAGAAAATAACTGGCTTACAAGGGGGTTTAGAATCCAGTATTAGATTCATTCCATTTCTCAATATCTGGAAAGTATACAATAAGATTTTATCAGGACTTATCAAAAGACTATTAAAAAGAAGTTACTCTTTCACTAGAAGCATGTTGCTTAGCCCAACACACTCAGAAATGCTGGGAAAATCAAAATATTAAAACTGTTTATTCTAATATGCCAAATGGCACTGCCCTCTGTCTCTCATCTCTGAGTTCTAAATCCAAGATAAAGAATGCACTAGCTTTGCCATGAATTTATTACTGATGCAATAATGTGCCATTGCCTTTAGTACTTCTCTGCTTTACTTTCATGGGACTCTCTTTCAAGAGTGATACTCTGATGATAGTCAGATGGTAGAGGTGACAAAGAAAGTACAGGAAGATTGGCTTAAAATGCATAAAGTGGGGGCAGTCAGAAGGAGAGGCAGAGTTATAATCCAACCCAGGCACTTTCACAGGCAGATCAATTTTAGGGAATTTGAGATCTCGAACTTATCATTGTCCTTGTATTGCTGTCCTTGTATAGGACTAGCCACTGAAGGTTGAGGGTTCATGGAGCCAGTGAAAATTGCCACAGGGTCTAGTAAGTGTTGACCTTGAAACGTATCAGTACAAATCTACCCTCTCCCAGTGCCCTGGCCACATAACCCTTGGGAAGCCTGTGTGCTCCTTGGGTAGTCAAACCCCAGATGGATGACCAGGATGACCACGGTCCAATGTACTTGCTCTCGAACCTGGGCCTCGTTAGTGGGCATACAGTGCAAATAGAAAAGACTAGCTGCGTAAAAGCCAGCTCTCTAAATGGGCAAAGATGGTTCACAAAGTTTGTACAGTTCCCAAAACCCAGTGAACAACAAAGAAACTTGGTGGAAGGATGACATTTGTTGAGGACAGTTGTTTTCCTCATGTGCTTCCGAAGAAATCAGTTTCATGGCTTCATGCTTGCTTCTCTCACCATAGGGCTCTTCCAAGGTCTTCTAAACAGCAGGAGAAAGACTCAGGGAAGGACTTTAAAAGTCTGCTTAAGTGTTCTTCCGAACTCAGGCTCCTTCCCTGCTGTTCATGGCAATGTTCCGACCCTCATTAACAAGAAGCACAGAGGAGGGCATTTTTAAAGTTAAGTAAGGGGGAGCCAGGAGGCAAGTTGAGGAAGGTTAATGCTAACTTTTTGATCTCTTGAAAATTTGTACAGATATTTAAAATTCTTACATTCCAAGCTAACCCTACTTACTGGTCCTTGATAAAATACTACAATTCTATCACAAGTAGTCTCTAAAATTATATATTGCTTGTGCTGCACCTGAGTTATAAGAACTTTACACATATTAAAGCGTTTAATCCTCATAACTACCCATTGAGCTGTGCTCCATTAATATTATCCACATTTTCCATACTAGGAAACTGAGGCACAGGGAGGAGAAGAGGAAAGCTAATCGGGAGTGACATTTATACTTTCTTAAACTTCCTCTAGCCACATGTGAGGAGAGGTGGGAAGAAGAATTAGGAAGAACGAAAAAACACCCGAAAAACATCAGAGGGCGGGAGTGCTCTAAATACGGAACGTGGGAGTAAGATGAGGATTGCTTTGTTTTGTTTTCAGAGGAATAGGTGCAGTTAGGGGAAGTCCATGCCTTAAAGCAGTGGTTTTAAAACTTTATCGTGCATGGAAAACGCAGATTGCTGAGGTGGCAGACCCTCGAAGAGCCTTTGGTGCAGGGGCCTTGAGGGAAGGAAGGACGCACATTTCTCGCACGTTCCCACATGATGCGCTCGCTGCTGCCCTGGGGACCCCTCCTGAGAACCATTCACTGCCTTAAAGAAACCAGACAACAGACAGGTTGGAATTTTAATCAAACCAATATATTCTTCCTGACAAATGAAATTGGCCAGCTTTAATTTTCTTGTTTGTGTTCTTTACTTTTGTTTTTGTTTTTATATTTTCCTCTGAAAATGCAAAAGATAAAAGTGCCATTATTCATTCAGCAGAAATCTAATGAGCACCTTATGTATACGAGACAACTTTCTAGGAGCTAAGGATACAGTAGGGAACAGGCAAAGTCCCCGCCCCATGACGCTACACCTAGTGAGAGACAAAGAAAACATGTAAGTATAACATAAATATATTAGTTTCAGAATGACACGTAGAGAAACATAAAACAGGTAAGGAATGGAGGGTGTGCCATGGAGCTTGTGACCATATTTGGGACAGAACGGTCAGGAGATGCCCCTCCGTGGCCTGCATGTCAGATGTTGAATATTTATGATCCTTCCTAAGTCTGAGTGCAATCAGATGAGTGTCTGAAAATTATGTCCAACTTAAAAATAAAAGTCACATCTCACGTACATACAGAGAGAGCTGCAGGAACATTTATTAATAGATAATCTGGATAGCTGGAGAACAAGTCTTTTAAACCAGCCTCCCAAATGGTGTCTTCATATACTGATAACTTTGTAGATATTAATGTTCAAAGCATTAATATTTGGGGACACTGAGAGTTAACTAGCAAATGCCTTTATATTTCCACCTTTGTTGTTGGGATGATACCTAAAGGAGGGTGCATACCCCTCTACTTTAATGAGTTGCCAGTGGCAAATATAGTTAAATCTCTAATACGGATTCATCATACTAAACCTCCGTTCTCTTCATAATGTAACATTAAAATCAACACTCCTGGACTTCTTCACAGAATTTACATCACTGCATTTAATTGTTTGCACCCTCACGTGTTAGAGTGTAAATGCCAAGTGGATAGGAACCATGTCCATGATATCTGTTCTTTAATGCCCGCACCACCCAGAGTCCACCTGGCAGCTAGTAAGCGATTAACATATATTTATAATGATTAAAACAAGTAAGACAATGTTTTTCAAACTGTCATCAAAAGAACCCACCCAAGAGGAAGGAAATGTTCTTGGGGATATGTGCATTTGTGTATCTCTCTGTGAGATAGATACATATACCCCGCACAGATACACACGGGGCTCATGGGTTCTCTATTTTTTAATTTAGTGTTTTCATTTCTATTATAATCTGGAAAAATGTAATATATACATATTCTGGATGTGGTATGACAATAATTAGATTTAAATGTTCGGCTGGCAATGCAGAGAACTCCTTGCATTGTCTCAGGCTACGTAGAGAAGCACGGAGGTGACCTGCTTTGTCAGTGACGCATTTCTGCCAGCGAAGGCTGAATGATGCTGGGTCTGCTGCCGCAATGAGGGTTCCCCAGAGCTGGCACGTGCCAGTGTGGAAGGAGAACCTAGTCATCACGTGGCACAGGCAGAATTCACAAGTGATGGCCTTACATATTCACATTGCAACTTGGTATTTAATTTTAATAAAACATCATCTGTTCCATTAAATTAATGTCCAGAATTTAAATTTTAGTGGTTATATATGTGTATAATTTATAATTTCAGAACTTAGTGTCATATAAGGGTATAAGCTTAAGGCATTTATACCTAGTTTTATGATTGCATGTGTATAAAATTTTTTTAAAAATTGTCATCACTGGGAATTCATGAAAATTTTGTTTCTCTCACCATCCCTGGCCCCTTCCTTTTAAGTGGCCTTCTATAGAGTCCTCAATTGAAGAACTGCTCGTAAAGGTGATGGGTGAATGTTAAAAGCTCCAAATGCGTTTCTCTGAATTTCCTTTTAAATACAAAACCCTAATATTGGCTTGTATTTTTTTTGTTTTGTCATTTGCCTTTTTTCATAAATTGAGAGTTAATTGAATTTCTGTGAAGAAAAACCTTACTATGGATCAAAATATATTACTAATGCCAGTTGAAAAAATGAGAAGAAGAAGATCTTGCTTTAAAGAACTCATTGGACAATAATAAATAATTTTTTAAAAGCAAAGGAGAACAGGTAAGCCAAAATGAAATATTTTTAGATCAACTCCCAAGGTATTCTAAATTGCAAACACTGTTCTCCAAGGAGGCTTTAACTACTCAATTATTTCCTGAGTTACAAATAGAGCCAACTTTAGAGCACCAACAAGGACCCTAAATTATGTAAGGGAAAACTTTATGATTCAGATAGTCGGAAACACAACCAGAGTAATAACCCTGCTAGAGGTAATTTTGTTGAGAAGGTATTGGTGGAGCATGTATCTGAACGCCTCTGCAGAAAAATGGCGAGGCTAGGAGCTACTTAGGGAGGGGGCACAGTGCAAGAGGCTGACTTTGAAGGCTAGCATACACACAACATCTGCAGTTCACTCTAAAATTGGAAGGCAGTGCTACGTTAGCACCAGGTGGGCTGGGGATGTCACATTAACACGTAGGAAGGGTGCATGTCCATGTGTATGTGTGTGTAGAGGGACACAGGGGTGCTGTGCAGAGAAAACACACAAACACCTGCAAGGTAAGAGCCTTGGAGGAAACACAACCAAGGAAGATGCAGGGTGTCCTGAAAACAACATCACTTGAAGCAGAAAATCAGCTGCAAGCTGATGTGTTGTGGTTTCAGCCCTGACTGATGATATACGAGTCCATCAGAACAGCGCTCACTGTGTCCCGATGAGGGCAAGGAGAACCTGTCATCCCCACCAGCACGGTGAGGGCTCACTTGCATTCAGAGAGCAATTCCACACGAGGCCCAACCCCAGCGAGGCAGCTGGGCTGAAGGCAGCTCGGAACAGAGCATCCGGCACGATGAAGGAAAATGAAGGGAGTGATTTATGTGGAAAGATGGCTCCACAAAGAAGTGGAAATTGCTTACAACTACAAAAGAGGGGTTAAACTGCTTGGCTGTGGGAGGAGAGAGGAGGAGAATTCCTATCTTGGTAACAGAAATAAAGCATAGGGTAGGAAAACATAATTATAAAAAGAAAGGGTAGGCAGAAAGGCAAGAGAAAGCTCTGTGCACAAAATAGTGAATGATTGAGCTGGTTTCTTCCCAGGCTTCAAGTCACTGTATAAATCTACAGGATGTGTTGAGGAGATCATTTTAATAGTTTCCCAAGGAGACAGAGGCAAGGTCAAAATAAAAATAAAAACAAAAACCACTGTAAGAGACAGTGCCTACCTTCAAGGCTCTTATGGTCTTAGGCAAATGATAAAATACAAGAGCATTAAAAAGACACTCTGTCACATTCATGGATACAATAAAAATTATAAATTCATTCATTCATTTAACAAATATTTATCAAGCATCTGCTAGGTGCCAGACACTCTGCCAGGCCCTAGGAATAAGATGTTGAGCCGGAAGTCACCGTATCTACCTCGTGAAGCTTTCAGCTCTGCAGGGGCAGAACATGCATGCGCGATTGCAGGTTGAACCGCGCTGATTGCTAGGACGGGCGTGTTGAGAGGTGGGCAGACCCGTACTCAAATACGCAGTCTGGAGACATGCCACTCTGAAGTCAGTTAATTTAAGGCTGAAAACTAAGAAAGAACAGTAGACACAAGATCTGCGTTCAGAGGATGTCTTAGATAGACGGTACGGCAGGTGCTCGGGGCCCGGGGTAGAGGCTGACTCAGGTAAGGAATAGAGTGGAAGCCCAAGTGGTCCAAGCAAGGTGGATGAGGGTGTGGATACAGTGCACAAGGCTGAGCACTGCCCATCTCTATGGTAATGCATCTGCATTTTATTCTAGGTGTAATGGGGAATCCCAGGAGAGGTCGAAATAGAGGCATGCCTTGATTTAATTTATGAATTTTACAGGAATATTCTGGACTTCCTTTGGAGAATGAATAGTAGCAGGGTCAGGGGCAGAAAGATCACATGAAAGCCCAGTCACATGATGAGAAGGTCTGCAGCTTAGGAAAGGAGTGAGGGAGCCCGGGCGAAGGAAGAGATGACCAGTGATTGGGGACGTTGATGACAGTGTCTGCAGCCAATACTTTGACAACAAAGGGGGGAAGAGAGAAGCAGGCAAAGGATTTTTGAGGTTTTTGTTTATTTATTTGTTTTAAGAGTAGAAACACGTGGGAACTAATGAATTCATTTTGCAAATATTTACTGAATATCTTCCGGGTGCTAGGATGTGTCCACACGTCACCTGTGCATCTTGTGAATTCAGTAGGTCTGGGCAGGGAGCAGGATTCTTCATTTCTGACAAGCTCCGTACTTAAATTCCCACAGGCCGGGGACTGACCGCACTTTGAGTAGCCTGATTTTAGGCGCTGGAAATGTAACCGTGAGTAAGACAAGTAGTGGGACTTCTTACACTTCAGTACGTGAATACGTGTACTAATGAGAACAATCTTACCGAATGGGCGCAAGTGCTAATGCAGCAGGAAGCCAGTAACGGGCAGAGAACAGTTACAGTAAAGGTGAGAAAGCATTGGTTCCAAAACACATGAAAGAAAGATGCTTCATCTGCTATATCACAAGAGAAGAAAAAAATAATAGAAACACAGGTGGCTTTGTGGATCTGGCTATGGGAAAGCAAGGAGGCAACTGAGTGATGGCTTCTATTTTCTGCAAAGTAGATGACAAAGTTATCCATTGAAGGTAAATGGAACAATAGGAGAAAGGGGATGGAGGGTGTAAAAAAAAAAGTGCAATAACTGTTGCAGAAAATGAGAAAAAAAATTACTAGGGAACTATATGGGATTCAGAGGATGTGGTGAGGTCCCATTTGTAGTTGATGGTCAAGAATTTATAGTGACACTACTCTACCAGCTTCACGGGTATTCCCCAGCAATGTTCAGCTGCAGGCACAGAGAATGTGGGTAACTGGGTCATACCATCTTAGAGTATGCCAGGTGAGTGAGAGAGAGCAAGCCAAGGATTAGAGAGGAATGGAAATGCTGAGTAAGAAGAGTAAAGACGGGAGGGGCTGGTCAGGCACAGTGGCTCACGCCTGTAATCCTAGCACTTTGGGAAGCTGAGGCAGGAGGATCGCTTGAGGTCAGAAGTTCAAGACCAGCCTGAGCGAAAGTCAGACCCCGTCTCTACCAAAAATAGAAAGAAATTAGCTGGACAACTAAAAATATGTAGAAAAAAATTAGCCAGGCATGGTGGTGCATGCCTGTAGTCCCAGCTACTCGGGAGGCTGAGGCAGGAGGATCACTTAAACTCAGGAGTTTGAGGTTGCTGTGAGCTAGGCTGAAGCCACGGCACTCTAGCTTGGGCAACAGAGTGAGACTCTGTCTCACAAAAAAAAAAAAAAAAAGACAGGAGAGGCTGATGGTTATGGCAAATGTGGTGTGGGCTCAATGTACTAGAAGTTTTAACAAAATCCTTCAGCAAATGAGCTGGGATGAAGGAAATTGTACACCACTGTGCAGTGTTGGCCCTTGCCAACAAAGGGAGTCAACTGACTCAGAGGCCACTTGGTCATCAGGCTCAGCTTGACAATATTGAGAATGATGGTGGGAGCTGGGAGTTCTTCATGAGTTCTGCCAACATAGGTAGATGGAACATTCTAGAGATAATACACTGTGGTGCTAATGAGAAGGTCTGGCATCAGAGAGACAAGGGCTCTGCTACTCACTAACAGACGCCCAAAGATAGGCATTTTGTTTAACCTCTCAGAACCTTCATGTTCACATCTGTGAAGTGGGATGAACATATTTGTCTCATAGCATTATTCAATGTCATGAGGCCTGAAGAAAATAATTCACGTACTACAGTCAGACTTACACCTAGCAAATAGTCAACGTTCCTTAGTGCCTCCTCGATTCCTTTTCCCAGAGAGCTGTATGGCCTCATTTGGAAAAACGTAATCCAACTTCTGTGATCTGGGAGTGTATGTGAGATTAATCAACCGGTACTGAATCCATTTGTTTAGCACTTTCCAAGGAATTCTGAAGCCTCCTCCTTCCATATTTTAATATCTATAAAGAATGAATGTTGATCTAGTATTTGAGTTCAGTTTCAAGATGCGTTTATTCTGCTGGCCAACAGATCAGGAATAATATGAGATTTACATTTTTAGCACTGCTTAGCTAATCCACCTAGTGCCTTCCAGTCTATCTATAGATTCTTGCACTTCTAATAAGATTTTCTGATTAAAAAAAAAAAAAATCCTTTCTCTTCAGAACTGTTCCACACCCAGCCTATGCAGAGTTCTGCAGGAGGATGTCATTTCCTCCTAAGGGTTATTTGCTCAGCTAAAGCCACCGAGACAACTTTTACTCTGTATTTTGATCAGGCCTCTTTCCCAGTGTGTTGACACAGTGGTTGATGGGCTGGTTTCTAGATTGATGTCCTGAGGTTGGTAAAATGCTGTATTTCCAAAAATACATAATTGAGAGATCAATCAATACAATTGTGAACACCTGAAAGAGAATTCAGCCGGCCCACACGCCCCGGTAGCTCACGCAGTGGCAGTGGTGTCCTTGGGCAGCTTCAGCGTATAAACAGGACCATTCCCAGTCTGGAAGAACCATTCTCAGGCAGATTGAGACATTACTGAGACCAGATGCAAAGCGTGTCGGTGCTGAAGGAGACGGGGGTAATGGCGTGGTGGGCGTCAGAGCACAGGTGAATGGCTGAAGTCAGCTTAGGAGCTCCAGAGAAATGCTTCAATTCTCGTAAGAGACACTTACTGCATAGATCCCGCAGGACACCGTGGAAAAGGGAAAATTATTTTGAGGGCCTTACTCCCAACCCAAGGAGACATCATTAGCCGGTGAAGCAGTTTTTCAGAGTTTATTGTGATAGATGAAAAACAAGCAGGGATTTCAGCAAAGGGTTTCCCCATAGAAACATGCACTGGGCAAGGCACTGGTGTGTTGCCATCGCTTCTTTTAGAGTCACAGTCTGGCCTTGAGATGTCTCCTGGTGTCCCCTTCTCTCCCTGCCACTGACTTAAATGGTGGGCTGTCGCATAAGGCAAAGCCGTTTCAGAAGCAGTGACCCTCTGGGTAGAAAAGAGGTGTCTTTTAAGGTAAGAATGATAAAATCTCTTCTTTCCCAATATCCAGCCCCATTTTCCTTGCCCCTCGGATCCTTGCCAACAGTTTGGAATTCTATGTGGAGTTGGAAAAGGCAACGATGGCATCAGCTGTCACACCGGCCGACTTGTCACAGACAGCTGGTCCAGGAGCTGCCCCGTGACCAGTCAGGGATGCCTTAAGAAGCCGCCCAGAGCCATCCCAGTTATTTATTTGTTGTCCAGCTCTGACTCTGCCCTGCCTTCCTCCACATCCGGAACAGCTTTAGAGCTCAGCCTCCCAATTTGTTCATTATACTTGGCAAAGAAGTGAGCGAGATAAAATTAAAATGTTGCCCAAGCACACACTATTTTAATTCCATTCAATAGATTATCCTGACATATTTACTCACGGCCCTGTCTGTCTCAGTATCATCCATGGAAAAGTATAAATTAAAATTTTAAATTAAAAACAGAGAGTCTGGGGAGCTTGATATCTTTTTGAAGAATGGTGCGAGTCAGGCACAGGCTCCCCACATGAGTGTCGTGGGAGCAAAGACTCCGGCACTGCAGAAATTACAGCCCTCAGATTTCCCAACAAATACCGTCCCACGTATAATGTACGGGATCATGGAATCCTAAAGACGGGCGAAACCTCAAAGGTCATTCTTCTTTCTCCAGAATTGTGCATAAACCAGCCCTCACCGGTTTTTGGTTCAAGTGAAACTTACCCAGTTACTCATATATTTATGAAACCAAAAAATATACTGAATATTGATTAGCTTTTATTCTATCCATAAGATTTCTGGGTAACGTACAGGGTAAGAGAATAAATATTTTAATAAGGAGCATGTGAGTGCCAGTTGCAGGTCTGTCATTTACTAAACGCCTGATCCCTTCAGAGCATCAGTTTTCCCATTTATAAAGTGGAAATAATACTTGTAAAAAATCATAGATTGTAGTGAATGTTCAAAGAAACAATTCCTTTTAACACTTGTTATCACAGTTCTGGAGCACAGTAAATAGTCAATAAATGTTTGCTGTTGTATTTCTGTAATTACTCTAAAAATAATGATGCTGCAAACACGATAATGATTTTAACTTTCTCTAGTGTTCATCTTTCAGTCTACACATGTATCAGTTATAAAGTTTGGAAAATCAAGTCGGACATTGATCTCTTTGAATCCCACCCCTTAGACCATGCTGCCTCAAGTTTAGAAAATAGAGATTGTGTGTGCTCAAGTGATTGTGGCTTAGTGGCCAACTGGGAAGCCAATAAATTTGCTTGATTCATCCTATGCCATCCTGAACAGACTGTGCATCTGAACAAAACCCTGTTTGAGTTTTTAAAAATAAAACCCTCCTCATAAAAGAGACAGGACAAATGGAGGAGGAAGGCGAGGAGGTGAAGTCTTCACCATTCATATAAGCACTGCTCCTGTAGAATGTCAACTCTGCCTGTTTAAAAATATATACTATATATTTTTAATAAGCCAATCATCTGTTCCAGAATAGTGGCTCATTTTCCATAGTTTATGCGTACAAACTCTCCTTAAAAAATAAAATAGAAGTCAGGCAAAACTCTTTCCTTGGGCCACAAAAGACCCAGAGAGAGATATTCCCTGGGGGAGAAAAAGTCACGGGGTTAACTTTTGCAAATGTTTCCAGCTCGGGCCCTGAGAGTTGCTGCTTTTAATTTGTGTCACCTGGAGTTTTGCACCACAGCCTGCTGATATGGGAGGAAGAGGGTGTTCTTGCTCCTGGGACTCCCCAGATCGCACAGAGGGCACCAGAGGAGCAGGAAGTCTGACCTGTAAGCAACCCGAGCTTCCCCAGCTTTCCTGCTCTACTCACACCTCGAATACAGGGAGAAATAGGCATGAAATAGTACTCAAAATGTGTGTGCAAGGCAGGAAGAAAGGCTGAGCTTGTGGGGCTCTCTCGAAGAGGATCCTTCCATAGGAACTTGTTACTGAGAGGGTTTGAGAAGCTCTGGCATGAAAACCCAATTTTCCATCATAAGGAGGGAGGCTTGAGCTTCCTTATCATGAATTTTAAATAAAGAAATTGAGAAAGAAAGAAAGGAAAAAAGAGGGGAGGAAGGAGGGAGGAACAGAAGGGGAAAGAGGAAAGAAAAGGCAGAGAAAAGTAAGAATAATGGAAAGAAAAGAGAAAGAATAAAACTTTAACTTGGTGGAAAATGCACAACGTACTCTCTACTTTATAGCCAATGCACCATCTTAATTGTGTTCTACTCAGGTGAATATTGAAAATAATGAAATGCACCTTTCAGTACACACTGACACGGATTCCCAGCACTCTTTGAGGATTCTTCTGCATCATTTCATTACCTGGCACCCTACAGATCTGCTGTCTGTGCTTCTAACTTGACCTCACATCACCTTTCCGTCTGCCCTGGGTCTCCTATCCTCCTTTTCCCCTGCACACCTCAACCTCCTCGAGTCCTGCTCAGGCCACGGGGCTGGAGAGAAGAGTCTCCTTCTACCCAAATTAACTGTGGGAAAGCAAAGCAGAGCCTGGGTAAGCTAAGCCCTGGGGGATTCCAGCAGAGTGGAGAATTACTCCTGTGTCAGTCCATTATAATGAATAATAAAGAAATACTTACATGTGCTTTTTGGTAAATTATTCATCTTGTGCACTGAAGAATCAGGGCAGCAATACGTAAGGGAGAAAACTGGTGCATCTGGGAGCCTATAAATACCGAAGCTAACGCATTTTCAAAGCTCGTCTCCTACTCTCATTAAGGACTGAAGTAGTTGGAGACGCTGGGAAGAAGAGGCTTACATCAGACACTTCCCTCCCCTCCTTGCTTTGTGTGCAGCCCCCCCGTAATGCCGAAGCTATTTATAACGTATTTGTTATTTTAGTGTGGCTCCAAGTCACTTGAGCAACCTGAGGAGCTCAGCGGGACCTCCACTTTGCTCTCTGAAGTCATCATCAGGAGGTAATTAGGAGAGAGAATTGTTTCCAACCAATAGAGCTCTTCCAAGACCCTCCACCGTCCCCACGTTCACCTCAGCCCCGATGCCACTCTGCTAACACCAGACCCGTTGATTCCTGTTGGAGACAACATGCTCAGTTTGGGTCTTCACTGCTTCCTGCCTGATTTCACTGTCACTGTTTTTTGTTCATGCTCAGGGTGCAACGTACTGAGGTCTTTTGAAAACCCGTCCTGACCGTTTTAATATGACCTCCATGCCAAGGTAAATGAACACAGGGAGTGGGATATTTTGGGAATGCAGATTTCTCTCCTCCAAGAAATGAGACATTAATCTTCCTAGGTTTTTCCTTGCCAAGATTTAGAAAATAAAAAAAAATCCTCAATGTCATTATTCCTATGGGCACGCCTAATTCATTCATATGTGTTACCAATAACGTTATTAACCATAAATGGTACAGTTTCCACAAGGTGCTTGCCCCAAATGAAGCCTGGCACATTCCTTAGTGAGTGGTGCCATCCTTCCTGACTCTGTGCACACTCAGTGCCCACTCACGACTTTGCCTTGTCCTTAGAGAACACGGGCAAGGCTCAGACCTGATGTTCATGGACAAAACCAAACCAAACATAAACTGCATGACCATGATGGTGATGGTGATGATGGTGCTGGTGGTGGAATAATGGAGAAAACAGGGGAAAATAGACCAAAGAGATGTGGAGGCGTCGGGGACCTGGGGCATCAGACGTGAGAAAACGTCTCTATGACTGTCCTCAGAATCCAGGGAAGAAACCGAGCAAGAGTACCTTTTTCAGCAGTAAGAATCAAGAACTGAGCAGTTTTAGAAGCTGTCACTGATGAGCAAGAGACAGTATTTAGCTCATCAACTAAATCCAGGTTGATTAGCTCTATTTATGCTCTGATGGAGAGTAGGGGGGACAGAGGGGGAGACAAGCCCTCTTTTAAAAGTGGGGAGGGGCTCACAGAGTTTCTGGGGAAGAGCACGTTCTGCTTTGCCACTGGGTGTTGGAAACCAGGCTTCTGCCAGGAAGCAACACTTATCAGTGAATTGTGCCCATTTTCTCTCATGTTATGATGACTTGTCAAAACAGCAGTCTTAAATTTCCCAAGAAGCAGAATTGGGGCCCCAAACTGAATAGCAACTAGACAGCATGAGCCCAAAGGCCAGTGGTCTCTGCTCTTCTGTGAAGCTGCCACCACCCCTTCTGTCTCCCTCCCTGCCCCACTGGTGATGCCCGTGAAGCATCCCTTTATCTGTGCCACCCAGATTCCACCCTTTTCCAATTGACCGGCATTATGAAAATCTATATTGTAAGCATATAGGCAGCTGTGGGTGAAGAGACTTCTTCAAAGTGTTTAGATAAAGCAGACAAGCCCTGACAAAGCTAGATAATAAACCAGGCCGGGAGGTTTTCCCTTGAAGGAATCTAATTAAGAACAAAGCAAACGTACATTAACATTCTCCTCTAGGCGTTGCATTCACCTATGAAGAAATTTTATTGTAAATCCAGAAGAGAAACCTTTAGAGTCAGAGCAAAGAGGGGAGCAGAAGCAGAGATAGCTCAGGAGGCTTGTGATTTTGCCGTGGGTGGAAGAGACATCTAGGGAACAGAAATGCAAAAACCTCTGAAACAGGAAGCTAAGCCAGGTCCACCAGACGGCAGGGGAGGAAGCCTGGCCTCATCGTTCAAGGCTGAACTTTTTGGCAGGGTGAACAGCCCCAGTGAATAATCAGATTTAGTTTGAATTTTATTTTTTAAATAGTAAATAGACCAGTTTGACTTGCTAATCTCTTGGCAAAATGGAAATGTCACCCAAAGTCTAAATGTATACGCCAACAGACCCAAGGTGGGGTGTTGTTTCCCTTATAAAATTAAATTAATTTCAAAGACACCTTTTGGTGACTCCAAAAGGTGATAATGGCTGCTTTTTTAAATTAAAGTTTATTAAATTCTTAAGATCATAAAGTTTGGGAGTATAATTTTTCACTTTATATAGGTGCTTCAGGAAGCTTATGAAAAGGAGTTTGTTAGGCCAGTAAGGAACTCATTCTAACGTGGAATAGTTAGGATTTTTGCAAGACTGTCTTCCACTCCTTTGCAATCGCCCTCTCTATAGCCACCCGCTGGTCCTAGCTCTTCGCCTTGTAACGCAGATAAATCCAGCGCTCCTTTCCTATGGCGGTCCTTCATGAAGATGGAGAACACCGTATTATTCACTCTGAGTTACCTCATTTTAAGGTTAAGCTTTTCCACTTCCCATTTTAAAATAAGCTACTATTCATATGTTCCTTCTTCACATCAGTCAGTTTCTATGTGTCCTCAAATAGAACATCCTCCAAGAAGAGAGGCCAGCCTTGGAAAGTGAGCCACATTAGGAAGAAACTGGAAGGGACAATTTAGTGGTTTGGATTTTGCCATGCCTGGAAATATGAGAACACATATATGCACCTGATTCTAATGTTCTTCTGTGAATGTAGATAGAACACAAACTTATCTGCGTATATAAAAGATTCACCCTGACAATTCACTGCAAGCTTGGAGGCATATACACACACACAAGCACCCATAGCACACATGATGTGTAGGTCTAGTTACACCCTCACCTCCCTGAAAACAATGCTTAGTTACGTATTTAAGTACAGTCTGGATAAAAGGGACAGTTAAACGTTTCTATTTAATATTGTACTGAAGCTTGTAGCCAGGGCAATTAGGCAAGAAAATGACATAAAACTAATACGGTTTGGAAAGGAAGACTTAAAGCTGTCTCTCTACAGATGAAATATCTTATATATAGAAAATCCTAAGGAATCCACTAAAAATAACTATTAGAATGAATAAACAAGTTCAGCAGGATTGCAGAACATAAGATCAATATATAAAAATTAGGACTGTTTCTATACATTAGCAATGAAAAATCCTGAAAATGAAATTAAGAAAACAATTCCATTTACAATAGCATCAAAATAAATAAAATATTTTAAGCTAAATTTTAAATAAGAAGTACAAATACTCTGAAAGCAAAAATGTTGAAATAAATTAAAGAAGGCTTAAATAAATACAGTCATAGCCACTGTCCGTGAATTGGACAATTTAATATCGGTAGAATGGTAAATTGATCTACAGAGTCAATGCACTCTTTATCAAAATTCCATCTGATTCCTTTACAGAAATTGACAAGCTCATTTTAAAATTCATATGGAAATTCAGGGGACCCAGAATAGCCAAACAATGTTGAAAAATGAGAAAAAAGTTGGAGGAGTCACACTCTCCAATTTGAAAACTTACTAGAAAGCTACAGTAATCAAGATAGTGTCATAGTGGCATAAGGATAAAAATATAGATCAATGGAAAAGAATTGAGAGTTCACAAATGAACTCACTTACAGCTGAATGATTTTGACAGCAGTACCAAGACAATTGAATGGAGAAAGAACAGACTTAAAGAAATGGTGCTGGTGCAACTGGATATCCACATGCAGTTGAATGAAGTTGGACCTTTACCTTACACAACATAAAGAAAAAAAACCTCAAAATGTATGAAAGACCTAAAAATTAAAAGTTAAATTTATAAAACTCTTAGAAGAAAACATAGACATAAATCTTTGTGACCTTGGATTGGGCAATGGTTTTTTAGATATGACAATGAAAGCATAAGCAACAAATGAAAAAAATAGATAAATTAGACTTCACCAAAATTAACAGATTTTCTACTTCAAAGAACACCATCAAGAAAGTAAAAACAAAAAAAAAATGGTGAAGAATTTATGAAGAAGATCCCAAAAGCAATCACAGCAACAACAAAAATTAATAAATGGGACTTGATTAAATTTAAAAGCTTCTGTTGGAAAACAAACTTTTAGGCAAATGGAAGCCAAAAGAAAGCAGGGGTAGTGATTTTTATATCAGATAACATAAACTTTAAAATAGCAAAAGTTTAGACAAAGATGGTCATTATATAATGGTGAAAAGAAAAATCCAACAAGAAGACTCAACAATTCTTAATATTTATGCACCCAACACAGGAGCACCCAGATACATAAAGCAAAACCTGTTTCATCTAAATAACATGATAAACAGTAATGCTATAGTAGCTGGGTCTAACAGACATCTATAGAACATTCCACCCAAATAAAGCTGAATATACATTCTTCTCATCTGCTTATGAAACTCTTTCTAAAATCAAACACATCCTAGGCCACAAATCAGATCTCAACAAATTTAAAAAAATAAAAATTATACCATGCATCTTCTCAAACCACAGTGGTATAAAATTAGAGATCAATTCCAACAGAAATGCTCACCGTTTCACAAAGTCATAGAAATTAAACAGTCTATTGCTGAATGACTATTGGGTCAAGGAGGAGATCCAGATGGAAATCAAAAGATTCTTCAAACTAAGTGATAATGGGGAGGACACAAGTTATCAAAATCTGTGGGATACAGCAAAAGTATTCCTGAGAGGAAGACTAATAGCATTAAATGCTCAAATCCAACGGATAGAAAGCTCACAAATTAACAAACTAATAAACCATTTCAAGGAACTAGAAAAGGAAGAGAAAATTAACCCTAAGGCTAGTTGAAGAAAAGAAATAACTAAGATCAGAGTAGAACGAAATGAAATTGAGAATAAAAGAACTATACTGAAGATTAATAAAACCAAAAGTAGGGGTTTTTTCTAAAAGATAAACAAAATTGGCAGCCCTCTTGCTAGATTGATGGGAACTAGACACGAAAAGACTCTAATAAACTCAATTAGAAATGAAAAAGGAGAGGTCACTACAGACGTCATGGAAATACAAAACATTATCTTTGAATACTATAAAAATCTATATTGCTAAAAACAGAACATGGTGGAAATGAACAAATACTTAGAAACACACAACCTTCCTAGGCTCAATCAGGAAGAAATAGCATTCCTGAACATACCAATATCAAACACAGAAATTGAAGCAACAATTAAAAATCTTCCAACAAAACCAAGTCCTGGACCAGATGGGTTCACATCTGAATTTTACCAAACTTACAAAGAACTCATACTATACTGCAGAAATTATTGCACAATGAGGATGGTATCCTCTCCAATTCATTCTATGAAGCCAATATCACTTTGATACCAAAGCCAGGAAAGGACACCACAAAAAAAGAAAACTACAGACTGATATCCCTCATGAATATAGATGCAAAAATCCTCAATAAAATCTTAGTAAACTGAATCCAATAACACATCAAAAAAATAAATCATCATGACCAGGTGGGCTTTATCCGAGATGCAAGCTTGGTTCAACATATCCAAGTCTATAAATGCAATTCACCACATAAATAGGAACAAGAAAAAAGACCCTATGATTCTCTAAATAGATGCAGAAAAAGCATTTGACAAAATCCAGCACACCTTTATGATAAAAACTCTTAACAAAATAGACATAGATGGGACATACAGTAAAATTATTAAGGGCATATATAATAAACCCACAACCAATATCATACTGAACAGGGAAAAATTGAAAGCATTCCTGCTTAGAACTGGAACCAGACAAGGGTGCCCACTGTCTCCACTTCCATTCAACATAGTGCCGGAAGTCCTTGCCAGAGCAATCAGATGAGAGGGGAATTAAGGGTGTCCGAATTGGTGCAGAAGAGGTAACACTCTATTTATTTGCTGATGATATAATATCATATCTAGAAAATCCCAAGGATTCAACCAAGAGACTCCTGGAATTGATAAATGAATTCAGCAAAGTCTCAGGATAGAAAATCAATGCACATGAATCAGTAGCATTCATATATGCCAATAACAGTCAAGCTGAAAATCAAATCAAAGATGCAACACCTTTCACAATAGCACAAAGAAAATTAAATATTTAGGAATATATTTAATGAAGCAGGTGAGAGACATATAAAGGGAAAACTATGAAACACTGAGAAAAGAAATCATAGAAGATGTAAAGAGATGGAAAACCCTACCAGGATCATGGATTGGCAGAATCTATATTGTTAAACTGTCCTTACTACCTAAAGTGATCTACAGAATTAATGCAATACCTATCAAAATACCATCAGCATTCTTTACAGATCTAGAAAAAATAATTCTACACTTTGTATGGAACCAGAGAAGACCTCATATAGCCAAAGCAATCTTAAGCAAAAGGAACAAATTGGGAGGCATCAGTCTACCAGACTTCAAGCTTTTCTACAAGGCTATAGTAACTAAAACAGCATGGTACTGGCACAAGAACAGACATACAGACCATTGGAATAGGACAGAGATCCCTGATATAAAACCATCCTCATATTGTCATCTACTCTTCGACAAAGCAGAAAAAAGTATACACTGGGGAAAAGAATCTCTGTTCAATAAATGGTGTTGGGAAAACTGGATAACCACATGCAGAAGATTGAAACTGGATCTCCACCTCTCACCTCTCACAAAAATCAACTCATGATGGATGGCAGACTTAAACCTAAGGTGTGAAACCTTAACAATTTTAGAAGAAAATGTTGGGAAAACTTTTAAAGACATTGGCCTAGGCAAAAAATTTATGAGGAAGACCCCCAAAGCAATGACAGCAGCAATAAAAATAAATAAATGGGACCTGATCAAATTAAAAAGCTTCTACACAGCCAAGGAAACTATCATTAGAGCAAATAGACAATCTACAGAATAGGAGGAAATATTTGCATTCTACACATCTGATAAAGGGCTGATAACAAGAATCTATATAGAACTTAAGAAAATCAACAAGAAAAAATCAAACAACCCCATCAGTAAATGGGCAAAGGACATGAACAGAAACTTTTCAAAAGAAGATAGAATAATTGCCAGCAAACATATAAAAAAAAAGTGCTCAACATCTCTAATCATTAGAAAAATGCAAATCAAAACCACAATGAGATATTACCTAACTCCAGTGAGAATGGCCTTTATCAGAAAGTCCCAAAACAGCAAATGCTGGCATGAAAGTGGAGAGAATGGGACACTCTTACACTGCTGGTGGGACTGCAAATTGGTATAATGCTTGTGGAAAGTAATTTAGAGACACTGCAAAGAGGTAAAAATAGAAATAACATTTGATGCAGCAATCCCAGTACTAGGCATCTACCCAAAGGAAAAAGAGACATTCTATAATAAAGACATCTGAACTCGAATGTTTATGACAGCACAATTCACAATCGCAAAGATGTGACAACAACCCAAGTGCCCATCAACACATGAGTGGGTTAATAAAATGTGGTATATGTATACCATGGAATACTACTGAACTACAAAAAAACAATGGTGAACTGGCACCTCTTATATTATCCTGGACAGAGCTTGAGCCCATCCTTTGAAGTGAGGTATCACAAGAATGGGAAAACAAGCACCACATGTACTCACCATCAAATTGGTACTAACTAATCAACACTAAGGTGCTCACATGGTAGTAATACTCATTGGATGCCAGTCAGGTGGGAGGGGGGTGGTGGGGGTGCATAAACTCACAACTAATGGATGTGGAGCACACTGTATGGGGGAAGGGCATGCTTGTAACCCTGGCTTGGGTGAGACAAAGGCATTATATGTAACCAAAATGTTTGTACCCCCATAATATTCTGAAATAAAAAAAGATGCATGAGCTAGATGCATCTTGCTCATGCATCTCAACTGAACATTTTTTGCCTTTCATTTTTAGTCAGTCACTATATATATATATATATATATATATATATATATATATACACACACACATAAATAATTGAGTTGATTATTTATTCAATTAAATCTTACAGCTTTCACCAAAAAAAAAAAGAAAGAAAGAAAGAAAGAAAAAGAAAGTTAAAAGCTTCTGCACAGCCAAGGAAACAATCATTAGAGTGAACAGACAACCTACAGAATGGGAGAAAATATTTTCATGCTGTACATCTGATAAAAGGCTGATAACCAGAATCTATGAAGAACTCAAACAAATCAGAAAGAAAAAAATCAAACAACCCCATAAAAATGTAGGCAAAAGATATGAACAGAAGCTTTTCAAAAGAAAATATACTAATGACCAATAAACATATGAAAAAGTGCTCAACATCTCTAATCATCAAGGAAATGCAGATGAAAACCACAGAGCGATATCACCTAACTCCAGCAAGAATGGCTTTTATCAAAAAGTCCCAAAACAACAGATGCTGGCGTGGATGCAGAGAAAAAGGAACATTCATACACTGTTGGTGGGACTGCAAACTAATACAACCTTTGTGGAAAGTAGTATGGAGATACCTCAAAGAACTAAAAGTAGACCTACCATTTGATCCAGCCATCCCACTATTGGGGATTTACCCAAAGGAAAAAAAGTCATTTTAGCAAAAAGACATCTGTACTCAAATGTTTATTGTGGCATAATTCATAATCACAAAGATATGGAATCAACCCAAGAGTACGTCAATACATGAGTAGATTAATAAAATGTAGTATATGTATACCATGGACTACTACTCAGCCATAAAAAATGGTGAACTAATACCTTTTGTAACAACCTGGATGGAACTGGAGACCATTCTTGTAAGTGAAGTATCACAAGAATGGAAAAACCACATGTACCCACTATTAAATTGGAACTAATGATTAAACACTCATGGGTGCATGTGGAAGCAAAATTCAACAGAAACCAAGTAGGTGAGAGGGGGATGAGGGGGCAGATAAATTCACACCAGCTGGGTACAATGCATGTTATCCCAGTGAGGGGCCCACTTATAACTTTAACTCAAACTGTATAAAAGCAATTCATGTACCCCTATAAAATTCTTAAATTTAAAAAAATCCATAGAATGAGAGAAAATATTTGCAAATTATATACCTGATAAGTGACTTGTTTCTAGAATATATAAAGAACACTAACAAAAACACAAACAACTCATTTTTTAAAAAAAATGATCTGCGTAGATATTCCCCCCAAAGACATACAAATGGCCAATAAGCACATTAAAAGAAAATAGATATCATTACCCACCAAAGAAATGAAAATCAAACCCATAATAAAATACCACTTCATGCCCCCTTGAATGGCTATAATAGAAAGAAAGAAAAGGGAGGAAGGAAGGAAGGAAGGAAGGAAGGAAGGAAGGAAGGAAGGAAGGAAGGAAGGAAGGAAGGAAGGAAGGAGAGAAAGAGAAAGAGAAAGAGAAAGAGAAAGAGAGGAAGGAAGGAAGGGAGGGAGGGAGGAAGGAAGGAAGGAAGGAATGTAGGAAGGAAGGAAGGAAGAAGGAAGGAGAAAAGAAAAAGAGAAAGTAAAGAACTCAGGAACAAGGCAAAGATGTTTCCTCTTGCCACTTCTTTTCAACATTGTATTGAATATCTTAGCTAATGCAGTAAAACAAGAAAAGGAAATGAAAGTATACAATTAAGAAGGAAGAAATAAAACTGTCTTTGTTCACAGATGACATGATCATCAATGCAGACAATCTGAAATAACTGACCAAAAACTCTTGGAACTAATAAGTGATTTTAGCAAGGTTGCAGGATACAAAGTTAATATACAAAAGCCAGTCACTTTCTTATATCTCCCTAAGAAACAAGTAGAAGCTGAAATTAAAAACACAGTATCATTTACATTTGCACCCCCAAAATGAAATATTTAGATATAAAACTAACAAAGTATGCGTAAGGTCAATATGAAAAAAACTGCAAACCTGATGAAAGAAATCAAAAGAACTAAATAAATGGAGAGATACTCTATGTTCATGAATACAAAGAATCAATATTGTCAAGATTTCAGTTCTTCTCAATTTGGTCTATAGATTCAATGCAATCCCAGTCAAAATTCCAACAAGTTATTTTGTGGATATTGACAAACTTATTTTAAAGTTTACAAGGAGAGTGAAAAAACCCAGAATAGCCAATACAATATTGAAGGAAAAAAACAAAGTTAGAGGACTGACACTATCTGACTTCAGGAATTACTAAAAAGCTGCAGTAATGAAGAAGTGCATTATTGGCAAAAATAGACCCATATAAATATAGTCAACTGATCTCTCACAAAGGAGCAAGGACAATATAATGGAAATAAGATAGTTTTTTCAACAAATGGAACTGGAGCAGCTGGATGTTCACAAGCAAAAAAAAGGGGGGTGGGGAAAATCTAGACATCTAGACGCAGGACTTACATTTATCACAAAAATTAATGCCTAATGGAACATAGATGAAACACAAAATTCTAAAACTCCTAGAAAAGGGTAAGAGAACATCTAGATGACCTTGGGTTTGGCAATGACTTTTTAGATACAATACCAAAGGCACAATCCATGAAAGAAAGAATTAATAAACTGGACTTCATTAAAATAAAAAATTTATGCTCTACAAAAGATACTGTAAAAAGAATAAAAAGAAAAGCCACAAACTGGGAGAAAATGCTTGTAATATATATGTCTAATAAAGGACTGTTATCCCAAGTATACAAAGGATTCTTAAAACTCCATGAGAAAACAACTCATTTTAAAAAATGACTCAAATATCTTCATACAGTGGTCCCCAACATTTTTGGCACCAGGGACCAGTTTAATGGAAGACAATTTTTCCACAGACCAGTGGCAGTGGGGGGGTGGTTTCTAGATGATTGCATCACATTACATTTATTGTGCAGTAAAATCTCTCTGCTAATGATAATCTGCATTTGCAGCTGCTCCCCAGCACTAGCATCACCACCTCAGCTCCACCTCAGACCGTCAGGCATTAGATTCTCATAAGGAGCACAACCTAGATCCCTCATATGTGCAGTTTACAGTAGGTTTTGAGCTCCTATGAGAATCTAATGCCTCCACCGATCTGACAGGAGGCAAAGTTCAAGTGATGATGTCAGTGATGGGGAGCGGCTGTAAATACAGATGAAGCTTTGCTTGCCTGCCTGCCACTCACCTCCTGCTGTGTGGCTCAGTGCCTAACAGGCCACTGACTGATACCAGTCTGCAGCCTGAGGGTTGGGGACCACAGCCTTAATAAAACCTCACCAAAGAAGACATACAGATGACAAATAAGCATTTGAAAAGATGCCCCATATTATATATCATTAGAGAATTGCAAATTAAAACAATAATGAGATACCACTAACTATTAGCATGGCCAAAATCCAGAACACTGACTACACCAAATGTTAGCAAGGATGTGAAGCAACAGAGACTCTCATTCATTGCTGGTGGGAAAGCAAAATGGTTCAGCCACTTTAGAAGATAGTTTGGCAGTTTCTTAGAAAACTGAGCATGCTCTTACCATATAATCCAACAATTGTCTGCCTTACTATTTTCCCAAAGGAGTAGAAAACTTATGTCCACACAAATACCTGCAGACAGACATTTGTAGAAGCTTATTCATAACTGCCTAAATTTAGAAGCAACCATGATGTCCTTTGTAGGTGAATGGATACACTGTATACATCCAGACAACAGAATATTAATCAGCATTAGAAAGAAATGAGTTATCAAACTATGAAAAGACATGGTGAAACTTCAATGCATATTACTAAGTAAAAGAGGCCAATTCGAAAAGGCTGCATATATGATTCAGACTGTATGGCATTCTGAAAAGGCAAAACTATGGGAACAGTAAAAATATCAGTGGTTGCCAGGGGTCAAGGGGAGGGAGGGATGAATAGGCAGAACAGAGGATTTTTTAGGGCAGTGAAACTGCTCTGTATGGCCCTATAATGGTAGATATATATCACTATACATTTGTCCAAAGCCATGACATTTATACAAGCAAGAGTGAACACTATTTTGAACTATGGTCCAGGGGTAATGATGATTTGTCAATGTAGGTTCCTCAATTGTAACAAATCTACCCCTTTGGTGGGAGATATTGATGATGGGGAGGTTTTACATGTTTAAGGGAAGGGGGTATATGGAGACTCTCTGGGCCTCCCTCTCAATTTTGCTGTGAACTTAAAACTGCTCTAAAAAATAAGTTCTATTAAGGTGATGATATTAAAATATTTGAGAATATAAAAGAAATAAAAGAAATAAAATAACCAATGTTAGCTAGGGTGTGAAGAGATTGGAACTCTCAGGTGCTGCTGGTGGGAATGTAAAATGAGGCAGCTGTTTTGGAAGAGTGTGGCAGTTCCTCAGAAGGGTAAACACGAGTTACCATATGACCCAGCCACATACCCAAGAAAAATGAACACATAAGTCCACACAAAAACTTGTACACAAATGTTCATAGCAGCATTATTCATAATGTTATTAACTGATGAATGGATGAATAAAATGCAGTATATATACCCAGTGAAATATTATTCAGCCGTCTAAAAAGAATAAAGCACTGATAACATGCTTCCAACACGGATGAACCTTGAAAACATGCTAAATGGAAAAGATAGTAACAAAAGACTGCATATTGTATGATTCTCTTTATATGAAATGCTCAAAATAGGAAATAGAGAGAGAAAGAAAATAGTTTATTTGTTGCCTAGGATTGAGAAGAGAAGGTTAGAAGGAAATGGGGAGTGACTGTATTAGGTTTGAGGTTAATTTGGGGCATGATGAAAATATTCTAAAATGGATTGTGTAGCCAGTTACACTACTCTGTGAATATACTAAAAAACAACTGAAGTGCACACTTTAAATGGGTGAATTGTATGGCATATGAATTATATCTCAATAAAACCCTTCTAAAAAAAGGAGGGATATGCTTAAACCATGAAGGAGGATGTTACTGAAAAAGATACAGTTATTGCTCCTTGGTCTTCAGATATCAAAATTCATGCTAAGATTGTGAACATGTGAGTCTTATTTAATAGTTATCCCAGAGAATTATTTGGGGAAAGCAGAGGGGGTGGTAGATGATATGCATTCTCAAAGACTTTTTTTTTAGGAAAGGTTTTATCTCAATTTCTTCCTCTTCTAAGTTTTTTGCTTTGCAAAGTTCCTTGTAAACTCACATGTATTCCAGAACGTGCTTGAGTCTATAGGCTGCAGTTTCACAGGTAGCAGTGGGGCTTCAAGCGTTGTGAACCACTCTGGTTTGTCCCTGGAGCTGAATTGTCACGATCAAGCTGTCCCCTTGGGGCTGGGCTCCAGATGCTCCCGATCAGACATCTGCTTTGCTGACCCCAATCGGGCTAATGCGCACCTTACTGTGGTCCCTCTCATCAGCCCGCATCCCCTCAGGTCACCTGTATATTTTAGTAATGGTCTTCTCTAGGCGATTATCAGAATCACCTTGTATAAGGGAGTGATATTAATGGGAATGATTTCCTCTGCAATAGGAAGAGAAATCCGCCCCTTGGCGAGGTGCTAAAAGATATCCTACCATGCAGGCAGCTGCTCCGTTGCCCACATAAAGACAGACCTGATGCACCTCCCTCAGGGCCACAGAATAAAAATTTCAGGTTCAGAATCGTAAAGAGAAAAGGGCCCTGGCTCTAAGTGCAGTCAAGTGAGAAGATGCATGGAGGAGGGAGCTGGGGGCAGCAGCAGCCGTGCTACCTTTGCTGGAATTGTAACGATCCTTCATTCTTAAATGCTAATTTTGAAGTTTTCCAAGGAATTATTTTAGTTAGTGTCAACATTACAGATGACACTGTTGATAAGCTCTTTATATTCCAGTAGAGAAACTGGTCAGTGTCCGCTCTGGGGGCCTATTAGCCAGGCCCCCGCTTGCTCACTCTGGCAGTGCCGTGCCTGGCTTCATTAATGATATTGACAAGCCGCTCCCGGCTGTGAAGGATTCCGCAGTAGCAGCCGCCTGCTTGCCCTCCTGTGCCATTCTGCTGTCGCCCTACCTGTACGCACGGCATCTTTTCTCAGTCAAGCATGGGCCAGGCATGGCCTTAGTGATGGGAGAGGATCATCAAAGCCGCTAAGTCATCTCCCAAACTACCAGAATGTCTTCTGCCAAGCATGGATGGCAGTCTGTGGTTGTCCTCCTAAGCCTGGAGGACAATGCAGCTGGAAGAGAGTGAAGCCAAACGATTGTTCATCATGTTTTGACACTGCAGGACTTGCCTCCAAAATCTCATTTTCTAGTGGCGTTTCCCACCTAAGCTGACGGAATCGCTAATAAAAGACACAGCAAAGAACACAAGAATCCATGTTACTTAGAGGAAGGGGACATGAAGAAAATGCTACATCTTGTTTATATTTTATAATGTATCGTTTAAAAAACATTCTTTTCCCTCTTTTCTTTTTTACTACAGAGATGGTAAAAAGGAGTCAGTCTCTTTAAACACTTGTTAAAAGGAATAGCTTCGGAGTTCAGAGAGAGCAATCAAGTTCGGGACACTAATTAAGCACCTACATATGAGAAAGTGGGCTCAGAGCCAAGGTCTGCCTATGGCAAGCCCAGGGCAGTTTGTGCTCACAGAGCAATACACAGGTGCTAAGGAGGTTCCTCTGCAGAGAAACCAGGGAGAGAATGGAACCTTCTAGGCCAATACTTAGGTAAAGGACCTAAATAAACCATAACAGGTGATCCCTCCTCAATAAGATCTTTCTCTCATTATATAGGCAACAAATGCTAGATATTAATTTCTTTTCTCCCAGCCTTTATAATGTGTGACCCTCCTTCACCTTGGGCCCCTAAGATGTCATTCCCCTGCACGCATTCGACTCTTCACCAGCACATACCGTCTGCACAGATGTTCCCATTATTCAGACTCGGGAGTAGAGGCAAAATAACATGCTGAAGGTCACTCAGGAGAACCTCAAACTCATTTACAGAATTTTGATTCTAGGTTTAATGTTATTATCAGTTTAATATACAACTTTAAGTAGTTGAAGGAGTTTTTATTTACATTATGCTATGCTCTGATGTGGTATTAAATGACTTGCAAGAAAAAAAAAGTGAAAGTTGAGAGGTGTACTACTTTCATAGAAAAAAATTTAGTTTGTGTGTTTGTTTAAGCTTGAGATGTTCTGTAGCTCCCAAAACACACCTCTCTTACTGGAAAAAGTAAGTTGTTTGGAGTCACAAAACCCGATATCAAGTCCAAGCTCTGCTACTTACCATATATATGACTTTGGGTAACTTAAATAACTTCTCTGAACTTCAATTTCCTCACTTTTAAAATAATAATGTTAGCTACTGACATTAAGTGCTAAGTATATATATGCCAGACATTGTATTCAGAGCCATTATGTGAATTCTCTTAACATCTATGAGATAGGTGACTTTATTCCTATTTTATAGATTAATAAATTGAGTCTCAAAAAGATCAGGAATGTGGGCCGTGGTCATATAGTTAGTGAGTGGTAGAGCTAGTTTGATTGTAAAACTGATGCTTTACCCCTAATTCATATTATATCTTATTACTCAAATATAAAGCACAATATATTAGTTGACACATAAGAGTATTAAGCCATTTCCATAGGGGACACAGATATGAAATCTAAATTAAATTCTTTTGTTAGCTCTTATGGAATTTAATATACATTTTTCTAACCTCAATAGAAAAAAAGTTTCCTAACCCTGTTATGAAAATAAAAATTATAATTGTAAAACTCATGGATTAATTAATTCAACAAATGTTTCTTGAGCACCTACTGTGTGCTGAATATCATCTACACACTGAAAAGTGAACGAAAATCTTTGTTTTTGTGGAGCTTTGTTTTCAGTATGAATTTGCTTGAAAACCAACAAACAGACAGGCAAATAAATAACTTTGTAGTCATTCTTGTAAGATGATCAATGTCTCTCCTAGGTTGATTTTCTTCACTTGAATTTCTCATTTGTTCTAAAGTTATATGAAAAAAAAAGTTTGGTACAACTATTAGATATTAAAGAGTCAACATTTCTCCAGTACCCACTAAAAGCTCTCTTATTAATCCATCTTAACGTAAATAATAAACTGTTTGAGGAAGGGTTGTGATTATATAGGGCTGAGTTTTAATTTGATATCAAGACTAATGCCAGAGTTCAACTAAATTACAGACTGTCAATGGAACTTTTAAATAAGCATGTTTGCATTAGACTTGCTCCAAAAACTACTCCTAGTCAGGTTTCTTCTTGCCCTGCTATCCCCACACCAATAGTCTACTGCAAACAGTAAGAACTGGATTTTCCCTTTCAGTTTCTGTGGTCATTGGAATGGCTCTTAAATAATCCTGAATGGTGTGTCAGTCTCAGTTGAATTCAGAAATACATATACTCCCCCCGTTGGTTCTTTGACAGACCTGGAAAATTAGTCAATTTTGAGAGATTTGCTTTGCTTTCTCGAGTTCTTTGGAAATTAATCAGAAAAATTCTTTATCAAATTTTGAAGTCTAGGCTTTAATTTTCTCTAACCTACATTTTCCTTGGTTCTATCATTTTTCATGACACACCTGGTCGTGACATCCTGATTTGAGGCACCACTGCCTGTGGTGCAAGGTTCTCCTAGACAAGCTACAAGAAACTACAAAGAAGAAGACAAATGTTTCAAAATGAAATGTAGCAACCATCCTCTTTGGGAAGAAAACATTAATTACATTTTTGAAGGAGTTATAATTGGATTTTACTTCTCCCTTTTTTGATGGTTATTCACGCTATGGAGTTAACACACTCCCAACATCTTTTATTCAGTCAGTTTGAGAAAAGGAAGAAAGATTTATTTGTAATTATCAGAACAACACAGTTCCTGAGAAGTAAACACAAAGGAACAAAACCTGGCTTGGATCCCACCTCGTTAAAGATGCAAATTAGGAACAGGCCATCGAAATGGGAGGTTTCACTAATCCTTTCCCAACAATGTAAATCATTAAATTAGCCCCCAGTTCAATGGCATCTGCAGCGTGTATTCTGGTTTAACACAAGGGATCCCAAAAGGAACAGCAACTTCCTTGGGGCCTCTGTTATTGTTCTAGTTGGTATTTATTTTGAGTCATGGGGCACGAGACATGTTCACTTAATGCCTATTCCTGCCTGCTGTCATTTTATTGTCCACCCAACCTATAGGGCTGTCCATTCCTTGATTCTGGTCCATCTGTGATCTCTCTCCAATCCTTCTGGTCTATTTCCGGGTGATCAGCATCAAGCAGTCCTTCAGGTGTTGGCCCCAAGTTCCCTGAAGCAGATGTGTGCAGATCATCAATTCTAACTCAGACTGTGCAACTTGCCTTTGGGGGATGTGACAATTCAAAATACAACAGCAGTGAAAATGAAGACAGAAATCACAATGCCTTGCCTTGGAAAATGGAGTTTTAATGATATTCCAGGCTGTCTCAGTCATGATTGGCTGAATCAATTAATGAAGGTCTGATCTGTCCTTACCAAAAGAACTGGTGACAAAGACGGAGAGCTCCCTGCAGTCTACAGAAACTGACTTTAGATTAACTTACAGATAACGGAATCCGATTGACTTCACTGAAGGAATACTTCTGCCCTCAAACTCATACTCCAAGTGTAAAGCTGTTTCAAAACACCACACATTTTATACAAATGGTTTCAGTTTATGGCCAGCACATGAATTCTCTGGAACCTAAGTGTAGATTGCCTCTTATTATTCCCATTCCTTGGCTACTCAGAACGCTCCAGTAGGAGCATTTCTTATTCCGATTCTCCAGTATTCTGAGAAGGTTCATGAAGCTGTCCATTGACCCCAGGTTTCTAGGACTGTTAAAACTTTATATTCATTTCACCATGTATTCTTTCCTCCCACGTTGAGTTTTAGAATGCCGTGTTCTGGACACATCACCCACAGGTCCATTAGTAGTGTTCTCCTTCCCACCTAGACCCCATTTACAGAGGGAAACACTTCTTCTCGGAGGATAGCAAAGTCAAAAGGCTGCGGCACACAAAACCAGACAGACCTGTAAGCAGATTTGCTGACTGCTGTGCCAGAAAACAGACGTCCATCTGGGACAGCAGGGGCATTTGTTATGTTGCTCAGCAGCCCCTCAAGATATTTCTGGCTAGCTAAAACCACACAAATAATGTAGGGTCGTTTGGCAGAGACTACAACTAATTCTATTTTAAATAAGATTTACTGTAAATGTTGTAGGCACTTGATAAACTATGAATAATAACAGGAAGAATGACAATCCCCTTAGGAAATTATTTTGCCATCTCATATGTATCACTGTTAGGAATTTTTCCCTCTCTTTATGAGACCAAATCTTCCTTGGTTTATCTTTATCCCATTAAGGTCAGTTTTGCCATTTTAAATATTATGTTGATTTGAATGCTCTGCTCAAGGCTTGGACTTCTTTCTGTATCTCAATCTATGCAGTTCTTATAAACTTCTCTGCCTTAAGCTACACACACACACACACATATATGTAGCCTGTATATATATTTTATTTTTTTTAATCTGGATAGCAAGAAGTGCTATAGCATTGATTTGCAATTTGAGATCCCTGACGCAAATCTGATGTTCTTCTGCAAAACTTAAAACACAGCCTTTCTTCAACATGGAAAGCTACTTTTTTCTTTCTTTCTATTCTATTCTTTTCTTTCTAAATCTCTCAAATATTCAGAGAATTAAAAGCAGAACTCATATTTAAATTAGCTTCTCCCATGTTAATCTCACCATTTTAGGTCATATCATAGTGTTTTCCATCTCAAAGCAACTCTCCTGTTTGTCACAAAATCAACTTCCAAATTGAAGTACTAAGTACCGAGTATTTTGAAAGTGATTTGGTTCTTGTAATATCTCCAGCCTAATTTGCATCTGCCACTTTACTTTCTTTCTGAAATTGCTTCCACCCTCTCTGCAAAGCAGAGGGCTGGACTTTTTTTAAGTTAAATGTTTGATATAAAACAGATATTCTACTAATTTGCTTTGCAAATTGGGCTCCCTGTGATTTTCTGTATAATGCACTCCAAGAGACTTTAAAAATCTAGGGATAACTTGCTGTGCCATTCATACAAAGTCACTTAACCATTCTGGTTTTCACTTATCTGGAAAATGGTGATTCCACCACCTATTTCTTTAGCAGAAGGGAAGTTTATGAGGATTCCTAAAAAAAAGTTTGGAAATATTGCCTTTTTTTAGATACAAAAAACATATATGATAATAATTATTCTCAATTTTCTGTGTAGGAATCATACGATTTTTTTTTCCATGATTCTTGCCAAAAATCAAACTTAAAAACAACTGAACAAACAAAAACACCACACCTTCCTGTATGGGCAAGACACAACATGAAGATTTTTGGAAAGAAAAAGAAGCTAAATGGATGAGCACATTTTTCATCACTCATGCTCTCTGAACAAATCAAAGGAGAAACCAAAGCACGGAACTGGTTCCACAATCTAGTCCTGACTTTCCTGACTTTGCCACCACCTTGAAACCTTAGGTGTGACCGTGGGGAATCAAAGAGCTTTCCTGGGCCTCAGTTATCCAGTCTGAATTACAGGGTATTAGATGTGATGGTTGCCAAGACCTTTCCAATTAGAGGCTATAATTTAGTAATTGTCTTTTTTAACCTCTTTCAAGGAATAATAGGCTATTCAATGCAGCCTGGAAATAATGACAGTATCATTGTTTTTGATGGAATTGGTACTGGATAACCTTACATTAAGTAGCACCAGACTGCATTTTTACCAAAAGAGGATATTGTTTAATAGATTTGAAATGTTAAAAAAAAAAAGCTTTTTTGTGTGTATTTGAGACACAAAATGTTAATAAGAGGAGGTGACTGTGTTCTTTGAGCTCCTGAGCTGTCCCACGGATTATGCACAACATGGAACAAATCCTGAGGCTGCTGTTTCGGCCTGTAAAGCAGGTCTCCATAGTTATTTTTAATGCATTTCTAGGCTTATTTTCAGAATATACCAAGAAAACACTCAATAATGTCGTTTAAATTGGGAAGGGCAATTTGACTGTTATGTCGGGATTTTCACTGGATTATGTGGTGAGGTTTCCTCACGTGGAGTAAAGCCCCTCTTTGTTTTCTTATTGACTTGAAATGACAAGTTTTTGAAGATCAGAGATTGTTTGGATGACTGACAGTCCAAATTTTGCAGTTAACAGCAATGGTTTTGTTCTGAGGAGGAGGGCAAAGACACTCTCTGTGTATTGATAAAATTGTCATTCTGAAAGCCAAACCAATCTGATTCCTAGCCACAGGTATGGAAAGAGAAAAATGCCTGTGACATTATCCATTGGTTCAAAAGTAGAGCCAGTGTCAGAGATAGCTTAGAAAAACATTCACTTAGCTATATTCTTTACTGAGATGATTCAATATCATAAAATGATATTTAACATCTCTGGAGGGCAGAGAGGAGGTGTCATGATGCATGAAGAGTGGTGTTACACTGGATTTGAGAACACAGTCTGTGGAATCATTACACCTGCATTCCAACTCAACCCTGTCATTTACTCACCTGTAAGATCTTGTACAAGTTGCTCAATCTTAAGAGACTCTTCATCTCATGAGATAAGTTTTGTGAAATGTATCAACAGAATGAACGGGGCAGTTTCATTTTCCCACACTAAACATATCTTTATAACTTCTTTATAAAGAAGTTAACAAGGAATTAAAATTTGCATAGTCCCTTGAGCAAATATTTGTAGGAAAAATATTATGGGAGTGCTCCTATACAATGCTGAGAGAAAATGTCTTGTAACATACAACATGTATACAAGCAGAAGCAGCATTCTGAACAAGATTCCTGGACCACCTTCTATGAAATGGCACTGGAACACACTGGCCCAAGACTCAGAAAATTAAACAAAATATGATGTGAGTTTAGGTTTCACTTAGGCCAGATTCTTAAACTTCAGTGTGTATCAGAATCATCTGTAAGGCCCATTCAAATGAGATTACTGGGTTCCACTTCCAGAGCTTCTAGCACCTAATTACAGCACTCATTTTATATGGAGTAAATTTATTGCTGGACTCGCCAGCTTTCTCCCACTTTCTTTGCGTTTCTAACAAGTTCCCAGGTAAGGCTGATGCTTGCATACTCACTGATATGGTGAGTATACTTTGAGAACCACAAGTTTAGACAACACATTGAAGTCCCCCAGAGCCCATTAGTATAATAAAATCACTACTGTCGAAGGAAAGCTAAGAGAGCTATTGCATGAAGCAACTGGCTTATTTCTTCTCTGAATACCAGTGCTGGAGACAGAGGAAGAAAAATGGAATTGTCAGTGTAAAAAAAATTCTGGTTATGCATGCATTTATTTGATCATACATTCAAATATTATGTGTGCCTGGCATGGTTAAGTATGTACGTGTCTGTGCTCATGCATGTGTGTGTGCACAGGCACAGTGGTAGATTCTGGGCTGCAGAATAAAAGAAGAAAGACCAAGGCCATGGCATTGGGGTTATTATAGTCTAGCATTACTTCAACCCTCATCCAGCAGGATTTGGGACTATGCTATATGCCTCAGCTAGAAAGCAACTGTTAGTTTAAAGGGAAATGCCATAAGAAATTATGAGACCTCTACATAGAAAGTGCATTTGTATAAAGATAACATGCAAAACAAGCACACAAAACCTTTCAGGTTGATTCATTCTCTCATCAGAGCCCTAATAATATCAAACATTGATCTTGATGTTGCATAGGTGGGTCAGTAGATGAAAGATATTGTTCTACACACATTAGTCATTTGAGATTTGGGACAACCCTATGAAGTAGGTGCTATCATAATCCTCATTTACATGTGAAGAAACTGAGGCACTGATCATTTCTTCTTTGTTGCTAAGATAATTTTATGTTACACAATATATACTTGATGAAAAACATCTGAATATGTGAACTGTGAGTGAATGAATGGATCAGCATGCATTGAATGTTGGGAAGCTATTTTCACTCACTGCTGATACCTCCCTATCTTTCCTTGTGTTGCTATTCCCAATCAAAACTGCTAGTGTGCCCACTGGCAGCTTGCAGGGTAGGTTGAAGACTAGGTTAATGTCCTTGTGGAAAAATTATGGTCTGTTGGTTTACATGAGATCGTCCAGGTCCTTATTTGCAATTGTGCCTGCCTCTGTGTTATTTCTCCTGGCAACTAAGTCCATTTTCTTCCCAGCAGGATGGCCTCTAAAGTGTCACAGGGCTTATACTGCATGTATTTTTAAAGTGAAGGATAACAGTTATTGAGTGTCAGCTACATGTTCAGTGCTGGCCTGGGCCATCCGGTGAGAGCACCTGCTGTGCTCCCATGGAGAGTGTCAAGTATTTTGTGCCAATAACTCACTTTTGTCATCTTGTTATCAAATTGAATGCTATAAAATGGAGAATAAAAGGCCCATGTCTGTCCAGTGTCATTACCAAGTCAGATGAACATCTGATCATCGTCATGATTAAATGTTCATCTACTCAGCACAAGAGGAAAACAACATCTGAAACCAAGTCTCTTCCTTCTCCCGAAATCCATATTTGTACTTGTTACCAGCTTAGGGTGCTATTTCACAGAGTGGACCAAGGAATCTAAGCTCCAGTTGACGGTATTGACAGATTCCAGGGTGTTGATTAAGGGACATGATATAGCAAAATACCCTCCCAGTTGCAACCTAGTGTTTGCAGAATCATAAGCTTGCAGAACACGTGCTTCAATCAGCTGGCTGTGTAAGAATTCAATCAGTGTTAATCTAACACAATGCAGCACCTGCTCCCCAACTGATTTCTAGTGTTCTTCAATCAAAAGCAGCAGAAGAAAAGCATCATTTATTGCAAGCAATGTTAGCAGACCTGAAAATTCAAGAACCTGAAGTTCAATAGGAAGATCAAGTTTGCCTTTTGCTTCTCTTTCTCTCATTAGCAATACTGTGGAAAGAATGAGCTGCTATATGCAAAGAAAGTGAGAGAAAGTTGGCAAGTCCAGCACTAAATTTACTCCATATAAAATGAGTGCTGTAATTAGGTGCTGGTAATTAACACTCGTTGCCATGCAGCTCATGCATCTATAGGATCAGCCATCTTTTGGGACTTGGCAGTTTCCCCCCAAGCCACAGCATGGAACAGACAGGACAGATGACACTAGTAGGCTGCACTAAAGAGAACCTGACTATGTTGCTCCCTATTCAGTCTCAGATCCAAAGCCAGCTGGCCACTTTGGTGGAAAATTAATAAATCAATCATTTGGTGGAAAATTAATAAATCACCCAAGAGAGGTGCTTTCACTGCTATAGAAAAGAAACCATGGAAGTATAGCCCCTCTGTAATGTTAAGCTTCCAGAGGCAGGAACTAGTAAATCTTGTTCATGCAACTTCATCCCAGGTGGTTACAATGGTGCCTGGCTCAGAATAGGTGCTCCATGAATGTTTGATGAATGAATAATTAAGCAAAGCAGTCATCGCCAATATTTATGTGCAAAGATGCCACCCACTACCCAAATTCATGCCAAAATAAAATACCCATTGACCATTGTCTTGAAATTGATCATGGACCAACTTTTTACACTGATTTTAAAGGTCCCCTCCAAATGGAAATAATATAATTTTCCTAAAGTAGACACTTATGAAGAAAGGAAATCATTCTTTGCAATTCAAACTCCTAACTTGATAGTACAGTGCGTGCACAGTATTTGACTTGAGATAGAAAATCTGTGACTTACAAGTGGTGAAGAATTTGGTGTCACTGGAGAATATGTCCACAGCCGCTGGCTCCTTGCCCAGAAGGATTATTTTATAGCAGGTTGAATTCTCTACTAATTATCTTCAAAACATCTGGACTACTGGATAAACTCTATCTTAATGCACAGTACAAGAGCAAATAAGGATAATTAAACTTTGATTTCAGACAGACTGACAGGGGGAGTTGGTGGAAAACTATATTATAAGATAGAAGGCAGAGGAGACAGCTACCTCATAAAATTCCTGATCGAGACCAAAAAGCACAACTTACTGTTAATACTGCAACAGTCTGATAAATATCTACCTTAGCCTGATTATTTCGTTTGCTTTGGGAAACACCTAATCAATTCCACTGGGGCCCTAAATGATTTAAAACAAACTGTACAAACAACCACTTGATTTCATCAGAAACATGCTGCTAACAGAATTAGCACCTAAACTTCCTGTGGGCAAAGGTAATAACATCCTCCAAATGAAGAAAAAAAAATATGTATATATATGAAAATTCAGCTGAAAGATGATGACACCATACTTCATGGTAAGTGTTATAAAGCATTTTTGCCAAATGAGAAATCTGTAAATTACCTGGGTAAGCAATCAGCTCCAGATTATAATTGCCAATTTGAGAAAATTTCACCAACAATTAAGCAAAATCAAATAACCCATCTGAGGAAGTGAAGTGGTACAGGCCACCACCTTTCCCTTCTTGTTAAGGCTTTCTATAATTTGTTTTCATTTTCCTTTAGCAATTGAAACCCCATTCTATTTTACTGGACTGGAAATAATCAAGGGCCACCGTGGGGAGAGCAGACACTTCGGAACAGGAACAGGCATATAGGAGTGACAGGGTTTCAGCGTGAAAATTGGAGGCGTGGGAATCTGACTGGGATTGCTGTGACCCAGTAATAAGAATCTTAAACTATAAGAGAACACATGACATGTTATTCCAATTTATCACACCAGATTACTTCCAGAAATTAGAATACAAACTAAACTCCCTACAGGATGGTTGAAAGAGGTTTCAGATTTTATCTTTCCCTAGAACTTCTCACAGTTCTGCCATGTCTAGTTATGAATCTCGGGGAGGTCATTTAAACTCTTTGGAGCTCAACTTTCTTCTAGAGAATGAATTTATTTCCGTGTCTTAAAATCAATGTCTTTTTCTATAAATATTTGCTGAGTGCTTACTATGAGCCAAGTATTGTGCAAAGAGGATATTAAAATAAGCAACAATGGTGTTCTACATACTGTTAATTGCTTCCTCAGATCCATGTTCCCCTTCTCCCTTACTAAGAGAAAGCCAGTGCTGTTTAAGGTGGTGATGTGCCTAGATTAAAAAAATAAATAAATAAACAAAAACATGACTTCCTAGACTTTCTTACAGCCAGAGGTGACCTTGGGACTCAATTCTGTCAAAGGAAAAGTAGGCAGAACTTTGCCAAAGGATCCTGGGAATTTTGATTTTCCAGGTTCTGATGCTGCCATTCTTCTCTCTCTTTCTCTTTTTTTATTCTGGTGTAGAGTAATGAAGTAAGGTTGGATTTGCAGCAGGAATCTTGAGACCAGGAATTGATAAGAGAAAAAGAACCATAAACTAAAGGTGACACAGAGAAAGGAAAGACAACACCTGAGAGACAGCAGCTCACTGCCCAGCTCTACAAGGCATGCCTTCAGAAATCTTTGTTGAGAAAAACCAACTCCTATTTGCTTCAGCCACTGAATCTGGGCTTTGTCACTTGCAGCCAACTATGACCTCCACTGACATAACATTTCTATATGTCCTTGAGACACTTAGGAGATTACAGGCACATGTGCAAATAAATTAAAATAAAATGTAGTGAAGGTTATGAAAGATATGGAGAGAGAAAGAGAGAGAGAGATTGTTCTTTGGAAGCATAGCACCTTAACACTTTGCCTGTCCATTTGGGGTGCAGTGGTCAAGAAAATATTCCTGAAATATCATGTACTGCATAGTCCTTGAAGGATGATCACTGTATGGAGGAAAAAGAAGTGAAATTATGGTGTATTCTAAGGGGAAAAAAGTATGATGGAAGCCATGGGAGTGAGGGAGGAATGAGCAGTATCATGGGAACTTGCAATTCGAAGTGGGTAAGAGGTAAACACAACAGGAGCTTATCTATTAATAATATATTAAGAGGCTTGGGCTTTATTTTGGAGGAGATAGATGCTGAAGGTTTTCATGAAGGGGCCAATAATTTCATTAGTTCATGCTAGGCTTAGTTGACACATGGGAAAACACACTTGGCAGATCTGTGTGTACAATATATTTATTTAGTGACACATGGAGTGAAGGGTGTCTGTTCTTTGGACAAGCCAGCAGAACCTGAACTAGGAGATCTCACAAAGCACATATAGTGGCTCTTTCTCCTTCCTGACATCCGTTAAAATGATAGCAAAGGGGAAATAAAAGAAATAGCCGCATAACATCAAAGAGCATAGGAGAGGGAGAATCAGCAAATCAGGACTTTCAAGAAAATTGGTAAGTATGGAGACAGATAAACAAAAGTAGAAGAAGCGACCCACCAGGAGAGTGCCCTAGCGCAAGTGTGAGCTTGTCAACAGAATTTGGAGAGGCTTAGAATTGAAGGCAGAAGTATCAAGGGTAGGTATGAGAAGTGGGCCCCCAAACAGAGGAAGAAATGGCAAGTTCCCCCACAAATCAATTGTTCCCCGGGCCCTTCCTTTACATCTCTCTGCATACAGAACACAGGCAGCCCAGTATTCACCCAGGCAAATAGAACAAATGGTTTCTCTTTGAAATTAAGTAAGCTGCAGGGAGCTTGGCCTGCTCTAGTATTTGGGAATGCCCAACCCTAAAGATCAGTTCCATATCTGTGTTAACAAACCTTCCACCTGACAGTAAGTAAGCTGAATCACATGCAGCACCTAGACACTTTGGATTTCATGGAAGAAAGTCAGTGGGGGAAAAGCTCTACATTTATAATAGCAGACAAAACACACACTAGCTATGGTGAAATTTCAATCCAGTTTCTCACTAAGTATACATGACAATTACAAAAATAACACGAGTAAAACTTAAAAAGCAAGGCCAAGATAAACAAAGAGAACTGGTCTCAGAAGAAACAGATTATAGAAGAGAAAGTAGTTTTTTTCTAAGCAACTCTAATTTGTATTCTCAGAGATTTGAGATGATACTGTACCAATAAAATAAAAAATAAGATGCTATGTGAAAGTAATAAACAGGAGAAAATAACAAGCCCATTGCTTTATGAAAATAAAATTAATAAGCTGCAAGATAAAGTAGAGGAAATCTCTTAGAACTAGAGGAAAAAAGACAAAGATGGGACGTATATGAGAGGAAACAATATGCTGAAATGGTTAACAGAACAGACTGTGGAACCAAATTACCTCGGTTAAAATACTGCCCATCACTTAATAGCTGAGACCTAGAACATTCTCTTTATTTCCTGTGCCTCAATTTTCTTGCCTTTGAAGTGAACCTAATGTTAGCACCTACCTCTTAGGATTATTGTAAAGATAAATGAGTTAATATAATTGATATGATTAGAGTAGTTTCTGTTACAAAGTAAGTGCTACAGCCAGGGCACGGTGGCTCATGCCTGTAATTCTAGCACTCTGGGAGGCCGAGGCCGGCAGAGGTGGGTGGATCATTTGAGCTCAGCAGTTCAAGACCAGCCTGAGCAAGAGTGAGACCCTGTCTCTACTAAAAAAATAGAAAGAAATTAGCTGGACAACTAAAAATATATAGAAAAAATTAGCCAGGCATGGTGGTGCATGCCTTTAGTCCCAGCTACTTGGGAGGCTGACTGAGGCCAGGAGTTTGAGGTTGCTGTGAGCTAGGCTGATGCCATGGCACTCTAGCCTGGGCAACAGAGTGAGGCTCTGTCTCAAGAAAAAAAAAAAAAAAGAACAAAGTGCTACAAAACTTAAACACATACAGATATAGTTAACCCAAGAAATCCAATGTTGACCCCATAAAAGCTGCAAAATTAGAGAATGGGGAAAGTAGAGAAGAGGAAATTATTAAAGAAATAATAGAAGAAAATGTTCCAAAAAAAAATTTTGGCTGAGTACCAAGCAGGATGAATGGAAAATGATTCGTACATAGATACACCATTGTGAAAGTTCAAAACACTAAGAATAAAGCAACATCATGAGAGCTTCTAAAGAAAAGTAAATGTATTTTCATGCTCATATGTATAGGTCCTATATAAAGAATCAATCATCAGGGCTGACAGCAGTTTTCTTATTTTTGAATCCTGGATGAAAAAAGTTAAGTGTGACAAACTGTTTTAAAATTAAAATTCCTTTTTCCCAGTTTTATTGAGGTATAATTGACAAAGAAAAAAATTGTATATATTAAGGTATACAACATGATGTTTTAATGTATGTATACACTGTGAAATGATTACCACAATCCAGCTAATTAACCTATCCATCACTTCACATAATTACCTGTTTTGGGGGTGTGGTAAGAACATCTAAGATGTACTCTCTTAATAAATTTCAAATATGTAATACAGTATTAACTATAGCCATGATGCTGAACATAAGATTTCTAGAACTTATTCTTACTGCATAACTGAAACTTTATACCATTTGACCAACATCTGCCCATTTCCTTCACCTCCCAGTCCCTGGCAACCACCATTACACTCTGTTTCCATGAATTTGAATTTTTTAGATTCTACATATAAGTGAGATGATGCAGTGAGTTGTCTCTCTGTGCCTGACTTATTTCACTTACAATAATGTCCTCCAGGTAATCCCTGTTGTTGCAATCTTTACTAAGGCTCAATAAAATTTCATTGTGTATTTATATAGAGCACATTTTCTTTATTCTGGACACTTAGGTTGATTCCATATCTTGGCTATCGTGAATCATGCTGCAATGGACATGGTAGTGCATCCATTGCTTCAAGATACTGATTTCATTTTATTTGGATATATTCCCAGCAGTGGGTTTGCTAGATCATATGATAGTTCTATTTTTAATTTTTGGAGGAACCTCCATACTATTTTCTATAAGGGCTAGCCCATGAGCAGTATGCCTGGGTTTCTTTTTCTTCGCATCTTTTCCAACATCTATCTTTTGTCTTTTTGGTAATAGCCATTGTAACAAGGTATGAGGTGATATCTCATTGTGGTTTTGATTTGCATTTCCTTGATGATTAGTGATGTCTAATATTTTTTCATATACCTATTGGTCATTTGCATGTACTTTCTTGAGAAATGTCTACTCAGGCCCTTTGCCCACTTTTAATAGGGTTGTTTTCTTGTTATTAAGTTGATTGAGTTCTTTATGCATTTTCAATATTAACACTTTACCAGATAAAGGATCTGTAAATATTTTCTCCCATTCTCTAGGTTGTCCGTTCACCCTATTGATTGTTGTCTTTGCTGCATATAAACCTTTTTAGCTTGATGCAATCCCTTTTGTCTATTTTTTGTTGTTGTTGTTGCCTATGTTTTTGAGGTCCTATCCAAAAATCATTGCCCAGACCAATGTTAAGAAGCTTTTTCATTATGTTTTCTTCCAGTACTGCGACAATTTCAGGTTTTATATTTAAGTCTTTAATCCAGTTTGAGTTGATTTTTTTTGTATATGGTTGAGAGAAAGTTCCAAGTTCATTCTTCTGCGTATAGAGATTCAGTTTTTCCCAACATCATTTATTGAAGAAACTATTCTTTTCCTATTGTGTATTCTTGGCATCCTTATAGAACAATTGACCATAATTGTGTGGATTTATTTGGGGGTGTTCTATTCTGTTCCATTGGTCTATGAGTCCGTTTTTATGCCAGTACTGTACTATTTTGATTACCATAGCTTTGTAGTATACTTTGAAATTAGGTGGTGTGATATCTCCAGCTTTGTTCCTCTTGCTCAAGATTACTTTGGCTGTTCAGGGTCTTTTGCAGTTCCAGATGAATTTTAGAATTGTTTTTCATATTTCTGTGAAAAATGCCATTAAAATTTTGGTAAAACTTGTATGGAATCTGTAAATCATCATGAGTATTATGGAAATTTAAAGAATATTATTTGTTTCAATTCAGGAACATGAGATATCTTTCCATCTATCTGCATTATGTTCAGAGTCTTTCATCAGTGTTTTATGGTTTTCAGTGTAAAGGTCTTACACTTTCTTGGTTAAATTTATAACTAAGTTTTTTATGCTATTATAAATGGGAATATTTTTTCAATATATTTTAAATAGTTTATTAGGATATAATAATGCAGCTGATATTTTTAAGTTAATTTTGTATCTTGCAGCTTAACTGAATTTATTAGTCCTAGCAGTTTCTTCGTGGAGTCTTTAGAGTTTTCTATATAAAGATCTTGTCTCTGCAAACAGAGAAAATATTATTTTTTCTTTTCCAATTTGAATCTCTCATTTCTTTTTCTTTACTGATTCTTCAGGCTAGGACTTAACATACTTTAATAGATAAAGCTGACAAGAGTGTACATCTTTGTCTTGCTTCTTATCTTAGAAGATAAGCTTCCAGCTTTTCACTGTTGCATGTGATATTAGCTGTGGATTTGCCATATATGGCCTTAATAATGTTGAGGTACATTCCCTCTAGACTTAACTTGCTGAAAGTGTTTATCATGAAATTATGTTAAATTTTGTCACATGCTTTTATTCTGCATCCATTGAGATGATCATATAATTTTTATCCTTCATTCTGTTAAGGTAGACCATCACATTTATTGATTTGCATGTGTTAGGCCATCCTTGCATCCTAGGTATAAATCCCACTTAATCATGGTGTGTGATCCTATTAATGTACTGTTGAATTCAGTTTGCTATTAAATAGTATTTTGCTGAAGATTTATGCATTTAAGTTCATCCGGGATACTGGCCTGTATTTTTCTTTTCTTATGGTGTCCTTGTCTGGTTTTAGTATCACGATAATACTGGCCTCATAAAATTAGTCTGGAGTATTCACTCCTCTTAGAATTGTTTGTAAGAACTTAAGCAGAGTTGGCATTAATTCTTCTTCAAACATTTGTTATAATTCACAAGTGAAGCCATCTGACCTTGGGCTTTTCTTTATTGAAAGTTATTTAATTACTGATTCAACCTCTTTACTTGTTATTGGTCTGTTCAGATTTTCTATTTTTTTCATGATTAAGTCTTAGTAGATTGTATGTTTCTAGGAATTTATACATTTTTCTAGGTTATTCAATTCATTGACATATAATTGTTAATAGCAGTCTTTCACGGCACTTTGTATTTCTACAATTGCATTTTGTCCTCTTTCTTTTATAATATATCCCTTTAACTTGAGTCTTCTCTTTTTTTCTTGGTCTAGCTAAAGTAGTCAATTTTGTTCACTGTTAAAAAAAAATCTTAATTTTGGGCCAGGCGCAGTGGCTCACGCCTGTAATCCTAGCACTCTGAGAGGCCGAGGCAGGTGGATTGCTCGAGGTCAGGAGTTCGAGACCAGCCTGAGCAAGAGCGGGACCCCGTCTCTACCAAAATAGAAAGAAATTATCTGGCCAACTAAAAAATATATATAGAAAAAATTAGCCGGGCATGGTGGCACATGCCTGTAGTCCCAGCTACTCGGGAGGCTGAGGCAGTAGGATCGCTTAAGCCCAGGAGTTTGAGGTTGCTGTGAGCAAGGCTGACGCCACAGCACTCACTCTAGCCCAGGCAACAGAGCGAGACTCTGTCTCAAAAAAAAAAAAAAAAGTCTTAAATTTGTTCACTTTTTATATTGTTTTCAGTCTCTATTTTATTTATTTCTGCTCTGATCTTTATTAACTCCTTGCTTCTGCTAAGTGTAAGCTTAGTTTGGTCTTTTTATGCCCATTTCTTTGAGGTACAAAGTTAGTTTCTTTATTTGAGAATATTTTACTCTATTACAGATATTTATTGCTATAATTTTCCACTTAAAACTTCTTTTGCTGAATTTTTAAAGTTTTAGTATGTTGAGTGTCCATTTTTGTTTGTCTCAGTATAATTTTTTAAAAGTTCTTTTTGATTTCTTTTTGACTCATTGTTCAATAGTGTGCTGTTAAATTTCTACATATTTGTGAATTTTCAATTTTCCTCCTGTATTTATTTCTAGTTATAACCATATATTTTAAGCTGACAACATCTTAACTTCAACCACATACAAAAATGCTATACCTTAAATTCTTCCCTAACATGTTTTTTTGTTAACATCACAATTTACATCTTTCTATGATATGTATCCATCGATATATTATTCCAGCTGTAATTATTTTTACTACTGTTATCTCTTAACTTCTAGAGTTGAAAGTTATTTATACACCACTATTACTGTATTAAAGTACTTTTAATTTGACTATGTTCTTACCTTCAGAGTAAGTTTTATACTTTCCCATATTTTATTGCTGTTAGTTAGTGTTCTTTCATTTCAAGTTGAAGAATTCGCTTTAACATTTCCTATAAGGCAGGTCTAGTGGTGATGAATTTCCACAATTTTTGTTTGTCTATGAAAGTCTTTATCTGTCCTTTATTTCTGAAAGACAGCTTTGTCGGGTATGGTATTCTTGTTTGAGAGTTTCTTTTGTCCAGCAATTTCAATGTATCATCCCACTCTCTCCCACCTTGCAAGTCTGTTTAGAAATCTGCTGATAATCCTGTGGAGAAGGGGGAAGGGTTTTCCTTGTGTGTGACCAAGCACTTTTCTCTTTCTGCTTTCAAAATTTTCTCTTTGTCTTTGACTTTTGATAATCTGATAACAATATGTCTCGGTGAAGCTTTCATTATGTTTCATCTATTTGGAGTTATTTTGGCTTCATAGATGTGGATGTGGATGTTCATTTTCCTCTTTAGATTTGGGAAATTTTTTCTCATTTTTCTCCCTTAAATAAGCTTCCTGCCCTTTTCTCTTTTCTTGCTCCTTCTGGAATACCTATACTGCACTAGATGGTGTCCCATAAGTCCTGCAGGCTTTTACACTCTTTTTCATTTGTTTTCTTTTTGTTTGTCTGCCTTGACTTTGACCTTGCTGATTCTTTTTTCTCCTTGAATGAGTCTAGCACTGATGCTCTCTATGGAATTTTTTATTTCAGTCATTCCTGTAGATCTGGAATTTCTGTTTGGTTCTTTTTTTAATAGTTCTTGTCTTTTCTTTAAACTTGTAATTTTGTTCATGTGTTGTTTTCTTGGTTTTGTTTAGTTGTCTATCGGTATCACTGTATAGTTACCTGAGGTTCTTTAAGACAATTATTTTAAATTCTTTTCCAGGTAGCTCATAGATTTCTATATCTTTAGAGTTAGTAACAATCATCCATTGCTTAACAACAGAGATATGTTTTGCCAAATGTGTCACTAGATGATTTTATCATTGTGCAAACATCATAGAGTGTACTTATACAAACCTATATGGTATAGTCTACTACACACCCAGGCTATATGGTATAGCCTATTGCTGCTAGGCTACAAGTCTATACAGTATTTTATGGTACTGAATGCTGTAAGCAATTGTAACACAAAAGTAAGTTTTTGTGTATCTAAACATATCAAAACATAAAAGAAGTACAGTAAAAATATGCTATTTTTATCTTAGAGAACCACTATTGTATCTGCAGTCCATCATTAACTGAAATATTGTTACACAGTACGTGACTGTACTGGTACTTTATTTTGTTCCTTTGGTGGTACCATATTTTCCTGATATTTGTAGTCCTTTTTGTCTTGTGTTGGTGTCTGTGCATTTGAAGAAGTAGGTACCTGTTCCAGTCTACAGATGATCTTTGACAAGAAAAGCTGTTCACCACTCAGCCTGCCCAGAGATTCTGGTGGGCTGACTGGCAGGGTCTACAGTTGGGATTGCTGCTAGTGTTCTTGGGCAGAAATGGCCTACTGCCTGTGTGAGTGGGAAAGTGGGCCTGGTCTACAGAGACCACCCTGGGTTTGCAGAGGCAGGCCTGGAGCCCTGTGTCCTTTGGGCAAGCCTGGAAATTGGGTCCATGTGAGTGTGCCTAACATCTGTGTCCCTGAGGGTAGGCCTAAACCCTAGGTCCTCAGGGGCTGACCTGGAACTAGGGCAGGCCTCAGCCCAAGTCCATGAGTCCAGCCTGGTGCTGGGACAGGCCTGGCACCTGGATCTGTGATTGGCCTGATCCTGATTCTACATGGGCCGGCCTGGCACTGAGATCCATGGGGATGGAGCTGTTGGTTGAGATCATGGAGTTGTCAGGGGTGGGCTTAGGGTTTGGGCCTGGGGCCTGGGGCCTGGGGCTTGGGTTCATGGGGCCAGCCTAGAGCCTGGGTCCACAGGGCCTGGCCTCACACTGGAGTATACTGGGGCAGGCCTGAGCTTGTGTTTGCTAGAGCTGGAGGCCATGGGTATGGCCTGGTGTTGGGGCAAACCTGTAGTCTGGGTCCATAGGTATCAGCCTAGTTCTTGTCTCTGTGGGGACTTAAAACTAAATTACTACATGCAATGAAAAAGACAAAAAAAAAGAGAGAGAGAGAGAAAATCAGATGTACATTTAAGGACTAAAAAATTTAACTCTCTTATATTTTTCTGAGGAAGTGACTTGAGCATGTACTAGAGCCAAATCAGGGTTAAAACAACGTCTGCCTTGAATTAAATAAGGTGAAAACAAGGAATATGATGTTGAATAAAAAAAAATGGTGGGAGCAAACCAGGAACTAATGGGACTATGTCCTAAACTCACAGAAGTATGATAAGTTTAGAAAGTAAATAGTCCAGATCAGAACTAGAAGCCAGTGGGCACTCCAAAAAAATGCATTTAAGAATAATTGATTCCAACATTGCAATGGAAAATGAAAATAAATGGAAGGCATTACAGATATGCTTAAATAAATATGTTTATTTTCTTAGCAAGAAAAAAGAAAGTTGTTTAGAAACTCATAAACAAACAAAAAAGTAAGGTCAAAATATGGACCAAACTGAAATGTAGAATAAATTTTAGCAACTGTTGAAGAGTAGGAAAAAACAATCCATGTGACCTGGATGGTAAGAATATTTTTAATTCAAATGGCCAAGAAACTGTCACACTGAAGTCATTGAGAAGTAAAGTAATTCTATAGAAAACACTATTTATAAAGCTACAATAAAGGCTCTTTATTGACTTTAAACCTTTACAATTGACTTGGAGACAAAACAATAAAGTGAAATATGGTTGCAAAACAGAAGGTTAACACCAGTGAAAGTTAATGTTCAGCCAGCAGAAGTTGGGAGACAGAAGTGAAGCGTGCCAACAGGGCTGGCCCAGCGTCAACTTCCATTTCATAAGTGGAGAGGGCACAGATCTGCCTGACAGTTAACCATACAGAAACAGAGAGTATCTATTTGTTTATTTTACCTTGTGCATGCAGTTCTTTGATGAAAAGGAAAAAAAAATTTGGATGCACTGTACACACTTGGTGTCAATCACTTCAACTTCTATCCAGACTCTAAGTCTTTTTGCCACTTACAACAACAGCGGATGAAAAATGACTGGAGGATATAATGACAGGGGTCTATGACTCTCAGTCCTCTTCCCTCCTACAATTGCCCTTCCCTGCTCTTTAGAGATTTTTTTTTTTTTTTTTTTTTTTTGAGGCAGAGTCTTGCTCTGTCACCCTTGGGTAGAGTACAGTGGAGTCATCACAGCTCACTACAAGCTCCAACTCCTGGATTCAAGTGATCCTCTTGCCTCAGCCTCCCAAGTAGCTGGTAGCTGGGGCTACAGGTGTGCCACCACACCTGGCTAATCTTCTATTTTTAGTAGAGACAGGATCTCACTCTTGCTCAGGCTGGTCTCAAACTCCTGAGCTCAAGCAATCCTCCCACCTCGGCCTCCCAGAGTGCTAGGATTACAGCTGTAAGCCACTACCTGGCTGAGATTCTTTTTAAAATGCTACTTCCTTGCTTTTCCCTGGATGTTGAAAATGACATTGCTTGAAGAAATGAAAAGATATATTTGAGGAGGAGTGCAGAAGTCAACTTATGATTAAGAGGTAGAAGATCTATATCGACTTAGATGTGTTTACACAATGAAGCAAAATCCCATTATGCAAGCTTTCCCCTCACCCCCACACTATGCCCCTGGGAGCCCCCACTCTAACTCTGCATGGTTCAGCACTCCTCCCCACTCTCAGAGGCCTCTGAATGAAGTACATAGATTTGGGGTGTCTGACTGGTAAACTGGCAGTGTGTCCACGTAACTGAATGAGTTCATCTAATTAGGGGTTTATTTGTTTGAGTTGTACATGAATATATCAAATTACATTATCAGATGATAGTCCTGTTTCTGATTTATTCCTTCTTTGTTCTTCAAGGCTTCGTACATCTAAGCAATTAACCTCTCAAAGAGCTAGAGAACACATAATTATCCTCATTTGTCTAAACGTCGCCAAGATGGCTGCCTTTCAATTAACCTTCTGGGGATGGAAGAAAGTTGGAGTGATATAGTGATCATTTTTAACCTTACTGTATGCTTTTTTAATGTAATTTAATTGAAATAGCCAGATGATAAAATAGTCAGATACTGTTTCCACAGGTAAAAGGATCAAGGGGGTTTTGAGGGAGAAATGGCTGTGGAAAGTTGACAGAGCTAATGGAACAGATGATGCATTGTCTGAGGGAGAAGTCAGGCACAGCAACACATGGAACTGTATCAAGGAGCTTCAAGCCAAGGCCCATGGAATGCCAGAACCACACGCACAAACACATATGCTCTAGCCTTTCATTAGCTCCAGCAGACTGTGGGAGATCCAGGAATAAATGATATTATTGCTCTAAGCAGAAACATTAAGGATGGGGAAAGAAGCTAATTGTTATTGAATACCTAGTATCTGCCAGCATTCTGCTAGGCACTTTAGGTCTAGAATCTCATACAACACGTTTTAGTTATGTAAGAATGTACCAAGTAATATCCCCCTACTGACAATGAGAACAAAAATAGGGCACACTGATGAGGACTTCTTGTATAACCACACTATTACATTATTCAGGCATATGGATGAGAAATAGTTCAAAGAGATATTGTCTCAATCAATCTACAGAATTAGTTCACAAAATGAGATTAATTACTGCAATATAGCTATTGATAGCATGCCTTATAGGTTTTTTCCCTATACATGCACTGAGTATGTGTGTATCTTTCAATTCTGATATGTACAAACATATTGCACACTAATTAATGAAGACTCACACTGTTAAATTCCAGGTAGCACCCTTTTGGAATATTAATAAACATGCATATTTCTGTTAATAGTAGCCCTATTATAGAAGAAATCATAGAGGAACAGATGTTGAGCCTGAAAATATTTGACTTAAGGCAGATATGACAGTTCTCTTCAATTAGAAAAGGGCTATAATGTAAAAGTGAAAGAAGACTTATTCAGAGGAAATAAGTAAAACCAGCAGGTAGAATTTCCAGAATGATAGAAATTGCAAATCTATATTTCACCAAAATTCAACTACTGAGATGTGCCGTGACGGAAAGTGCCTCCTATTCCGAAGCACTGTTGTTTACCGCGTGCTTCTGCCGTGATGGTGATTCACAGTGGTGCAAAATAAGCGTTTGTGTAAGAAATCCTGGGAAATGGCTCTGTGCTGAATAGATACATTGAAGAACTTCTCTAGCTTCTTCTGACTTCTAAGTTATAACTCTAGGACTTATAATCTTCACTCATCAGAAGGTTAATGATTTTACCGAGAGGAATTAACATTTTCTTTTTTTCCCAAATGTACCTTCTTTATTCCCTTTGTAATCCCTCAAATGTCCCCTATTTGCACAGGATTATTATGAATAGTAGGAAGAAACTCTGAAATGTAAATAGCAGTTCCATATATGCAGATAGCTCTACTTGGGATGCAATTTGAGATGCAAAAACAATCATCATCATTACTTTATTTATATACTCAGCTTCTGTTTTAACTAAAGAACTAGAAATCAGACAGAGTAGGTAACAGAGGTAAAACTCACATGGACCCTTTCTACCCTAGGGCTGTCACTGGAGTACAAATGATTTACTTAGACTCTGTCAATAGAAGGGGTCCTAGAAGATGAATATGGTTTTTACTCCTCAGGAAACGTTGAAAGTTCATTAATTGGAAGATGGTATGAAGCTTGGAAATTTTCTCAATGAATCATAATAAGGCAGCGGCAGATACCGCTAAAAATTAGATACAAACAATAATACCTTTTCTTTACACATACATTATGGCTATCAGTATCACCAGACATAAAAAGGTAATGAAAAAGGCTTAACACTTTAACAAAACGATTTCTTTTTAAAGAATACTCATTTCATAATGAGCATATTTAAATGGAATGACCATCTGCCAGTCCCTTGTTGCACGTCTTTTATCTATTTATTTATTTTTTGCCTCATGGGCCATATAGTTTCACTTTTCTTAAAATAAGAAAGACAGGTATTTAATAAACTTAAAGGTAATTTAACTAGTTGTCACTTCTTTTCTCTGGAATTTTCTGACAAGCTGTGCTCTAACCTCCTGCAGTGATATTCATCAGTAATGCACAGTGGATAACCTTGTGTCTCCACCTACATTTGTGGAACACCTTTCACTTGCCTAATGGAAACATGTCAGCATCCTGTGTGTTTTGTGATAAAAGGTGAAGTCTTTCAAGCAGGCATTTTTTTTCATGTTCTTTAAAAAAATTTATTTTCATTTTATTTTGAAATATTTCAGATTTATAGAAGAGTTGCAAAGATAATATAGAGTGTTCCTGCATATTTTTTAATTAAAATCTTATATAACCATGGTACAATAATAAAAACTAAGACATGAACATTGGCACAATACCATTAACTAATGCAGACTATCCAGATTTCATCAGATTTTCCACTGATTTCCAGGGCCCCATCCACCATACCACAGTGCATTTAAGTGTCCTTTCTCTTAAGTCTCCTCCAAGCTGTAACAGTGTCTTGGTTTTACCTTGTCTTTCGTGACTTTGACTTTGAAGACTAGCGGCCAGGTATTCTGTAGAATGTCCTTGAATTTTGGTTTGTCTGATGTTTTGTCAAGATTAGACTGAGGAGGCAGACCACAGAATGGCCATGTCCTTCTCATCTCGTCATTACAGGGAATACAGTAAATTCACGTGTGTTATTGGTGATATCAACTTTGGTCACTTGGTTAAGGTGCTGTCTGACAGCTTTCTCCACTGTCAAGTTACAATTTTTCCCTTTCCACACTCTATTCATTAGAAGACAGTCACTAAGTACAGTCCACACTCAAGGGAAAGAGGATTAAGCTCTACCTCCTGGAAAGAGGGACATCAAAGCCTGTATGATTCGTTAAAACCAACACAACGATTAATAACTTTGTGAGGGAGATACTTTGAGGCTGTGTAAATATCCTGTTTCTCCTTAAAGTTTTGCCCCCTAAGCTGAGCATTCATCACTGGATCTTGCCTTCAGCAGCATTATTTTTAATACAAGTTTATTTTAATGGGGTAAATGGACACATTTAAATAAATTACCATATAATATTATCTCAATTAAGAAGCAGTTGTTTAGTGTTTGCAAAGTACCTATAATATAACCAGTAATCTCACAAATATTCCCCATTTATAATCTAAGGACACAGTGAGTGTGTGGTACTGAGTCTCCAACTCTGGTGTATACTGATGTCATATGTGGAGCTTGTTAAAAAGGCAAAGACCTGGACCACAAACATTTCTGCTGAGTATGGAGCCTTAAATGGAGAGCCTATTTAAGTGGACTAGAATCTGAAGTAAACCAAACAGTTGTCAATTAGGAAGGTTCTGACTTTTTTCTCAGTTAAAAAAAATCAATGACAGAATATAAAATAGCATAGTATGCGTAGTTTAGAGTTTATGATTTGGATCAAACTTCCTGAAGGTGGGAACCATCCCAACACGCAAACAATCCATACGCAAAATACCTACATTATGGTCAGCATAGTGGCAAACATTGCAAAGGAGGTACAAGGACATGTGGGACATGGCTCTGTCCAAAGTTGCTGACGATCTGGATGGAAAGATTAGAACAATTAGTTTAACAACTGTTTATTAGCTGTGAAATGGTCAGTTTTGGTACCAGCTCTAAAAGTAAGTGAAGAATCAGGAAAGGAGAAATGAGAGTGGGCTGGAGGAAGTGGGAGAGCTTCGCAAAGGACATGCAGTGAAAGATGGACGCCACATGCCGCGAGAGTGGGCAGCAGACAGAGGTTTAGGAGGAGAGAAGAGCTCAAGTCAAAGGTTCCAGGCTGAATGTGCGTGATCAATGCCAGGGACAGGGAGGTGGGTGGGTAAATAAGACCTACTTAGTGGGATATTGAAAGCTCGAAAATACCATCTGAACTTGATGTGGATAAAACAAGGGAGCATCAAAGGGAAGCCTAATGACAGGGCACTTTAGGAAAACCAGTCTTTCTCTTACCGCCTTTATGTCTCAACAAACCCTTATACAGTTCTCTGTAGATGAGGACACTCAGTTAATACTGATGTGAACTGATGTGAAGACTCAAAATAATCTTGGCAAATGAAAAAAATGGAAAGAACCACAAAGAATGACATTCAATAGGACAAATACAAGCAAGCACAGTTAAAGGACACATAAAACCGCCCAGAACTTATCACAGGGACTGAATCCTGAATATGAGGATTAGAAAGTTTTCTAGAACTTGACACAAATTTATAAAGCAATTTAAAATGAATAACCTGATTTTGAGTCTCACACTTGTCCTTTGAACTGGTTATTATAAGTTCACTTATCTCTGAGGACATTTAGGCTCAGAAAATGTTAGTGCCTTGCCCAGGCCAACAGAGCTGACAGTTGACACTTAGGTCTTTTGAGGTCACATCCAGTGTGGATCATCAAACCATGCAGCACCCTTATATGTGAGCATGAGAGTGTAGGGTCTGTGTGTATGCATGCACGTGTGTGTGGTGTGTGTATGGGCACATGATGTAAACACATGCATGTATGGTGTGTATGTGTATATATGTATGTGTGTACTGTGCATATGTTATATGTGAGCTCACAAACACAGAGATCATCCCTTCTCTTCACTACCCCTTTCCATCTCACTTATTCCTTAAAATAACACAGCACACATACAATAACGGTATACATTAGGATTAGCTTAAGGAGCAAATATGCAACAGCCTGCTTTAAATACATAAGATCACCCTGGCTCTCACAATTGGCAGAGCCTATTTGAAAGAACCTGGAAGCGTTCTGTTGTTTATAGTGTCTACTTTTCATCTTCCCTCACCCTCTAAAGCCCATGTCCCACAGGGTGGTGGCAGGAAGCCATTCCTAGAGTGGAGAAAAGAGTTGGTAGTATGGTTATATCTCGCAGAAATGTACCGCAGAAATTGAGATTGGGTGTTGTTTGAAATTGATTTTGTGCAGGCGAATGAGAGGATGGCTATAATTAGCGGAACTGCAGGCTACTCAGGACTTCAGCCTGGTTTTCTCAAAACCCATAAAATGCTCCACAGGTGTCCCCACCTTCCCCCACATCCCTCCTCCCCAACAAGTGGTCAGACGTTGAGCTTGCTGTCTCTATGGAGAGAATGAAGGTCACCACTTAACAAGGCTCCCCCTCGGCAGAAGAGCTGTCACAGTGAAATTGTCTGTATTTATTTTAATAAAAGAAAGGTTTGCTTGCGATAGTGTCTGACACTGGGCACACTCTTTCTCTCTTTTAAGCTGTATAGTCTAATAAATATGTATCATTTCTAACAGAAAGTTACTGGGTCAAACTCCCACTCCAAGAACATGGGATTAAGAAGACGCAGTGCCAGCTGCTATTGCCAGCTCCGCGCCGCATGTCAATAAAACTCTGAGGTTCATCACATTTCATTCGCTGACAAGCGTGGCCCTCCAATTCATCTCTGAGCCGCTGCTTCCTGCTCAGCATGAAATCGGACCCACCAAAAAGCAATTTCAGCTCCTGCTTCTTGCAGGGTTTCCAGTTTTGATGAGGAGCTGTGGCACGGGGCAGCCTGGCGGTCAGGGAAGGAGAGGGGAAATAACATCCAGTTTAAAAAAAAAGAAAGGGCATAAAATTATAAAATAAAATTTAAAATCCTACTAGCCCAAATCAGCTTAAAGTGCATCTCTCTTCATTGCTGGTATACACGGTGCTCACGCCTTAGGAAGTGTGTAGGGTGGAGCAAAGTTCTTGTCTGCTTCCCAGGGCCTGGCTCTGCGTGTGCTCTTCATACTCCAACATGGCCTCATTTTAAAAAGCAAAAGGGCAGGTGCTTTTCCCTCCTCCTTTCCTGCAGCCCCAGCCCCTTTGTTTCCTCTCCCCTATCTGAAGGAGCTCGGAGTTCTTTGAAGATTTTGAGGGTGCCAGTTATTATTTCATTCTGAAAATGTAACATCATCCAGAACAAGATGCTTTATCATAAAATTCTAATGGCACTGCACTTCGTAATTCATCAAGTGCTTTATTTGCCAATGCATTAATTAATCCATCCAAGATTCCAGGATAATGGCCTCTAATTCTACAGGTACGATAGTTTGCGGTAATCGCTCTAAATTACAATTACCGCTTCCAGTTTCCAAGAAGGGTTTGATAAGGAATCACCTTATTTATCAATAAGGCAAATATCTTAACCAGTATACAATAAGAAACTCTAAGAACTTTACAAAATGAACATTATTTATCATTATGAATAGAAATTACTTTCCTGTGACTTAAAGTGCAATATTTCCTTTAAAAAATTTAAATTGCAAAAATGGTCTTATATAAAACTTAAAACATGAGGCCGGGCGCGGTGGCTCATGCCTGTAATCCTAGCACTCTGGGAGGCTGAGGCGGGTGGGTCGCTCGAGGTCAGGAGTTCGAGACCAGCAAGAGCGAGACGCCATCTCTACCAAAAATAGAAAAAAATTATCTAGCCAACTAAAATATATATAGAAAAAAAAATAGCCGGGCATGGTGGCACATGCCTGTAGTCCCAGCTACTCGGGAGGCTGAGACAGTAGGATCGCTTAATCCCAGGAGTCTGAGGTTGCTGTGAGCTAGGCTGACGCCACAGCACTCACTCTAGCCCAGGCAATAAAGCCAGACTCTGTCTCAAAAAAAAAAAACAAAAAACAAAAAACTTAAAACATGAGCTTTAAATTTCCTATCCTTAAACCCCAATCCCCTATCCTAAAACACAGCTCTGTTCTTTATTGTATTCAATTCTCCTATCTCATACTTAAGATGGGCCCAGCCAGAAATCTGGAAGTGGCCAGAGATCTGGTATTCCATCTCATTATTTTAACACTCAGGGTCAATGGCTAAGTCCATAAGTTACAAACACAAATGTCAGGCACGAAAAAGAGGGTTATCCTGGTGCCATTTGGGATATGTGCTCCACCTGTGGAAAGCTGTTTGGCAGCAGCTATCAAAATCCTAAAACATTCATAACTGTTGACACAGTATTTCCACCCAAGGAAAGTTCTCCTATGAAAATGATCCATTTTCTTATTTCTTCTTCAAAGGTATAATAGAAAAAAAATTGTCATTAAAGTGTTACTCAGTTCAAGACCAGCCTGGGCAACATAGCAAGATCCCATCTCTGAAAAAATTTGTTTAAAAAATCAGCTGTCATGGTGGCATGCACCTGTAGTCCCAGCTATTTGGAAGGCCAAGGGGGGAAGATTGCTTGAGCCCAGGAGTTTGAGGATACAATGAGCTGTGATCTCACCACTGCACTCCAGCCTGCACGACAGACTAAAACCAAGTCGCTAATAATAATAATAATAATAATAATAATAATAATAATAATAATAATAATAAAAGTGTTATTCATCATAAGGGAAACAACCTAAGTAAATGGCATTAGAAAACTGGTTAATTAACTTACGTTATATTCCCAGGACAGGATATAGTATAGATATTTGAACATGTTTATGAAAATTATCAATTACATGTGAATATTTAAGTTATAGTATAAAAAGATAAATACAGTATAATATGGACCCTATAAAAATGCAAAATTAGGCTGAAAAAATATTCAGCAAAATGTTATCCCTCTAGCTGGTTTGGTCAGTGGTGGCTTCTGTTTTTTCTTACTTTTGTCCTTTTCTTAACATATTAACAAATGTCAAATAAAGACATTTCTAATTTTTTAAAAAATCTGAATACAAAACATTGCAAGGCTATCCATAATATTGGACATTCTGCAATACCAATGAATATCACATCTGTCTGAAAGGTTATTTGCCTGTAAATAAGTTTTTCAATCTCATTGACATAATGTGCTAGTCACAGAGTGTTCACACTGGAGACCTGGGGAGACACTTCAAAACCACATCTTCTACATTAGCTTCAAGGACAGGAGTAAGAAACTTGCAAAAAAGCTAGAGAGCCTGGGCTGAGCATGCAATGCAGTATCAAAACGAATGTGTAAAAGTTAAAGTCAAAATACCAGTTGATAAATCTTGACTTTGGGCTCTGAAGCTTGACAGGAAACCTATAGTTGGTTATGTTGGTGCCTGAGTGGAAACAGGCAGAGAGCACTAGCTTATCGAAGACTCTTTTAATGTTTTATTTGAGTAATGGGCCTTGCAAATTAGCACCCCTGCGGCCTGAAATACATATCTTTTCAAGGACACACAGCTTTTCCATTCGACAGGTGATACGGAAAAATATCCCCAAGGGGAGCTTTGATTTCTGTACTTTCCAGACACAGTTATATTTTATTCCGGCTAGGATGACGTGGAAGATAACAGAGAGCTCGGAGGGTGATCTGAGGGCTTGGGGAGGAAATGGAGCAGAAAACAGCACACAGCGCTGAGGAAGGGAGGGCTCCCGGGAGGGAAGTGGGCCAGGCAGAGGTTTCAATCCCTGCTCCAGTCCTAGTGACACTTAATCTGGTCTTTGCCATCTTCCCTGCTCAGGGGCAAGGAGGGCAGACAGCTGGCAGGTGGATCACCCCAGCCCTCAGCAGGAACTGCGATTCCACTGGGCTTCTCTCTTATCTGCCCCCTCCCCCCTCCCTTCCAAGTCCTGTTTATCACACAACAGTGAGACAGTCTAGCTCAACATTGGCTCTTCATTGGGGATGGTTTAATTTACTCACTTGCTCACTAATCTGTGCAGCAACACAGACTTATTGAGCATCTACTATGTGCCGAGCATCCTATTAAAGGCTGCAGATGTACAGATGAGTAATGCCCAACTTCTGCCTGTGAGCTGTTCACAAATGGACAGGGTGCCATTGTGTCGGGAATGCAGACTTTGGAACTAGGGAAACTTGGGTTTTATCCCCAGTTCTGCCACTGCCAACTTGGTGACCTTGAACAATTTACGCATCCTCACTTACCCCCTGTTATGAATTGAATGGCTGTGTTCCCCTCAAATTCTTATGTTGAAATTCTAACCCCCAATGTGATGGCATTAGGATGTGAGGCTTTGGGGAGGTGATTAGGTCGTGAGCTGGAGCCCTCCTGAACGGGGCTAGTGCCTCTGTAAGGACAGATAGGAGAGAGCTTGCTTTCCCTCTCTGCTTTCTGCCATGTGCTGACGCAATGAGAGACGGCTGTTTGCAGCCCAGAAGAGGGCCCTTACCAGACTTCAGCCACACTGCTGCCCTGATCTTGGACTTCAGCCCTTGGGACTGTGAGAAATAAACTTCTGTGGCTTATAGGCCACCTGTCTCTGGTAGTCCATTATAGCAGCTCGAACTGACTGAGATACCTCCCATTTTCTCATCTATGAAACTGGGATAATGAAACCTACCTTACAAATTAGTTGAAGGAATAGAGGTGGAAATATGTAAAGTGGGTGACCTCTGGTCCATGCATGACAGAAAGCATTTTTTAAATGACAGGCCTATCTGGCTTCCCAAACAAATTTATGTTAATTAGAAGAAAAGTCAGTGGGGATTAATTTTCAGATACCTAGCTGCCAGGGGATTCAGCACAGGATGTAGTTTATAACACGAAACACAGTACATCTACAGAATGAAAGCAAGCAGGAGGGGCCATGCCAGGTGGGAAAGCTGCTCCCTGAGCTGACTGAAGGGCTGTGCTGTGGCCCACACCTCCCGTGTGCAGGCAGGTAATGAGCACAGAGTGGATTCCCAGACTCACTCCAACCACATTCTTGACCCCAGCATCATAGCCTGCGAGTCCCAGAGGAAGTTGAGTGCAGGTTTAAATGATTTGCACTGCAGTGAGGATAGTCCCTGCTAGAAGACTGGGAAAACAAAAATCTATTTGTTGTCTGTGTGTTCATCTATTTATCTATCTACCCACCTACCTATCATCTATCTAATCTGTAACAGCCTGCAACAGCCTAAAATCAACTGAAAGTCTCCGGAAAAGTGGACCCTATGAAAGGTTATATGTGCATAAAAAGAATATCAGGAAAATTTAATTTAAGTCATTTCTCTAGGAGATGCAATTTAATATAATTTCCCTATGAAATGTGCACTCTTCCTATTTGATATAACTTTAACATACAGTTTTTACAACATAGAGGTAGATGTAATTTCTATTTTTTAAAAATCTAGTGCTCTGCAGTTTAATTCCATAATGTTAAATTAATTTTCAGAGAGATCTAAAATTGAATGATCCTAGTACAGACTTGGCATTAGGAATGTACCAGGTGAGTCCCTTATATAAATAACATTTAAAATGCCCCCAAGATATAAGATAAAAGGATTTCTTTCTTATAAATAATTTCTTAAACTATCCCAAAGGAAAAATGAATAGAGTACATGAAAAACATTTATAGAAAGAAGGATTTATAGTCAGTAAACATATTTAAAAATGTTCTGCCTTCCTTACTCATGAGCTAACAACTAAATATTAAAACACTGAGCTACTTGGAGCATCTATCATGTTATAATAATAAATAATGATGAAAGAATAATAAAAATATAAATAAAATAACATCAATAATACTGTACAATGCAGAGAAGGGCCCTGTGGAGTTGCCACTATTGTTTGGGTTGACATGCACATAAGCTGTTGTGACCACTTTATGTCTTGCTGGATGCTTTAGACCCAAGGGTTTTACTTTTTAGAATCTATTATAAAGAAAGAATCAGAGATGAGAGAATAGGGTAATATTCAAATGTGATGTCAGAGTATCTTTTTTAATTGTGAAAGAATAAAAACAACCTCATATTCAATAATAGATACTGACTATTATGATACTCTTCTGGAATATTATGCAGCCATTACAATGAGGTTTTAAGCAATATTTCATAATCTGAGAAATGTCTACAGAAGAGGGGAAAATCAGGATAAAAAATAGGAGGTAAACATCACTGACACTATGAAGAAGAAATAAACATGCATAAAGCAAGATTGACAGGAAATAATCAAAATTTTAATTGTGGTTATCTCTGGGTGGTGCGATTATTAGAAATGTTTGTTTTCTTCTCCATACTTTTTATATTTTCCAAGTTTCTAAAATTAATATGTATTACATTATAAGAAAAATTAAGTATATATATATGTACATATATATATATATATCTTCGTGTATTGAAAACAAATGAACAAACTCAGAAAATAAATAGAAAGGAAGTGCCCTTAGAAAACGCAGCTAGTTGAAAGAGAAGAGATAGCTCCATAAAACCTATTATTTCCCTCCAAATGTTTGCCTTCTTCTATATGAGGGAAATAAAATTTGAATTTTGGAAGTTGGGATTTTTAGACGATAACAAAGATCAAAGTCAGTGAGCTGTGGTGCGTGCGGAGGTGAGGCTGGTATTAGCTGGGTATCTTTCGCGGACTGAATTTACAAAGAGCAGGTGGTGGCCCTGTTACCCTCAGTGAAGAGCAACCACGTGGTTCCCTTTGATTAGGGAACATTCTGAACAAGGTGGAGAAACCTCCCTTTTCGTACCTTCCACAAGGTTCAGTGTCAGCAAACTTCGTCTCCCAACCTAACTGGTGAGACAGAGCAGTGAGGCACACAGGTCTCTGCAAGTCAACATGCAGCCCAGCTGCTGGGGGCCCAGCTTCCTCCCAGCCGCGATGTAGCTCGGCCGTCTCGGATGCCGCAGAAGGGGACCCCCCTGTAGCTCGAGCCGTGGAGCCGCACGATTCTGTAATCACAGTCTCTGGCGCTCCAGGTGGGTTCAGGTGTTAGAGTACCCGAAGCTTTTAAAATTTGGGGTGAATTCTTTCCAGAAAAAGAATGAAAAATTAGGAGTGCTGAGTTAGGTATAAAATCAGCATTTGGAATGATAAAACGAATCACAGCATATCACAAATCTTAAAACACTGTAGGATGTTTTTAATTGTTTACGCTGCATTGTCGTGTATGCTCCTGACAAGAGGGAAATCAATCCGTGATGACTTAGGCGTCGGTGAGAACTGAGTCCTCCACCGACAAACCCACCCTGGCGAGGGGTGCGGCCGGGTCCCCCGGCGGCGGTTTCCCCTTTGACCCCGCGCCGCGCGCACGTGACCCTGCGCCTTCCCGGCTCTGGGAGCCGCCCCGCGGATGGGGACCCGCCCCGCGGATGGGGACGAGCGCTGCGGCCCACCCCTTCCCGGTGCGGCCGTGGTCGCGCTGCGCTTACGAAGGGTCGCTCCGTGTTCCTTACTCTTTCTCCGCCGACCGGGTCCTACACCGACGCCACCGGCAGGAGGGACAGGGAGCGTGGAGGAGGCAGGTCGGGGTGGAGAGAGGCAACGATCTCTCAGGGTTAAAATATCCAGTTTAACGGATTTAACCAAACAGCTCAGTCGGGACACACCGCTACGGCTCCCCTCAAGGTCATAGAAGGGTCTAGAAAGGAAGTGAGGGACCGAAAACACAGCTTCATGGCCTCACAGCTTCCGGCCCTCCCTGGGGCGTAGGGCGACCAAGCCAGGCCCGACCCACACTGGGCACCGTGGGGGCGAAGGGCTTCCCTGGAGCAGGGACCCCCCGGGCGGGCGCGCCCCTGACCACGGCCGCTGCCTTGCCCTCCCGCACCTGGGCCTCCCGCCCGCCCGGCCTCTGCCTTTGCGGGGAGGCACAGAACTAGGTCACGCTCCGTGGGTACCAAGGCGTATTCTGCGTGGCAAATGGTGTGTTTGTGGCTTGGCTGGTTTTGGGGTGGTGTGAGGGTGTCATCTGACTCTTCTGAGTCTGGAATTAGTTGGGAGACTCACAGGGCAGCCCAAGGTGAATGTGGCCACCGTGTTCCTGATGTAGGAGCAGGTGGTCTGGCTGTGGCTACAAGGGGCTTTCTCTGACTTCACCTCTGACTTATGACAATACTGTGGTCCCAGGCAGGCCTGCGTGGGGTGGCAGAGAGCAGACCAGGACGTCCGTGTGCCGCGGCCAGGCTGCCTGTCAGAGAGAACCCAAGGGTATTGATTATCACACAGGCAGACTCCTTCTCACAAGCTCACCTGACAGGTGATAGCTCCTTCCTTCCTGAGGAGGAGTCAGGAAGGGATAAGAGAGAGGCAAGGAGTCGTGCTCTCCAGAAATCTTTCCGTATTGAAATAAAAAGGCAGAAACATAAGTATCTTCTCCTACTATGAGCTGCTCATCAAACTGCACCAGATGAGACTGAATGGGCAGGGACGGGCGTCTGCCAGCTGCTGCACCCGTGAGCTCCAGCTCCGAGTGAAGCCCCAGCTGCAGTGGTCCTGCCCCCCGCATGCGCTCACTTCTAGGAAGGCCCGGGGTAGGCTCGCACAGATGTCCGCGTGGTGAGCCAACTGGAGCTGGAGGCCACATGGGGGCAGCTTCTCTGCTCCCTGGATCCACCAAGAACCAGGCGCAGCACAGAGAGAAGACGTACACATGGGACAAAACCTAGGTTCCTGGCAAGTGTGCCTGTGAAAGCCTTGCACTGGAAATAGTCCATAATAAAAGAATGAATTAGCCTCTTGGTTTATATATCAATCATTTATGAATGTAGCCCATGTGAGAGCGACTGATTACCTTTGGGTGTATTGTTAAAGTCAGGTTTTGCCTGGTAGGACTGAAGACCACCAGGCCCTGAGCCACACGCAGTCCGTGGTCAGAATCCATGATGGCCTTCTGCGTCCTGGAGCCAGCCTGGCAGCCAAGCCCTGGCCACACCCCTGTCCGCCCGAGCAGCTTTCACGGGGCCCCCCCTCTGGCCGCTTCAGCTCCACTGTCTCTGCTTAGTGCGAGGAAAAGATAAATGATCATCCATTTTACATTCCAAACTCATTTCTCCAAACATTCTTTTTAAAGTCTCTAGAAGAAGCTACTTGCAGTTAAAAACTGCATTTACCAAAAAAAAAAAAAAGCTGTCAATTCAAAGTTCCTGATGAATCCAGGCATTTAAAAGTCCCCACTAGTCCATTGGCATAGCTTTCAAAACCTTGTCAGCACACATATATTTCTCTAATTGGCTCACTATTTACCTGGGAATTTATTCTGGATGGAATTATGGAGAGACGATTTCTAAATGTCTATTTTATTGTCAACTCTTCTTCCACGGCTAAAGACTGACCTAGGACCCAATTATTGAGATAACTGGCAAGAAAATTAGCTGGAGATACGGCATAGGCAGAGGTGACCTATTTATAAAATTCTTCTTAAAATGTCACACAATAATATTATTACTTTGTGTATGTAGACTATGTTATAACTACAATTCAACACATGCCTGTCATTTTTCTTTACATATAGTTTTTTTTAAATGTAAGGCAAAAATATAATTGTGGATAAAGTAATTAAAATGATCTTCATAGAAAATATAGGCAGCAATCATTTAAAATTAAATTTAAATTCTAACTCTACAGAATCCCCATTTTCTTCTCCTTGACATTATCTCACACTGATTGACACCTGAAGATCTAAAATATAGTTTGATTTCTCATTCATTCATTCAATATTATGTGCAAGAGCCTTTGTTCAGCCCTGGGGACACAAAACTGAGGAATTAATTCTGTCCCAACTCTCAAGGAGGCCACAGCGAGTTGGAATGTATCCATTTTGCGGGACACTTAGTGGGATGTGAGGCACGTTATCATGTCATGTAGTATTTGTATGCATGGCGGGGGGAGTCAGGAAGCTTCACAGAGGAGGTGATACTTCAGATGAGTCTTAAGTTTGGCCAGCAGGCAAGGAAAACAAGAGAACTGCATGCAGAATCAGCAGACAGAGCAAATGCTGGAGTTTGTGCCAAAGGGCGGCCTGCTAAGGCACCGGCTGGGCATGGTGGAGTGCGCAGGACAAGTGGCCCAGCAGCAAGGGGTGCTTTTAGAAAGGGACCTCGGGGGCCATGTGAAGAGCTGCGAGAACTCATCTCTGGTAGCCAGGTACCCAGCCACAGAATTTTAAACAGAAAAGCATTATGATCCAGCTTGCATTTTGGCAAGATTTCCCTGGTGGTAGGAAGAAGGAGAGATGCACAAGGGAAGTGTGAGGGATGCAGGGGGAAGTCACATCTGGGGTGACACTGAGCAGTCCGAACAAGACTGTGTGTGCACAGGAGAGGCGGGGACTGGACTGCTGTCAGTGAGGCCTAAACAGGAAATAAGCAAGGGGAGCAGACAAAAATAGCCAGGGCTTTCAAGACATTTGGAAGTGAAGGAAAGGAGAAAGAGAGAGATTGGTGACTAAGAGCGAGAACCTGTTTGAAGTATTTGGTGTGTGTGTGTGTTTTTTTTTTTTTTTAAGATGGGAGACATTTATGTGCTGAAGCAAAAAGAATGTATTTTCTCTTTCATCTTTCTAACAGGTATCTAAACTCATATAACATCCATTTTATAAAGTTATTTTTTAGAGGAGGTACATGCTGGTGAGGAAATGTCCTGCATTTTAAAAAAGCATGCTCATCTATGTAGTGGTTGATATAGAAAAGAAAAGAAGAGAAAAACTCAGTAGATGAAAACACGAGCTACCCCAGTCAGCTAGCACTGCCCCGTGTCTGCAGCGGAGGGAGAGCCACAGAGACTCCAGCCCAGGGGGCTGAGTGTTGAGGGACACAGACAGTCTGTAGGCCAGGCTCAAGGATAAGCACACAGCTTCCAGTGAAGAGCACAGTGGTTGACTGTGACATCACCCTTAACTGGTACACTTGCCTTCCATGGTAGCTCTCTAGCATGTCCCCTGAATACGGATCACGGGTCCTTAGCAGGAAGAGAGAGGCCTGTTCCTGCCGCCAGCCCTCCATGCACTCGGGGCAAGACCATGGGGCAGGTCAGAGCCCACGTGGAGCTCTCCAAGGCCTCGCCCTTCACTCTGAAGGTGAAGGGTTTTAACACCGTCACTTCAGTGTCACTACAGTGTCTTCTCGCTTTATTTGCTTCATCTTTATTCGTGTAAATTTCACAGCATTCGCTCAACATCCTATAACTCAATGGAAAAGTATCCACAGAACAATGAGAAATAGCGATTGATCTCCTGGAGCTGCTCCACTCTAATACAGAGAATGGAACATTCCAGGTCAAAGAGAGAACCTGAAAATGTACCTTGCCTAGAGAGAACCTAAGATACACAAAGTCTGCTGAATGAACGACAGAACAAAGAACCAAGTAATTAGAAAATGGTTGTTTGTATTTCAAAGGCATTCACTGCAGCATGCTTTTATATAAAGAATGATTATAATAGATTTAAAACATGCATTTATTTACCAAAATTTTATATTAATGCCAAGCTTCTCAATAATATTTTAAAAACATTCACCTGGTTTCTTCTTGCATCATAACTTCACACATTAGGTGAAGTGAAGCATTATAGCAGAGTGGGTAAAGACATGGGTTTTTGAGCAGATTTGGGGTGAGATCCAAGCTCTGCCACTTACTGCTGTGTAACACAGGCAGGGTAATTACTCCTTCTGAACCCCTCTATATTATACTTGTCTCTTAGAGCAATTGTAAAAAATAGAAGAGCCAATTTTGAAGAAAAAAAATCATTTAGCACAGACTGTCATGTTGTAAACATTGAATAATTTTAGTGATATTTTTATTATGAAAGGTATGGCAGGATAGCATTTTGGAATATTTACTTATATTTTGTTCCCTATTAAACCCAGCTACTTTACCTTCCTTTCTTCCTCCTCTTTCTTTCTCATCCCTGCTTTCCTGAGGCAGCGAGGGCATTCCAGGCTTAGTGCCCTCCATGCTCTACTGCTAACAGCAGAAATGCTAAGTGGAATCACACATGTTAATACATGGCTTAGGCTTTCTAAAGTAGACATTAAATATTTGTGGGCTAGGACTGCTCTCCAGCCCTTTTCTCCTGCTCCAGGAGAAATAATATTCCCTTGGCTGGAGACTGGGTGTGAGAGAGCTGCCAGGGGATGGTTCCCAGGCCGGAGGACACTCCTCAGAGATGCCACATGGGGTGTTTAGGCCAACAGAGCCTGAGATAGTCACACCTCTACCACATCTCTGTCTTCTCAGGAGAATGGACCTGTTATTCCGTCATATAAGTAAGTAGCTGGGCAGGGGTCTGCAGAAGCCCTTTCTGGTGTTTTAGGGACACTGTGGGTCAGTAGCTCAAGAACACGCTGGCATAAGGACATAATCAGGGGACAGCTGCCAGGTCAGAGGATGCCGAGGAACAGAACACTTCTCCTACCACCTCCTCCTCAACAGGGTGCAGTAAGCTCCCCAAAACATAAAGGGAGCCCTAGAAAAGTGGGAGAAAATGCTGGTTTGACCGAGCTCATTCTGAATTGACTAAGAATAAGTTCTTGTCCCCAGGCAGAATGGAGACTTGAGACAAACATCAAGTTCAGTTATTTTTTAAAAATCACAATAATGAAGTGACAGTTTTGAGGTCTTAGTCTAAGTCTGTAGCCTATGAGATTCTTTCAAGTTCCAGAAGTAAACGGATTCCTTGCAGAACCAAGGAGGTGGTTTGGTAGCTGAAGTGTGCACGTGGGCTCGCAGGCTGGTGGCTGGAAGGATCAACTGCTGTGGCCCAGAAGCAGGACCGTGGACGAGGAAGCAGAGTCGGGATGTGGAACTGCCTGTGGTGCTTCTATTCCTTTAAGTGACAGCTCATTCCACAAACTTAAAGGACATGGGTCCACACGCCTGGAATGCCGCCCAGCCATCCCCACTCCTTGCCAAATCCCTCCCTCCTTCCTAGTTTTTCAGTATAAAAGAATCCTATACTTGAACTCCTTGTTCGTGTCTCTTATATATGGACCCTTCCCTGACCCCTTGCAGAGTGAGTCCTGTGTTCCTCTGTGCTCCTGAAGCTTCCCTCACACACTGCACATTCATCAACACTTAGTACTGCACTCACTGATTGCTAACATTTATTGGGGACTTACTTTGTGCCAGACACTGTCATGAACACTATATATGGACATCAATCAACTAATTTCCTCACCCTTCTGAAGAAGGTGCTACAAAGAGCTCTGTTGTACAGAGAAGAAAACCAGCACGGAGAGGTAGGATTGCTCTTCCCAGGTCACTGCTGGGTAAGTAGATTGCAAACCCCTGTGTTCTGAGTTCAGAGCCCTGCTACTCCCCAGTATGTGATGCAACCCTTCCCCTGTGCCTAGAGCTTCAGGTGAATAGAGGTTCCCACCCTTATTTCTCCCAGTAACTCCTGAGCACCTTCATTTATCTGTTAAGTCGCGCAATAAGCAGGTATGGAGTCCTCTCCCGTGCTGGACACGGTTCTCCTGGGGAGGAAAAGCTCCATTATCATGTCTTTAAGGCCATGGGCCTTCAGTGCCTGCTGCATTCACGGGGGCCCCAGCTGCTCTCCTGGCAGACTCGAAGCCCTAGAACCCACCATGGTCACATTCAACCTCAGCTGCATATGCAGTCAGCTGGGCATCTTTAAAAACACACTGACATCGAGTCCCACCTCCGGAAGTTATGATTTAATTGGGCCTGGGATATGTCCCGGGCAAGGGGATATTTTTATATCTCCCAGGAGTTGAAACTTCTGCTCTAGATCCTCCAGTCTGGAAAATTCTTGCAGAATGAAATATCCTTCTACAGCCATGTCAAATTATTTCCTGAGAAGGACTAGTTCCCTATTTTATAAAATTTCTCCCCTTAAAAAGAAAGACAGTCATAATATTACGATTCGGGAGTGGCGAGGCTGAGCGCAGGACGAGAACCTGAGCCAGGGCTACGCCAGCATCCCGGCCAACCCTCCCCTGCACGTGGCTTGGGGCTTCTCCACGCCTCTTCCACAGGTAAGACGGGACCAGAGCGGAAAGACAGCGGTGGTTTGTTCCTCATAAGCTCCCTACCAGGGCTGAGAAGGAAGAAGAAACAGGTTTGCCACACGGCTCACCAGGGAGCTTCAAGAACAGCATGGGCGTTTGATTTATAGGCGAAAGTGGTGACTACAGCACATGCCCCGCCTGTGACAACCACGGCTTCCTCAGGATGCCTGCGCTGCCGCCGCCAACCCGGGCTGGACCCAGCCTGCATTCCCGTCCCCCCAACCCCTGCCAGGCGCCTTTAGCCCTAGGCAGAAAGGGAGCTGTGAATTATTTGAGAATCTGCTGAGAGTGTCCTGCCTGGGTGACAGGAGTCTCATAAATCATTCCTTCTCTGTACTTGATCTCTTTCAAGTGGAGTAATGTCAACTCACTGGGGAACCCAATGCCCTGGAATCAATGCGAAGGCATCATCTGGATGTGCAGAGCTGCAAGAAGAAACACCAGATTGAGCTAGGAGAATGAGAGAGGGGCCAGTTAGAAGGGAACATAAACAACAACAATAATAACAACAATATCTACTAATTACTACTAACGACTTTTCTCTCTAGTATTTTTCATCACCTGCTAACATGTGATTTCTTTGTTTTTTTTTTTAAGTTCTCTTGAACATAACCTCTATGGTGATAGGGGTGTGACTTGTTCCTGCTGTAATAAAGGTGCCTAGAACAGTAGGAGGCACGGAGTAGGTGCTACTAAACATGTGATGGACTGATTAAATTAAACAAGATCTATGTGCCGCTCCTTTAGCCCACACGAGCACATTTAATTCTTATAGTAACATTGAAAAGTAGACGTTATTGATGCCATTTAGAAACGACGAAACAGACTCAGAAAGGTTACAGAATTCCCCCAAATTAAATTAAATAGCCCAGTAGGATTTCTGTTCAGTTTTGTTTGCAACCAAGCTTGTGCTTTTTCCATCCCCTCGATGCTGTGCACCAGTGGCATAAAGGAAAAGGAATAAGAAGACAGAGGAGGAGGGTGGCAGCAAGGATGAGGATATGGAGGAGGAGAACAAGGAAGAGACAAAAGAAAAGCAGAAGGGGAAGGAACATGAACAAGTTCACTGTGCTGATTAGGAAACTATGGGTGGCCACTCTTCTCACATGGCTCTGATGAAAAAGAGAAGTGTAACAGTCTCAGGGAAAGCGAAAATAAAAATTAGTGAGCTTTCTGCAGACTCACTTGGACTCTTGTCACGTTGTGTGCAATGAGTTTCATATAATAATGCTCATATAGAGCTCAGGTCAAAACAGGCACGCCTCGTACGTACCCAGGTACGTTTTTTCTAAGTCCTCTTGTATTAACATTTGACAAATTTAAAAATGCACATCATACGCAGCATCTCATTATCTTCTGAAGCTGTGAAAAGCCATAACTGAACACTCTTTTATTATAGATTTTACACACACACACACACACACACATACACACACACACTCCTAAGTTCAGACAAAGGTTAAGTGACCTGGCCAAGGTTGAGCATAAGTCACACCTGGGCTGGGAACAGAGTGCCAAAGGATCTTTATTGCTATTTCAGTTAGCTGCACACTCTGGATCCCCTGACAAATGTGTTGTCTCCTTTGCTTTTCTAAGGTTCATTAGCCACAGTTTAATCATATTTTTCCATTTGGGAAAGACTTTGAAGCCATTACATCTATTCAGTCAAAAGGGGCCCTGATTGAGAAAGGGTTTAGGCTGGTGCTTAATGCTTTTAGAGACTCAATTATTAGTCCATGTGGTTTGCATGTGAATGCCTTCTGCAGAACAGGCATGGGGTTTGTTAGAAAGCTTAAGACTACCTTTGTCAGAAGAAGTGAAGGAAGGACCCAGGCCCTGGTACACTGCAAGGGGACGAGTGGCATAATCTCCTACTAAAGGCAAGTAGAACTCTCGCCTGGTGTCAAATGGATGCTTTTCCGGGACAGACTATTCTGAGCCATCACCGCGAAGACAAACCAAGTTCCTTGAGAAAAGCATTCAGATCGCATTTGCCATTGTGACTTCTGTGCAGCCTACCTGGACACATAACAGGTGCCGAGTGCAGATTGACTAATTAGAATAAAGGTTAATACATAGCATAAACCAATCCATATAGTAGAGATAATTTAAAACTATATTATAATGTTAATTACCTCCACTGTAGTGGAAACAACAACAACAAAAAACTAAAATAAATAATCTTCTCTTAGTTAAAAGGCATATATTGGCTAAAATGCCCTAAAGCAAGTGAATTACAGCAGCTATGGGAAAACGAAAACTATGGGATCCTCCCTTGATAGATGTCAATTATTTTCTTCTCTGTGTAATGTAAATTTGATAGTATAAAAAAAAGTAGAGGTGGAACTCAAGAACATCACTCCCTGGAGAAGCACCTGAGTGAGGAATTGTCAAAGAGACAACTCTCTGTGGAAGAGAGCTGATCCGACAACCTGGACCAAGGGATGTTAGAATGTTTACAGCGTTCAAGAGCAGATGTCATCTCTGCTCCACAAGGAAGCTGGAAATGTGAGTGTCCCTCAACCCAAACTGTGAGGTAGGCACAAGGTGCAGAAAGGAAGTGGCTGAAAACCTGTGTGATCAGGAACTGACCACCAATACCGTGGCAGGCCACCAGGAATAGTAAAGCCTAAGGCTGGCTTACAACAGCACATGAAGCCCGTGTTTGCAGAAAGAGATACCCAGCTGGTGACCATCAGTTTGGCAAACTGAACATGTCAAGGAAGAATTTGGAAGGATCAGCTCAGGACTGTTTGAAACCCAGGGAAGTAACCTTGGCAGAAGATAAAGTTGTGTGTTTTGTTTTGTTTTATTTGCATTGTTGTTATCGTTGTTTGGATCTAGAGCCGTGCTGTTCAAGAGAACTTGCTGGGATGATGAAATGTCCCGTAATCAGTGCTGTCCAATGGGGTAACCACATGTGGTTATTGGATACTTGAAACATGTATGGTGTGCTTAAGAAATTACATTTTTAATTTTAACTAATTTACATTTAAATTTAAATAGCCACTCATGTTTAACGGGTACTGCATTGGGCCACACAAATCTAAAAGCTCAACAATTGGTGTAAGACTCAAGAAAGTAAGGACAATTAGTGGTTTCAAAATGAATATGAACCCAAACTGGACAGACATAAACAATTACTAGAAGGGTCTAATAGTCCTGATGAATCTGGCAGTGATGCCAGTCCAAGTCATCCTCAGTCAAAAGATCTGTAAAGCTTGGTTCTCTTAGACAAAGACTAAGATAAAGAAATGTACCTACAGTGTATTGTCCTACAAACTGCAAAAGATAAGCCAGTCTATGACAGAAAGTTGTTACCTTTCTACATATGAACTTATTCACTAAAATCAGCCCATTCATTTAATACACCCACTAAGTTCAAGGAACACTTTGAGGCCGTTGCAAGGTTCTAGGTCTCCGTACCGTGTTTGAGATGATCGAGTGCTGTGATAGTACACAGAAGAGTATCTACGATGGGAATTAAAAAAGGACTTTCAACAGAAGGTGACTCTTGAGCTGATTCTTGAAGATGAGTAGGCAGCTAAAGGAGTTGGGGGCCTTGTAGGAAGAGGACACATTTTAAACAATGGCAAAAAGGAGTATAACTGTCAAGTGCATGTAGGAATTGACAAGCAACTAGGTGCATCAGGATTACTAAGTAGGGGTAGATGTAGTGGGCTGTGAAGGAAGGATGGAAGGTGAGAAAGAACAGTCATAGGCAGTGACCCCATTATGTACTATCCATGCTAAGAAAACAGATTTTAATTCTCTGGCATCATGAGAAGTTATGCATGGCTTTAATAAGTATGACTGTAAGTGGAATATGCTGTGTACAAAGAGAGTTATCAGTTTATATTTGTGGGGGGAGAGGGCAATGTATGGGGAGGCGTAGCAACGGTTGGTGGGAGAATGTTTGTAGGCAGGAATACTAGTTAGGAGACTGTTTTTAAAGTTCAAATGAGAGATGATAAGGACCTAAATTAAGTCACTAGTGTGGAGGTTGGAAAAGAAATGAATGATTCAAAAAATATTTAAGAGAAAAATCTACCATCCTCCTTAATGACTACTTAGGTGTGGGAGATAAATGAAAGGACAATTCATGGACAAATCCCAGGTTTCTGCCCAGAGTGACTAAGTGAGATTCTGCCATTAAGACAGAAAGGGGTTATAGATGAAGTAGCAAATGGGGAGGGATTCAATGAGTTTATTTTGAACATATTAAGTTTGAGGTTCCTGTTTGAGACATTTCTACACACACATCTTGGGTGAGAGGTCTGCGCTGGAGATGTGGACGTGGCAGTCATCAGCACAAAACAGTGGTTAAAACAATGACGGTCAACAGGAATTCTGGGGGAGGCTGAGGAAGAACAATGAAGAGCTGAAGGTGGAGCCTCAAGGAGCCCAGTGTGTACGAGCAGCTCGAGGGAGAGGAGTCCCTGAAGGAGACTTGGGAAAATGTCCCAAGTGGAAAGAAAACCAAGGGAGATGGTTAGAAGTTGTAATAAAAGAAGAGACAGGGAACAACTGGAGTGTATAAAGTAAAGTAGAAAAGTCTCAGATGATAAGGGCTGAAATGTGTCCACTGGATTCAGTATTTAGAGGACAGCAATGATCACTGCAGCAGTAGCCTCAGTGGAATTTACACAAAGAACAAAAGCCAAATATCAGGGGACTTATGAGGCAAAGGACACAGAAGTAGAATCACTGAGGGTCGCATGGCTGGAAGGAGAGACATTAAATTTTAAAAGATAGTTTCTCTGGAAGATGAGATGGAATAATAGGAAGGTGGTGAGTAGAAGGCTTTTATTTCCTATAAACGTTTCACTTTTTTCCACATTATCTCAATGATATGCTTTACTTTATAATTAAAAGCACACACAGAAAAGATGAAAGTCATCATGAAGATAAAATAGTTCTGGGAGCAAACATTTAACCAAGATGGATGACTAAGAGAGAAAACAAGAGCCTTGGCTGGAATCCCTTTCCAAATGACAGAGTCACGGAAAGTACATGACTCAGGTAAAGGAGACAGCACAGAGTAAGAGAGTGAGGGAGGGACAGATAAAACAGAGAGAAGATAATTGATGTAGCAGTGACCCATAGCAGATGAGTGAAAGGAGGACTAGACAAATGGCAAGGCTGATGGTAAGAGGCATATCATTTTTAGAGATGAGGACAGAAGATGGATGTAGATAAACTTCTTGGCATGTGTATGTGGTTGAGAAGAATTCGATCACTCCACTTGCTGAGTCTGAAGAGTATAAGACAGGGGTTCAAGAGGAGAATTGAAGGTTTAGAGTGGTAATAGGAAGAATGGGAAAGTGATCCAGCCAAAAATAAGAGAAATAATTGTTGAGCAGCCCTAAGGACTCAGCTGAGGATAGAGGCCACAAATTTATAATGACACAAATCCAGAGTGTGTGAAATTCTCTTCAACTGAGCTCGGCAACTTGAGTGTGAAACAGAATTTGACTGTCACCTTGGTCTACAATGATAAGTGTAGTATTAATAGAGGGACAAGTTTACAAAGAGTGGGAGGTGTGTTGAGAAACAGATGAGATGACCAACCATTGGGTCAGGGCTGAGCAGGGAAAGAAATTAATCTGGGGGAGGCCGAGAGATTGGGATAAAAAGGAGGGCTAAGAATCTCCAAGGCTGAAGACATTTGTGCTGAGAAGGAGCACATGAGAGAGCCCAAAGCAGTATGAATTTAGAGTTAAGATCTCAAGGTTTTGAATTAGATTGAATCGGAATTGAATCCCCACTTTGCCACCACTAGGTGTATGACCTGTGACTCAGTTTTCTTATTTGTACAGTGGGATAATATCATTTATCTCATAGTGTTTTTATGAAGACTAGATACAATAAACTATCTAAAGCACTTATTATAATTCTTAATATTTGGCAAATATTCAGCAAATGGTAAGAAACAAACACACATAAACACACAATGGAGTTTCAGATTTTGAAGTAAAGAATTTTTTGATAGCCAGGCTCTAAAATAACCCCCACAACGGTTCTCACCTTAAGTAGAACCCTGTACACTGAATCCTGGGCAGCCTGTGCACCCAGTAGAATGTGTCAAACGTGATGGTATCTGACTTGCAAGGTTAGATCATAAAATGCACTGCAGTTTCCACCTTGGTCTCTCTTAGATCACTCACTCTGGAGGAAGTCAACGGTTTCATAAAATCATTCAAGTGGACCAAGAAGTCCACATGGGGAGGAGCTGAGGCATCCTACCAATAGCCAGCAGCTACTTGCTGGCCGTGTCTCAGACACAGACGTTATGACTGCATCTTCACAGCAAACCCAAGCCTGAACCACTCATCTAACTCATTCTTGAATTTCTGATGCATAAAAAGCATATGAGATAATAACTGTTTATTGTCATTTTAATCCACTAAGTGTTGGGAGTAACTTGCTACATAGCAATGAATAATTAATAAAGCATTTGGTACCTAGAAAAGAGTGCTGATAATAAAAACATAAGATGCAGGCAGTGCAATGCCTAAAAGTATGTTGAGATGAGTGTTAGTAAAAGTCTAAAAAGGCTCAAAAAAACTATTTGCGTAAACCTAATGGTTCTTGAGAAGGTTATAAGTGAACATTTAAAGAAAAGTGAAGAAAATATTACTAGAAACTGGAAGAAAGGTGATTGTTATTATGTGGGGCAGAAAGTTTAGCAACACTGTTGCCTACAAAAATTTGCAAAGTAGGTAATCTAGCCAATGAACTAGGCAATCTAGATAAGATTTCCAGGCAGTGTTGAAGGTGCACCTAAATATTTTGTGTTGTTTATAGTAAAATAAAAGAGATAAACTAGAGAAAGTGCTTTAAAATATAAAGAAGCCAGGGATTATTGGTTTTGAATATGTCCAGAATCTCTACATAGTGAATAATGTTTAAAAAAAAGCTTCTGGGCAAAAATAAAACCTAGGAAACTATCAGAAAAAAGATTAAAGATTAAGTTGAGGGTGTGATTGTGAAATATTTTTAAGACTTCCGAAAGATCTAGGTTGGAGCTTCAGAGTACCACTCAGTGAAACAATAGGGCTTCTAAGAAGCTTAAAACTGTTGCCCAAGGGCAGAAGCCCAAGATAAGCAAAGGCTTGTCTGGAAGACATTTTTGAATACTTTTTCTAATAAAGTAAATTCCAAAAATATTCACAAATGACCCACACATTTTTAAACAAATTGTATTGAGAGGTATCCTTGCCGGGTTGGATTGAAAAGGACAGAGATAGTGCAAAATGAAAGAGATCTTGGATGCCCAAACATCTACAAGAAGCAGGCAAAACAAACAAACAAACTTAGCTGAAAATATAGAGGACCTTTAATGGGAAAGGCAGGAGGACTGAAAAGGTAGAATTAAGAGCCTAGAGGATAGAGTCTAGAACCATGTAGAATTATTCTCAGGCCTTGAGTCTGAATCAGGGAACTGTCAACATGTACTTTGCTAGATTTCAGAATTACTATGGACCAGTAACTCCTATGTACATCCTATTTCCTCCTTAATTGAGCAGGATAACCCATAGTGATTATGCTTTGCCTGTCACGCTATTGTATGTTGAATGTGTTTGAGTGTGTGGTCTGAGTATGTATATGGAGGGAGACAACTGTCTCTTTAGTTCATAGGTCTTCAGATTGAGAGAAACTGTACCCAAGAGCTACGTGTAAGGAAACACACTGGAGGAGCCTCATCCTCACCTAGAACTGATGTAAATGATGAGATTCTGGATTTCAAGCAGATGCTATAATGGGGTGTAACTTTTCTGTGCTTTGGGAGGAGGTGAGTGCATTTTACATTTTGAGGGGATATGCATCATTAAGGGACAGAAGATGAATTGTGGTAGCCAATCTCTAAAATGTCCCCAACCATGCTTGTTTCCTGAGGCTATGTCATAAAAGACTCAAGGTCCTCCCTTGATTTCTTTCTTGGATCGCTGCCGTGTTGTGAGGACATTCAAAAAATCTTATGGAGATGTACACATGATAATGAACTGAAGCCTCCTGCCACTAGTCAACACCAACTTGCCGAGGTACTAGTGAGCAGACCCTCCAGCCTCAGTTGAGCCTTTGTGACCACTGCCCATCCAAGTTATTGAATACAACCTTTTGGGAGATTGAGCTATGTTCACCCAGCCAAGCCACTCCTGAGTGCCTAATGTACAGAAATTGACTGAGCTCATGTTTATTGTTATTTCAAGGTGATAATTTTCAAAGTAATTGGTATAGTGCAATAGATAATTATTAAAATTCCCTGATTTTAACAATTTGTGACTGTGGAATATGAATGATGGAAACAAAATAAATTTTGCTCCTTGGAGATGAAGAGAACATCTCAAAGTCAAGGTGTGGAATGATCTCCATGTAGACACTGATGTCTTCGGGATAGCGGTAGGACTAGAACAGAATAGTGTATTTGCCTAGTTTCCAAATTCTTCAGTGATTGTGGGTTGGTTGTTTGCAAAGAGGCCAAGGTTTGTAAAAATGATAACAGAAAGTATATTTCTAATAAAATAACTTTCAAAAGAGATCGATCTCTCCCCTCTTTTATTTTACAAGGGCAAAAGATTAATGCTTGGATTGCAATATTGTGTCCCATACCACTGAAAGTACTTATTTTCCTGAATTTTTGTTGTTGCACACATATAATGGGAATCATAAAAACAATAAGAATGAAAAATCACACAATCCCATTTTTTAACATATCCTGTACTCTTTTAGATCTTAAATATGTTAATATTTATGGATTATTAGTATGAATAATAATATAGCTAGAGCACAAGAAAAATGTATAATTTCCCATTTTACCAATTACTGTGCTACAAACATTTGTATGACACTGTATGTTCTTCATAATTTTTATTTAAAATAATTCCTTGAATGAATATAGAATAATTTTCTTAGACATTCCCCTATTGCTGACTTTTATTTTTACTTATTCCCCAATTAAAAAGTCATGCTGTGTAGAGAGCTTTCTCCTACTTTTGAGCTATTCCTTCATGAAAATTTTCCTTGGGTAAAATTATGGGGTCAAAAATGCCCTTGGTCATTTTAAATAGCAACAAAGAAAGTTTATTTCTTATTCCTTATTCTGGTATGCACTTAGGATAAACTATGAGATACTATGGGATTAAATGAAATGAGAAAGAAGGAAAAGAGAGTTGGGCATCAGAAAAAGAGATCAAAGGTGGAAACTGTGGCATTTGTTGAACCCAAACCATTAGTATCTCTATGCTCTGAATGTAGGTGAGGAGCTTTCCTATATTCCATTTCTATAAATTGCCCTCAGTCTACCACTGTCCACCTTCCATCATCTTATTGGCCAATATTAACCAGACACTTAGTCCGCACCCTGTAGGATACCTAGATAATGCTACACTGGACAAAATTAATAAGTAGAGAGCATGCATTGAACATCAAGCAGCTTTGCTGGAGTGTTAAGCATTACTATTCTCACTTTAGAGAAGACAACACAGGCTGAGAAGTTAAGTACATTACCTGTGTTTGAAAAACAAAGAACTAGTGAAGCCAGGACCCAGGCCTCAAAACTCATGTCCATTCTTGCACAACACACCATGTCAGTGGGGCTTAATGCCTTATAATCAAAACTATTAATAATACAAATAGCTTGTTGATTGCTTTCTATTATTTCTTTTTGTTTTTTCGGGAGATAAAATTAGTTTTAACTGTATGTAATATAACAATTTATTGAAAGTATCATAATTTATTTATTTTTATTTCAGCATATTATGGGGGTACAAATGTTTAGGGTACATATATTGCCTTTGCCCCACTGGAGTCAGAGATTCAAGCATGTCCATCCCCCAGACAGTGTGCACTGCACCCATTAGGTATGAATATACTCATCCCCTCTTCCCTCCTCCCACATCCTCCTCCGTCCTACCTGCCAGACACCCAGTGAATGTTACTACTATATGTGCACTTAAGTGTTGGTCAGTTAAGTCAGCTAATACCAATTTGATGGTGGGTACACATGGTGCTTTTTTTTCCATTCTTGTGATACTTCACTTAGTAGAATGGGCTCCAGCTCTATCCAGGATAACATAAGAGATGCTAGATCACCATTGTTTTTTGTGGCTGAGTAGAACTCCATGGTATACATATACCACATTTTATTAATCCACTCGGGTATTGATGGGCTCTTCGGATCCCTTTCTAAACTTAAAAAAAATTCTTTTATGTCAAGGTTCTTTCTAAAGTCATATTTTTAAGATGTTGTATTTTTGCCATTTTTCTAGTGAAGACGATTTTAAGTATATGGTAGCACCTCTATGTCATGCTTAGGACCACAAAATTTCTAATGTCAGAGAGTTACATGCTTATCATACGGTTTAATACCTCCCCCACATATACTCATATGAACAAGTGCATACACCTTCCACTAATGTAAACTGTCTTTTATTTTTCAGATTGAGGGTCTCCAAAGAGTGCTTTGAATGGTTAAATCTAGAGAGAATGTTCCTTGCTGTATAAAAATAGCAATTTGAAGTGTGATCTGTACAGAGAAGCATAGAACCTGTTCTCCACTAGGCTACTGGATTCCTCAGTCCTGGCTGTGCTTCCCGCCACAGCTCCCATAGCAGTTCCCTATTTCTTCTGTAGATTGAGGGCATATTTTGTCACACTATAGTTATTGATTATTTCCAGTGTTTTGAAAATACCATATGCATCCTTTATTAAAAGTGGTCTGTTTTTAGTCTATGGCCAGACCACCCTGAACGCACCTGATCTCATCTGAAAGTGGTCTGTTTTTAAGTCTTTTGATTATTTCGTAGTTGGATCAGCTATTTTACATTAATTAAACAATAGACAAACAAAACTGCAGTGGCATGTGGTGCATTCCACCTTGTATTGTAAACTCTCAGAAAGGTGAAAATGTTGAGAAATGTTACTAGTGAAACGGATCAAAATATGTCACCCCAAAATATAACACTTTGGGACAGGGATTATTTTGAGCTGAAGACAACTGGGAAATAGCAGATGGCAAAATTCTTCTCCCCACACATGCACATTTGCCTTAAAGCGGCTTGTACTCTTAATAACCTGAGACAACTCTAGGCTATGGCCAGCCCAGGAATGACACCAAGCAGAACAGACATAAAAAAGTTCACTGAAATAAACTTCATCTTTCATTAGTTTCCCCCATATATTTACCTCCCCACATTTGCCACCCCGAAAAGCCTAGATGCCTTTTCCTGTGTCTTGTCACTTCTCGACAAATTTATTGTTCTTTGCTAAGAAGCCATATAAGTCTGAGTTCTAAGCACCGCTTTGAGTCATTCAAGTACTGAGTTTCTTTCATGTGCCTGCTCTCTGCATTTGTGAATAAAATTTGTATGGTTTTCTCTTGTTAGTTTGCCTTTCTTCAGTCTAATTTGCAGGGTCCCAGGCAATGAACATAGAAGTGTGGAGGAAAAAAGTTTTTGCTCCTCTATACTAGCAATCTGGAACCAAATTCAGAAGCAGCTGTGATGTCTGAAAAAGAATTACCCACAGGCACCAGTCAATGAGCTACAGCCAAGAAAAGTCCTCCTGCAGGTGTAGAAATTCCATGGGTGGGACATAATGCCAACCTAATAATTATGCATGGAAAATCCCACCAGCTGACAGCCAGATGATAAAAATCTTGTGTATGTTGAGGGTGGAGGCAATGGAAGACAGATGTGCGATGAGGTTGAAAAGGAAAGATGAGGATAAAAATGTGTTCATTATATTAATATCATTTTGTGAATGCTTGAGTGATGTTATCTCTCAAGTGTGCCAGAGCCCAAAGCTAGTTTATCATCATCATCATCAATATCTATTAAGTATTATGTTATGGTACAAAACCAAAGTTCTATACCCCATTATGTTTGCTACTGAGTTATGGTACAACTTGGTCACTGGGTCTCTGTTTTGCTTCTTTAACTCATTTCAACAAACTGACTGAGCTTCTACAGTAGGGGTACAACCATAGATAAGGCCAGTGTTTTTACTGGATTTTTGTTTATTTGTCCCTCCCTAGAAAAATAAAACAACTTGATCGGTGTTTGGATTTGACCTGTCACTCCCAAATTTGCATAGTGCTTAGAAGAGTTGATGTTATGGAAAGCGAAGAGAGAAGAATGTGTCACAGGATAAGTAGTCAGGAAAAATGCTAAGAGTAGGACAGACTCATTTGTACTGCCCACATTTCAACTGAAGAAGTGAAAAGAGCAATGACATATCTGTGATGTATCTATTTATGTGTTCATTTAATTAAGTCTGTTCCTCCTCTGCCCCTTGGCTACAGGCTCCATGGGAGCAGGAGGACCAGGCAGCCGTGGTTCACTGCCACTTTCCCAGAGCCGAACCTGGTGCCTGGCACATCGTAAGTATATACATTCCATTAGTGTGTATGTGTTGAATGAATGGATTTCTTATTAAATAAAACAACTTGCAGATGGGTAGAAAAAGTAGTGCAAGGTGTTAAGTTATTCTGCCCTGAGACATTCTTCAATGTTTCTTCATACTATTTCTGTACCATCTGCACTAGCAGGAAAGAAAGGCCTAGGGAGCCCTCTCGGTATAATTTATTATATTTATGTTGCACCTATCACCTTGCTACTGTATCTAGGTCAGTGATTCCCAAAGTTTGTTTCATAATATGCCAGAACATCTCTGTGGGGCCATAACTTCTTAAAATATTCTCAAAATAAAATTAATTTTCATTCAATTTAATTTTAAAAAATAAACGTAGTCCGTGAAGGGGAGGCGCTATGGAAGCAAGAACACAACTCTAAACTACCATGTTTCCGGTTGACAAGCAGAGATCTGTGTTTATTCCAAAGTAGTTATTGATTTATTTATTTGTTCATTTTTTCAACAAACATGTATTAAATGTTCACTTGTGTCAGACAGTATACCAGGTACTTGAGATATAATGATGTTAGCAGCCAGTCCTTGCTCGCTTGAAGGGCAGTGTGATGGAGAGACAAAGTGATACGAAACCAAAAGATTCAAATCCAACATCCACTGGGTGCCCAGCATGGGTCACAGAGAGTGCATTATCCTATGTCTTATCTTTGCCTGGTGTCTATATTCCTCATAATTTGCACTACCTAAAGAAGCCTCTGATGTGTGCAACCCAGAATGTCCTGAGCCTTACAGAACCTATCCTTTCTCATGCATTTGCTTCTGCTCCGAAGACTCTGAAATTGAGGCTACCAGACCCAGCCAGCATTGAATTCGGTGTCTCTGTCCTCTGACACTCTGCATGCCCCTTAATCAGGTACTTCAGAAACAAACTACACATCCTCATCAGTAAACCAATTTTCTCACCCAAATACCTGATTTCTTCTTAGCACACCTAGGTTAAAAATCTGAAAACATTTTTGATGCTTTAGGATATTAGAAAGAGCATGATCCTGGAGTCATAAAGATTCAAGTTCAAACCCCAGCTGTGCTGCTTGTGTACACTGAGCAACATGACTGGATTTCTTCTCCCACAAAAAGATGGCAGTTCTACCCACTTAGGATTGTTATGAGAATTAAATGAGGAAACCCATGAGTTTCTTAAAACAGTGCCAAAGACAGTAAAGTTATCCAGTAAATATTCCCTCCTCCATATAATATGTCTTTATAATATCATAATTTCAGCTCTAATCACTAAAGGCATCTAAACAACATCATTGTTCTACATCTATTTTAAAATGATCACACATTTAAAAAATTGTGTCATTATGGTAATCAAAAAACGACTTGCTTTAGTGAATGGCGCAAGATAATGTGTGATTCTCTGGGCTATGAATGTCTGGTCAGTGATGTTACCAAAGTGCCATCCACACTGAGCAGGTCCTAACAGGTCATTGTGGAGACATGACAGGGGTCTTACTAGTTGTGACAGACTGTGTGGTTTGTGTCTCTCACAAATTCATATGTTGAAACCCTAAGCCCCGTGAGATGGTCTGAGGAAGTGGGGCCTTCGGGGGGTAATCAGGTTTAGATAAAGTCATGAGCATGGAGTCCTCATGGTGGGACTAGCCTTCTTTTAAGAAGAGAAAGAGACTAGAGATCGCTCCCTTGTTCACATGAGCACACAGCCAGAAGGTGGCTGTCCACACACCAGGAAGTCGGTCTTCGCCAGACACCTGATCTGCTGGTCCCTTGATCTCTGATTTTCTAGCTTCCAGAACTGGGAGGAAGAAATGTCTGTCATTTAAATCACCTGGTCTGTGGTATTTTTTGGTATGGCAGCCCAAGCCAACTAAGACACTGCTAATGCAAAAGTTGTGATGATTCACAATCATATATTTTATGTGCCTTATATAATACATATTATATACTTGTATATTATACACATACACATGCATACACACGTAACAGTTCCTTTAAAATATTAAGTACAATATTATATATTAAGACACCTCTGTCCATCATTAATTCAAAACAGGTTAGGTTAGAATTCCAGGTAATTTCCAATACATCACAGTGAACATTTCCTCTAAATTTGCCTTTTGTCTACTTTTCCTTCTGCTTTCTTCTCAAATTCTTATGTACTCCCAAGACAAATGGAGTCATCAGTGTGATTGACCAGATGATGGGGCCACGTTCCCAACAGGCAGGGTACTGACACATTAAAATGTCACATGCTTGAATGGACTGTCTCTCCTCCATTTTGTGTTCAGGAATCGGTAAGCTGAGCCAAGGCCTTTTTCTTGGACTCCCTCTTTCTCCCTGCTTAACAATGTTGCTTGTTATTTCTAGTGACTGAACCACGTGGCAAATGGCACACGCTTGAGATTAGATGCAAAGAGAAGTAGACTGCACACCGGTTTCAATCCCACCAGATTCCGCATCTGGATGTGTTGGGAGCTGGAGCAGCCAATGATGCAGTGGCACTTCCCACCCTGCCCCCTCTACCAGTCCCCTGACATTTCCCTCCAAAGCTCTCTAGGAAGGAGAGAGTGTGGGAAGGGCCTCAGATCACATCAGAGACACAAGATCTTTCCACCTGAAAATATTTTTAGAAATTGCACAAAAGTAACTAGTAATCATTGAGTTTTCTTTCCTGAAAATATTTTCCATAAAGAGATGATCCTTCCCATCTTCTTGATCAGATTGAAGGAATGTTAACACATCTCTTCCTGGAATTGCAGTTCCCGGTTAGAATCCAGAAGAAAACACGGTCTGATCAAGCATGCTGGCCTGATGTTTTTGTTTGTTTGTTTGTTTGTTTGTTTATTATTTCACAATATTACAGGGGTACAAATGTTTTGGTTACATGAATGACTTTTGTACAGTTTGAGTCAAAGTTGTGTGTCCATCACTCAGATAGTGTTTATTGTACTCGTTAGGTGTGAATTTACCCATCCCCTCCTCCGCCACCACCTGCTTGATTTCCTTTGAATTTTACTATAATATGTACATGTGAGTGTTGATTATTTGGTTCTAATTTAATAGTGAGTACATGTGGTGTTGCTTTTCCATTCTTGTGATACTTCACTTAGGAGGATGGTCTCCAGTTCCATCAGATTGTTATAAAAGGTATTAGTTCACCATTTTTCATGCCTGAGTAGAACTCCGTGGTATACATATACCACGTTTTATGAATCCACTCAAGTATTGATGGGCACTTGGGTTGTTTCCACATCTCTGCAACTGTGGTCTGACATTTCACTCCACATTCCTGAGTGCAGGGGGATGTCTTCCTGAGGTTACGTTGTACTTACTTTCCAGCGCGTTCTCCCTTCATGCTCATGTTAAAAGCAGCCTTAAAACTTTTCCATTATGTCACAGTAACACCTACATGACATACAGGAGAAAAAATATATCTCCATTTATTTCTATCTTGCCACAAATTTGGTTCATATTCCAGGAGACAAGAAGATGCGAGAGGACTATTCTCCCAGGCAGGAGGCCTTTGCAGTACAGCATACCTTGTACACAATATGATGCTTCGTAAAAAAGCCTCATTTGCCTATTCTGATCATAGTTAGTATCCACTTCATTTTTACATATATGATGGCTTATGCAGAGGTAATAGAGCATAAACAAAGAATTTGATGACAAAAAATGTCAACTATGTTGCAATTCCTTGGCTGATTTTGGGCAAGCCACTTAACCTCTCTGTGCCAGCTCACAGGACTCCTGGCCCATCTTTAGTGAACTTTCTTGTCCATAAAGACAATCCACGTATTACAACTGGAGTTTCCCTGGCAGTCACTAAGTTTCCCCTTATGACTTTTGTTTTGATGCCTTTGCCTCCCAGCTTTGAGCTCTCAGCTCATTCCACCATCTACCTACAGCCTCTTCAACTTACTCGTGCTGGTATTTATACTTAGCCCTCCCCTGAGAATCTGGTCTTGGCTCACTGCAGCCTTTATCTCTACGTCTAGCCATGAATGATGCTAGAGCATTGGTGCAAAGGGCTGAGTGGAAGGTTCCAGGGCTAATCAGTTAAGTAGACTGTCTTTTGCCTGTTATTGAAAAAGCAATAAGAAGTGTATAGATGGTATATAGTAATCATTGAGCGTCTGCTGTTCATTGACCAAAAGTTAAGCTGCATTAAGCACTGCTGGGGACAGTCACGCATAAGACTCCATTCGGAGATGTAAAGAGGTTTAAGAAGGCAAGACAATCTATAAACCTGTGTAAATTAATACAGTATAAATTGAGCAAATAGATGCTGAGGGGACACAGAAAATACAAAGTGGGACAACACTCCAGAGAGCAGGAGTTATAAATTCTCACTAGAGGCCACAGTGACGAAACTAAGTTGGAACTAAAATGCATGAGCATGCTCACTAATGTGAGCAAGCCCATGTATGTACTTGGGACTCAGTATATGACAGAGCAGGAGGTCACTAGCAGTCCCACCCTCCGTGAGAAGTATCGTCAGGAGAACTGATTGGTGCACACACACGTTGTTGCTTTCACCAACCATCTTCACACTCTCACACTCACAGGGGCACACACACCTCACACACAGCAGACCGCACGCTGTTTGACTGTCCTTTAGTGATGCCCCACTTATAAACACTGAAAGGCAGCTGGAGATGATTTCTAGAGTCAAACTCCTTTCTGCCAAGGCCTCTGGGCCTGTGGTCCAGCACGACAGCCGCGTGTTTCTGATTCCCCGGAAGAACCGACTCATGAGACCGTAGAAACCCACAGCACAAGTTTTTGATGGAGATGAATTATAGTTGACAGACAATTAAAATATTGTTAATGATGACATCAAGGTACTCGATGCTCTGAAAGGGAAACTTTGAGACATTATCAGCACCTCCGGAGTCTTAAGCACTTGTCAGTTCATGTTTTTAAAAAGTGCATCAGCTTTATCCGGTATCCATATAACCTTTCTCCTCTCCCTTGCTCTGTTTCCCTGGCAACCATTTAAAAGTACTGCAAAAGGCACTGCTGTCTTGAAAAAAGAAAAGAAAAGGACAATAGTCTTAAGCTTTCTTTCTTTCTTGGTGGTTTTTCTCCATCTTCCCAACCACTTCCCTGGCTCTCGGAGGCTGTGCAGTCTCCAGAACCATCTCACCTTGAACGTGTGACTGCGCGTAATTAAGGAGGCGGGTGTCAGGCCAGGTGGAAGCAGCTTCTTTGAGATTCTGGTTAGGCGTTTAGGGTCAACTAAAAGGCTCCATTTCTGGGGTAGAACAGTACTCCGAGCAGAAACATAGCAAGAGAAGCTTTCAGTAAGGATCCCTCTGCCTTCAAACTTCTAATCTGAGAGAAAGGCTGTGCAAAAGGCAGTGACACTGGCTGTCACTGTCACTCTAAGGGAGCCATCCAGATGATAGATGAGGAAGCCCTGGCCCTGGGGGTCCAGCTGCACAGACTCAGCAAAAGTGGCTCTGTTTTGAGGGGCTCTGGAGGCCCCAGCACCTCCAGGTTTGCTCTGACTTCCCAAATACTCCCAGAAGGGTTTTTTTTTTTTTTTTTAACAGAAAATTTCCTTGTTTCATCAACCCCAAATTTCCTGGCTCCAGGAAGCAGACAAGGAAAACTGGGTTTTACAGGACCACCCGCCATGCTCAGGATAAAGCCTCTGCTAACAAAGGCCATTCCTTGAGGCTTTTGTTCACCATTCTTTGAATGGTTTGTTGAAGGCCCTTTCTTTCAAAAGGAAGGGCAGACTTGGAGCATCACCCACATGCCTGAAACCATGTAAAAGGATTTGCACAAGTGATCTCACTTAATCTCCCCAACAAATCTGTGAGTAGATGCCATTTCATTAACATTTGTATTTACTCCTCCCCAGCCACCTTTGCCCAAAGTCCAAGAGCATCCCAGAGCTGGGTTTTAAACCCAAGTCTGTCTAACTCCAACAGGTCATGTTGCTTCCATCGGCCTTGCTGCCTCCTGGCCTTGCCCACGTGGCCTCTGAACAGACAGAGGCAGCCAGAGGTTGGGATTAAGTTTTTCACACAAACTAGACCTCAGTAAGCCCTCTCAACACTCTCAGCTCGGTGATTCAGATCCATAAAAGAGAACCCTGCAGAACCTCTTTCTGACTGATACTGCTTCGGGAAGGCAGCATCACAGAAGAAGGTTTTTAGACACTTTCGATTCATGAGTGTGAATTAAGGACTTCCCATATGCTTGGCACTATGAGAACTAAAGAAAGAAGCATGAGATGAAGAAGCTTCCTCAAGGGCCAGAGTGGCTCAAGCCCTGTGGTGAGAACAAGGGCCTCAGAAGTCTCCAGGCCTGGGAATGATGACCTGATCTGTTCTGCCAACTTGCTGACTGTGAAGCCCCAAACAAGTTCTCTAAGCCTTAGTCTTCTTAGCTATAAAATGGTCACAACATTAAGTCCTACCTCAAATTGCTCGGAGGATTAAATGAGGTAATGTAAGCAAAGTGCATGTTGGATAATAATGGTAGCTTACAATTGTAATAATAATGACATAGGAAGACAAGACAGAATATGCCTCATTTTCACAAGCATTATCAGTGGAAAAAGAGATGACTATGTGCTGGCATTCAAGACACAGTGATAAAAAGATTTAGCTTGACCTGGGATTTTTAGAGGTAAGAAAGAAGCCCAGAGGTGTTGTAGGCAGCCATGGAACTCATGAACAAATGTGTGATGTTGGAAATAAGTAGGTTTAGGAGGGCCAGTGGTCAAACAATAGTGACAGATTCTTCTGGGACGATGGAAAAAGAAAAAGTTGTAAAAAGATGGACCTGGTTACAGAAGGCCTTAAAGTTGGCACTTGTTCCCAAGATCGTTGAAGCTGTTTTTGTTAGACAGGATCCCAACACAGAACATTCTTGGTAATGAGCAATCTGAGGAAATCACTTCCAGTCACAGTAAACCGTGGGGCCAAAAGGAGCCCACTGGAAGATGGTGTCATGACGTGGAACCAGTCCAGAGGACCCGCCTCCATCCTCAGACTCTCTCTGTTTGATGACGTCCTCACTCAGTAACTCAGGTGAAAGACCCATAGCACTTCAGAAGACAGAACTCCAGAAGGGAAGGGGAATTATAAAGAGATAGAAAGATAACTAGACCAGCCTATACAGTAAAGAGTTATTAGTTCTGTCAAGAAAAATTGTCCTCTGAAGTAAATTCCAGATAGGTTAATGGAGGATGCAATGTGCTGTCTGATTATGTTGTAATATTTTAATGGGTTTAACAAACACGTGCTCAAAAGAGTTTGTGTCATCCTACACCAAATCTTTACCTTTCTCCAATGGATTCTTCTATTATTTTAGCCATTCTATTATATTCTTTTATCCTCTCACTGCCTGCTTTTTTGGAAAAAAGAAGTTAAAAGCAAAAGTGAATCTGAGATTATTCAACACTGATTCTTCTGAAAAGTTATCCTAACGGATTGGTTTTAGGATGGGTATGATACTTTAGGGAACTGTTAAAACATTGACTAGCACAGGTTTTGGAATTCAGTTGATTGCATTTAGCCGTATCGACTCTGCTTCCGGCTGGTTTTACGGAATCTTCTTTGGCTCACTTCATCTTTCTCTCTTCCTACACTCTCACTCATTGACAAATAGTTATGGAATGCCTGCTTTCTGTAAGGGGCTTTCTGTAAGCCCCTCTCTATAAGTGGCTACTGTAGAGACTACAGATACAGTAATGACTACAAAAAAGTACCCAGCCTCATGGAGCTTATCTTCCAGTGGGGGAGTTAGATTTAAAAATAAAAGACAAATAAAAACATGTTTGTGGTGCTCTGAAGAAAAATAAAGTAGGGAAATAGAGAGTGAAGCAAAGCGCCTGAGTCTGGACTGTGCTTGGGTAAAAGCAGGGGCCACGTGGCTGAAGGAGAGTGAGCACTGGAAAGAGTGAGGGGAGATCACCAGAGGGGTGCAGAGACAGGGTCCTGTGGGGGTAGGCAGCTCTTTCTTAGGACCTTGGCTTGTACTTTGACAAAAATGGAAAGCCACTGGGGAATCTAGGACAGAGAAGAAACATGAGCTGCTCTGTTTTGGCAGGATTGTTCTTCCTCGTGTGTGGAGAGGATGTGTGCAGAGGGATTACGAGTGAGAGCAGAGAGACCAGGCGGGGGATGACCGTGCATTTCAGGACAGAGCCAGGGTAGCTGAGATGAAGGAGCTCAGAAGTACACAGATTCTGGACATATTAATGTCTTGGAGGCGGAACTGGTGGGACTTGCTGATGTATTAGATATTGGGTGTTTTAAGGACTGAATATTTGAGCCATGCTCCCTCCTAAAAAAAACAATGTATTGAAATCCTAATCCCCAGTGTGATGGCATTAGGAAGTGGGCCCTTTGAGAGGTGATTAGGTCATGAAGGTGGAACCCGCATGAATGGGATTATAGAAGGCACTTATAAAAGGCACCCAGACAGCTGTCTCACTTTCTTTCCAACATGTGAGGATACAGTGAGAAGACAGAAGTCTGAACCCTGAATACAGCCCTCACCAGAACCCTACCACGCTGGCACACTGATTTGGGACTTCCAGCCTTTTGGACTGTGAGACATAAATTTCTGTTGTTTTATAAGTTACCCAGTCTATGGTACTTTGTTACAGCATCCTGAATGGACTGCATCAGGTTTAAAACACAGAAGGAGAGTCAAAGATAAAACTAGGATTTGGGGCCTGAGCAATAGCAAGAATGAAATTGTCATCCAAGAAGACAGACTGAAGGAGGAGCAGGTTGGCAGGGTGTTTGAGTGGGTGGTAGAGGCATGACAATCTAGAGACCCAAGAGGTTAGTTTGTGACAAGTGAAGTTTGGAAACCTGTTAGACATTCAAACAGGGATGTCATGTAGGCAGTTGAACATACAGGTTTGGATTTCAAGAAATAGTTCAGGGCTAAATATATAAATGTGGGTGTTCTCAGCATACAGAAGGTCTTAAAAAATTATGAAACCAGAAGAGGCCATCAGAAACAGAGCAGCTCAGAAAATCAGAACTGAGTTCTGAGAAGTCCACTGTTTAAGAATTGTAGGGTGAGGATTCAGTGAAAGAAAAACACTGGATGGGAAAGCAGGGGATTGTGGTTGATGCCCCAGAGGCCGAGTGAAGAAATAGTTTTTGAAAAGGAGTCTTTAAATTTACTCTGACCATTGAATTTAGTAAGGTGAAAGTCATTAGTGCCATTGTCAAGGAAAATTCTGGTAAAATGATAAGTACGTGTTATGGACTAAATGTTTGTATTCCCCAAAATGTGTGTGTTGAAACCTTAACCACCAACATGAGAGAGTTTGGAGACGGGGCCTTTGGAAAGTAATTAGAGTTAGAAGAGGACATGAGAGTGCAGTCCTCTTGATGGGATTAGTGTCACTGCATGCTCTCTCTCTCTCTCTCTTTCCCCCCTTCTTCTTCGTGAGAGGACACAGTGAGAAGGCAGCCACGCATAAGCCAGGAAGAGGGCCGTCATGGAACCAAATGGATCATCGTGTGTTCTGGGACTTCTATCTTCCAAAACTGAGAGAAATAAATTTCTGTTGTTTGAGCCACTGCTATGGTTTGAATGTTTGTCCTCCCCAAAACTCATGTTGAAATTTAATCCCCAATGTAACAGAATTAAGAGGTGGAGCCGTTAAGGGGTCATTAGGGCATGAGGGCTCTGCCTTCATGAGTGGATTGACACATTCACTGGCTGATAGATTAATGGGCTGTCATGGGAGTGGGTCTGTTATAAAAGCTGGTTTGGCCCTCAGCACACCCCTCTGGCCCAGTGATGCCTTCACCAGAAGCCAACCAGGTGCTTCTGCCCAGTCTTGGATTTTCTAGCCTCCAGGACTGTCAGAAAGAAGCCTGTTTTCTTTATGAATTGCCCACTCTCAAGTATTCAGTGATAGCACCAAAAAGCAGACCAGAAAAGTCCCCCAGCCTTTGGTATTATGTTATAGCAGCCTGAGAAAACAAACACAGTGTGGAAGCCTGTGCTGAGTAAGTTTAAGAGAAAATGGAATGAAAGTGAATACAAAATACTCTCCTTAGGACTTTTTTAGCATAACGGGGAGCTAAGAAACAGAGCAGTAAGTGGAAGACTGTTATGAGGTCAGGGAAGATTTTTAAAGATGGAACATATTAGCACATATGTGCCTGCTGATGGGAACAATCCAGTGGAGAAGGAAATTGATGGTGCAGGACGGGGTGACCAGAGGGGGCAGGAGACGGGATCCAGAGCATCGGTAGAGGCTCAGCCTGCCATAAAAACGGAGGAGGCCACCCACTCCAAAGAGAGGCAGGCCCCGCACTTGGGTTGGTAGCTTTGAGGGCAAGGGTGTGCCCAACACACTCTCTTCTCATGGCAGCTGCATCCTCAGGGAAGTAGCAGCAAGCCAGGAATGATGAAGGCAGGGAAAGACTGGCGACCTGAAGATGATTTTATTGAATTTCTCTTATGCATACATACCTACTTGTCTAGCAGTGGTTTTGAATATTCTGTACAAATCCATGTACAAATTTTGACGAAGAAAGGAAAATAAGATATGTTAGCCTACTGAAACAAAAACCCTGACGTACTGACAAATGCCAGCCTTGACAATACAGAACATTCTTGTAAAGAAATGTTCCGTGCCACTCTCCCACCAAGGGTGTTCCAGGTCTGCCTAATGGGCATTAACACGGTGTATTTTCTGTGCTTCAGACTGGATAGTCAACCCCCATTTTATGAGTCACATAATCTACTCAGGGGCTTCAGCAACTCACAAGTCATTCAGGGCAGAGAGGACAAAAATGTTCTCCAGTGGAATCTCTTCGCTGGGAGTCACATCATGGCTAAGTGTCTAGTTTGGGTCAAAATTCAACCTCCATTTCTCCTTCCTTTTCCAAACACAGCTACTCTAACTTACCTCATTCTGTCTCCTTTCATTCTCTGTGGTCTATGACTGTGTGCTGAATTCACTTCCTGTGTGCCTTGGGGCCCATTCACAGAGTGGTGACAAACACTGTGTTCTGAGAACAGTGTGCTCCTAAGGTCCTGTAAGCACTGACACCCACCTCAGATATCCACCTCGAAAAGGGTGGTGCAATGTAGACGAGGGCTGAAACTCTTGGTTTTAGGTATTCAGAGCTCATTAGATAGAACAAAATGCAAAAACCTTGAGAAGATTTCATTGTCTTTGTATCGGTAGACCAAAGGCTGAAGATCTGAATGCAGTAAGAGCTTCCACTTACTGAACACATTTTTGGGGGGTTCCAGGAAAGCACTTTAAATCTGTGATCTCATTTAATCTGTACTCTAAATTCAAGACATAGGAATTATTAGCCCCATTTTCCAAATGAAGTAACTGAAACTCGGAGAACTTGGCTAAGGTCAGGCAGCTGTTGAGTGGCAGAGCTGGAGTTCAACCAGCTCTGTCTGCGTCCAAAGCTCTGTGCTCTTAATCACAGCTTATTTTCTGAGTCTGTGAGCCCTCCATTGAATTGTTGTTTGTTCAAGCCATGTGTGTGAAAGGGAAGTGCCAGTCAACACTTGAACTGCTCGAGGTGGAGAGTCCAACAGTTCTGCTTCTCTGCATATGTGCTTGTAACTATTAAGGAGGAGAAACCAGTCTTCACAAAAGCAAAGCCCAGTAACGCTATCTCTGCATTTCAGTGGGCAGATTGGGAATTGGACAACCAGTCCAATCAACCCCCATGCACACACAGTATTAAAAGGCGCACGATACTACAGAACAATAGTTCTCTAGAGACAGGATGTTGGCAATGAATAAGATGCTAAATAGCTGAACCAAAGGACCCACAGATACAAAAGCAAGCTTGAGTGTGATGAGGCGTGATATGTGCATGGGGAGGAGTGTTTTTGTGCAGTTCGGGTGATAGATTGGTTGTGTTAATTAATTGTGTATTTTGAAGTTTTTTGCCACTTCACACCAAGCATCTCCTTAAAAATAAAAAAAATTAAAAAGAGAGAGAGAAAAGCAAAACAAAAAACCTAATCTAATATTCAACAAACATTCTGCACCCAAACAGCACATCTTTGTCTGAAACCTTAGTTCCAAGAACCACTTACAGGCTTTCATCAACACATTATAATATTAATCAAGACTCATAATGCAGAGTGAATTGCATGCCAACAAATATATTTACACTGTAAATTGTTTGTTGAAGAGCCTTGGAGAGAAATGCAATTCGCTGCTATAGAACTGAATAGTAAGAAAAATCCCCCACTAAAATCCAGAGGAAATAAAGACTCTGTAGAAGTTGATCCTCTAGAGCCTCGAGTAAGAGATTTGTTAGCATTCCATTCAAATCCTTACAAAGAATTTAACTTCCAACCTACTCAACGTTTCAAATAGATTAGTTTCATTATAACCTTGGGTGGGCTTTTCTCCTCTTACTGGCATATCTTTTAGAATTGATGCTAGAATCACAGCTTTCATAAGGAGACAGAGAGAAAGCTAGATGGATGAATAGATAGATATATAGACCTCCTTCCTGAGACATTCCTGAGAAATTTTTAGGTATCTCAGTTGGACCTTGTTGAGTCTACCTTCTAAACAATGTCAAATTTCATTCCATCACCGTAATCATAGCTACTAATCATCTCCTTCCGGGACTAGTTTAATAGCTGCCTTACTGGTTCCTTATATCCACTCTTGACTTGTGGTTCCAGTGTGATAGTCTATAGCCCCCAAATTCACTATGAATGATGTATGAATGAGATGACACAAGTTTGCATGACAAATCACATGGTCACCCTCCTCATGAGGCTCTGCATTGTCTGTCCCCACCAGCCCTCCACTTACCACTTTCCCCCTCACTCTCTGACCTTCTTACAGCCCTTAGAGAGGCCATACTCGTTCCCTGTCTCCTGGTCTATTTCAGGGAGCCTACTGATACATTCTCTTTGCACTCTGTATTTCCATTTCAGAGCACTTATCACAGTGAGCAATTAAATAATCATTTTTAATTCATTTAATTTAAAGTCTATCTCCCTCATTCTGATTCATTTTCATAATGTATTCCTAAATTATGAGAGATGCAAAGTCCAGGAACAATAAAGTAGGAGAGTGCTTTTGAAAATATAATTGTCTTCATTAATTTCTTTCTATGGCCAATATAAATTTGGTGCTCATTGTATATCAGTGCTGTTTAGCTAAGTAACTAGCTAACTAGGTAGATAATAATACATCCATACAAACATACATATCTATATGCATAGGTTTATATACTCATATGGATATGTACATCTATATAGATAGGTACGTACCCATCATTGCACTCACATAGATACAGATACGGATATCTATGAGTCTGACCATCCACACAGTGCAATGCTGGGTGCATACAAGTGCTGTGGGTCTCAGTTGAGCTGGTGTGATCCCTGGAGACTTTCTCTGCAGACAGTGTGACTACAAGGAGGACTCACACACTCAATTGCTTAACCATCAACCCACGAAGATTATCTCAACTGAGCTAAAATACATCACAGGCACAATGGGAAAAAGTAATAATCCTTTAATTCCCAGGTGTCTTTGATCTTTGCATTTATCCTGAATTCCTGGGCTCTGTCACCATTGCACCTATCAATGTTAATTTTATTTCCCAGCAGGCAAAGAAAGAGACATGTTAAGTGGTAAGTGGAAGGAAGACCTAGTGGCATTAAAACCAACCTTTGCATATCCATTGAACGAGCAGGCATCCGTGCAGGTGTGACCCCTGGCCTGCACTGAGTGTCAGCTCCACTGAGGAAAAGGAGCCAGCCAGTGTGCAGCTGCAGGGCACAGAGCAGGGACAAAGTCAGCCCTTCAGCTTCAGCCTCTGACAGTAACAGACCCTTTCTGAACATACAAAGACTAATTAGGTGTTGCTCTTGCCTTTGAAAACCCACCCTATGGGGAAAAACAGCTTAAAGAGGTAAGCACAGTGATGCTTAATGAGCACTGGGAGATTCCACTAAGGTAGGAGGGAGGGGTGATAGAGGCCAGCAAGGAAGAGACTGAGGGAGGGGCAGGCTCAGAAGTGGCTTCACAATCACTGTGACCAGGAGCTGGGTTTGGAATGTGACTGCCTGTCACAGTGTTGCAAGGAAGTGTGACATGCAAAAGGAAGACTTTAAGCAAACACATGGGAAAAGACTTGGCCTGTTTCTGAAAATTAAGTGGTTCAAAATAAGGAAGCTCAATAATGCTTCATCTACAGTGTTCTGGCAGTGGGGTGGGTGGCAGGGAAAGGGCTGTGTTGAAGAAACAGGGGTAGAGACCAAGCCCTGACAAACTTTGTACCATACTAAGATATCTGGAAGTTTTTCCATAGACAGATAGACACAGTTAGAAAAGTTTCAATTAGAAAATTAAATATACAGAAAATTAAAGACTAGTATAAGTTTGAACCATAGGAAACTTCCACCTTTAGGTCAAAAAATGGTCAAATATTGGTAATTTCCTATGATTCAACCTAATGAACATTCGTATATCATCATGTGGATTTAGCAATTGCTAATATTTCATCATATTTGCTTCAACTTTTTTCTGAAGTGTTTTAAAGTAAACAACCACTATGGCATTTCTCACATAACTGTTTGGTATACGCTTTTAAAAAGTAGGTATGTTTCTGTAGAGACACAATACGGTTATCATGGTTAATAAAATCAACAAGTGCCCTTTCGTATCACCTAAAGCTCATATTCAAATTTCGTCAGTTTCTTCAAACATATATTTTACACCTGATTTACTCAAACTTAGATTCTATCAAGAACTATTATTGGACTTGATTGTTACATTGCTTAAGTAAAAGAAGCCTTTAAAAGAATAGTTTTAAGCAAAGCCAATGGACTGCTATATTTTATCTATAAAATAATAATCTTAATATATGTTAAATGACAGAATGATTTATATGGCTCATGAATTCATTCCTGAAATAATAATCATATATAGTCAAAAATCTACTTATTTTTTTCAGTTAGGTAATGAGTTACTTGACTTACCCTAGCTCACACAGTTGGTAGTAATGTGTCAACATTTTTTAAGTCCTTTATGGAAAAAGTAAAACCACGAACAGCAGACAAAATGGGAGAAAATATTCCCAAGCTATACATACAATAAAGGCCTAATAACCAGAATCTACAAAGAACTCAAGAAAATCAACAAGAAAAAATCAAACAACCCCATCGAAAAGTGAGCAAAAGACATGAACAGAAGCTTTTCAAAAAAAGATAGACAAATGGCCAATAAACATATGAAAAAAAGTTCAATGTCACTAATGTCAGGGAAATACAAATTAAAGCCACAATGAGATATCACCTTAACCCAGTTAGAATGGCTTTTATTAAAACGTCCAAAAATAATAGTTGCTGGTGTGGATGCAGAGAAAAAAGGGATGCTTCTACACTGTTGGCAAGACTGCATATTAGTACAACCTCTATGGAAAACAGTATGGAACTACCCCACAGACTGCTTTCGGATCCGAGTGGTGGGGGCACAGGGGAAAGAGGCAGAGCTGAGGCAGTGATGTGAACAACGGGGAGCAGTTATAAATACAGGTATAATTTTGCTCGCTCTCCCAACACTCACCTCCTGTTGTGCAGCCCCCCAGTTCCTAAGTTTCATGGAAGACAATTTTTCCATGGACTGGGTGGGTGGAGGCAGAGCTCTGCAGCCAGTCCCTAACAGGCCACGGACCAGTACTGGGGAGTTGGGGACCGCAGCCTCAAAGAACTAAAAATAGACCTACTATTTGATCTGGTAATCCGACTATTGGGTATTTACCCAAAGGAAAAGAAGTCATTTTATCAAAAAGACACCTACACTTGAATGTTTACTGCACCACAATTCACAACTACGAAGATGTGGAATCAACCCAAGTGTCCATCAATTAATTCATGAGTGGATTAACAAAATGTGGTATATGTATGCCATGGAATACTACTCAGCCATGAAAAAGGATAGTTAATGCCTTTTGCAACAATTTGGATGGAACTAGAGACCATTATCCTAAGTGAAATATCTAAAGAATGGGAAAACAAATACCACATGTACTTGCTATTAAATTGAAACTAACCAATGAGCACACATGTGCATAGAGGGAAGTAAAACTCAGTGGAAATCAAGCAAGGGAGAGGAAGAAGGAGTGGATGGGTGATAACCTACTTAACAAGTACAATGAATACTATCTGGGTGACGGGCACGCTTATAACCATGACTCAAGCATCATAAAAGTGATCCATATAATCAAAAGTATTTGTACCCCCAGAATACTTTGGAATAAAAAAAAAGGTACTGTTGAGTTACAGTCATCTGTACATTGCCAGAGCACAGTTAATGCTGATGAGTAAGCAGCACCCTTAATTAGAGTGAAGTGGTGTCACACAGCCTTGCCACACAGCAGGTGGCTGACAGCATGCAGACAGAAGTCTGTCCAGCTTGCAAGACACATGCAGAAGAGATCATGTCCCCAGTCTAACCAGCCAGGTGAGAAGCCAACCGTCTGTCTTCAGCATCCTGTAAACAGGCTGTGAGGAACCCTGCTTGTGGAAGACTAACTGTAGTCAGTCGCTGTTCTCCAAATGCAACCCATGACCTGTCTCCCTAACCGAGGTGGCAATGGCTGTGAGTCTCAAGCACTCAAGCATGAGTTCTATGAACCAGTCAAATGAACACAGTGTTCTAATAGTACTAATTGTATGTAAATACTTGTGAGGAGGGCATCTTTCTACCTTGTTCTTGAAATAATATGATGCTAGTGATGCTCCCAATAATCAAACAGGGAATAGGATCATAGCAATAGAGGCACAAAAAAAGTGACTCTTTCTCACAAAAGTGAGAAATAACTGAAGAACTTGGAATGAAGAGTTCCTTACTATCTCTTGATGCTAAATTAATTGGGTTTCTTGGAAGCCAAAACAAAGAGAGACACACAACTAGTATATAAATACTCAGGCTAGCATTTCCTTTCATGATAAATTGTCAATATCATCATCATCATTACCATCATTATCATCTCATTGCCATGTCACTACCAGGTGCATTTGTGTGTAATACGTAGTGCTAAGGAGAGCACCTACAAGATTAATGCATTTACTTTAAAAACCTGTGTCCCTCATGTTTCAGGTATACACATTTTGTTTGGTGCCATGAGAAATAAAATGATGAACATATCTATGGCTTATGTGGAAATCAAAACCACACCTCTGAAATGGGGGTACTTGTTGGCAATTGACTAAATACTCTTGTAACAATTAAAATAAACATAATTTACAGAGTGTCCTACCAAGAACTAGAACCTATTCAAGGTTTTCACATCTATTAACTCACTCGATCTACTTAACAACACTGAAGAAAGTACTATTCTCATTTTATGGGAGGAATCTGCCATCCAGAGTCGTTAGAACCATGTCCTGAGGTCACAGCTAGTAAGTGGTGGAGTTAGGATTACAACCTCTGCCTGACTTGAAAAGTCATGCTCTTCCCACTATGCTCTGTAGCTTCTTAGGATCGAAATGTTCTTTTAAAGGAGATGTCCAGGAAGAGTTAGCTGGGGGCAGCTCCAGGGAGATAGTGTTCGTGATGTATGTAATGACCCCACCGGATGTCATGAGTTGTAAGTATCTGAAAATAGCTATTGATTAATACAGAATAAGAGTGGGAAGGGGAAATAAAGCAGACAGACAGACAGTGCCAGAATGGCCCAGGTTTCTGTGGTAGAGCATGGAGAGTGCTCTTGGCCGCATTAACACAGCACCAGGTAGCAAAGCAAATGAGCGTCTCCCGAGCGTCTAAGCTGGTGTCTCCCTGGCTCCCACTGAGCCGTTCTTTCCCTCTCTCATTTCCCATCCTACTACAAAGAGAACTCATTTTGCTCACAAACACAAAAATCCTATGCTAAATAAATCTACTTGTGAACAGGAAGCTGACAACGCTCAGAGATCTTGCTTTGCCTGGTGACTACCAGGGCTCTAGAGCTTTAGGACTCAAAGGGATCATGCCAGTCATGTTATTAGGAAATCGAAATGAGTATTTTGTGATGTTCTTTAAACTTCAGGATAGCTAATTAGCAGGAAGCATAGATCTCCTAGCACACAGACATCCTAAAGAGGGAGGAGGAAGTAATCAGGAAATGAAAGAAATACCTCTTAGCAGTTTCCTTTGGTTGGAAGTGCTATGAAGCATTCTTGCTAATGTACTGTGGCCCAGGAGCAGCTGGGAAGCAGAAGTGTGGAGGGGTGAAGTTCTGTGCTCGATACATCCTAGCTTGAGACAGCCCCACCCCATCACTGCTTTCCTCCCCCACCCAAGATGTGTGTGCACAGCCTGTGAGCCTTTCCTCACTGGGTTACCTCCCGCTACCTACTAGGGGAGTAACCTTCCCTAAAACTGGTGGCAGTCCCTAAAAACAGTGACTAACCACATGACTCTGCAGATAGAAGAACGGGGCTAAGACGTTATTTTCCATGTATGGGCCACAGAATATGACTTAACCTCCAGCGTTCAGATTTCCCACCTGCAAAATGGTGATGTTAATATCTACTTCATAAGATGGCCATGAGAACTGAGCCAGGTAACGCATGTACAGCTGTTATCATAGAACCCGGCACACAGCAAGAATGTAGGAGAAATACATATTTTCTCACTCCTGCCCATGTTTCCACAGGGGACTTCTGATCCACCGGGAAGAAGAAAGTAGGATTGGATAAACACATCTGCCAGCTCTTTCGACCTCCCGCGTACTCATCTCTAATGAAGGAGGAGTGACTTCACTGATTGGTGAGAGTCTGGCATTCCTTGGGCCACATTTAAGGGCAATTAAGCTCGAATGTGGCCTGGCATTTTCCCCTTGCACTGCCAAATTCACATTCTAGCAAGGTTCCCGCTCCTTGCTCTCCCCAGGGCTCCCACACAGCCAGCACAGCCCAGGTGGGGCCCAAGCCTGCCTCTGACGCTGGTCCCTAAGCCTTCTTGCACTTTATGGGAGAGATAGCCCTCCTTTCAGATGGTAGATGTGAGGGAGCCCAGTGTTCATTTTTCTGACCCACCTTCTCCCCAACGAAGGCCACAGTACCTAGACATGGTGGTGGTAGCAGGAGGCCCAAGATGCATCTCTCAAGACTGTTTGTCAGGAGCCCTGGGTTTCATGGCAACAAAGTTACTACTGGTCTTGATTGAGCCTCATCTACATTCTCATTTCTGTTCTTAGCTGCCACAGGGCTTCAGGAGGAGGGCTGATGTCAGTAATAAGTAAAACAGAAAGCAGTCAGTGAGCACAATCTGTAATATAATTACCATTATTAATGTCAAATAATAATATTTTTATTATCCTAAATGTTCCCTAAAGGAAGAGTGCTCTCAGGAACTTTTGAGCTTTAATGTGAGATTTCTAAACTTGTGACATCACAGGCCACAGGCATGACAATTGAGAATGGGTATACATGTAAACACCTATGCCAAGGCTCCTTGTTTTGTCCTCCTCATAATCCCTGACATGAGCAGCCTCTTACCCTGTAGTATAATTTGGATGTTGGTTCTCTCCAAATCTCATGTTGAAATTTGATCCCCAGTGTTGGAGGTGGGGCCTGGTGGGAGTTGTTTGTGTCATGGGGGGAAGATCTTTTGGCTTGGTGCCCTCCCCATGGTAACGACTGAGTTCTCCCTTGGTTAGTTCACAAGAGAGCTGGTTGTTTAAAAAAGCCTGGCACCTCTCCCTCTCTCCTGCTTCCTCTCTCACTATTGACACACCAGCTCCCTCTTCCACCTTGATTGGAAGCTTCCTGAAGCCCCACCAGAAGCAGATGCTGGCACCATGCTTCTTGTACAGCCTGCGGAACTGTGAGCCACATAAACCTCTTTTCTTTCTAAATTACCCAGCCCCAAGCATTCCTTTATAGCAATGCAAAATGGGCTAAGAGATCCTGTTTGCTCCTGAATTTAGTCCTGAGGACATTCTCTACTCCTTAGCTATCAGAAGAACCAGAACAGTAGAGTTGATTATCCTTCTAAGCTTCAGAGTCCAGATTTATAACAATCTTTCTCATCAGTGAGGAATATGAGCCCAACAGCAGGATTGTACAAGAAGAAAAATGGTCCAGAAAGAGATTTTTAGAAATATCTTATCCTTTCCTATTTCTGTTTTCTAGAAACAATGATGCCCCTGTAGCATTGAACACATTTAGCACCCTGATCTTTGTTCCTAAATACCACATCTCACTCAAGAGAATGAGGCTTTGCTGGAGACATGCTTGACTTTACTGCTAGGGAAGAGAAAGCACAGATGAGTCTAAAATATCCTCTTGTGCCAGAAAGCAAGGACATGTTCAAATAATGATGAGGACACATCAAAAGGACACAGGTGTCAGCTTGATGGGACACTAACTGAATACATCTAGGAAAAATGAGCATGTAAACAAATAACTCAAACTGATTATAATCCTTTGAATTAAATAAAACTTCATGATCCCATACTAAAAGTTAACAAACAAGCAAACAACTGAATAAATGTTGGAAAATGGAAAGCTCCTACTTACAGAAATATGTCAACTAATAACTGTATAAGGAATGATGGAATTAGAAAAAGAAAATCACGATTTTGCAGCCATACCCAGTAACAATGAACTTCAGCGGGGATCAACACTGGATGAAAGTCCAGTGGGTAAAAACGTGATGAAGGTAAGTTATTTACATAGTCTCAAAATACCTTGCCAGCAACTAGTTAGTCATTTTAACAGGAAAAATAGTAACATTACAGTGGAGAATCCTGGAACATACCATCTTAACCAAGTGATGAATGCTAGCGTCACCAATAGTGAAACAGGCTGACATCACGGGCCTTCTACCATGATACATGAAGAAGTGCAGGTCATAAATAAGGTATTTCTGCCCCAAAAATGCATATTCTGAATCCCAGCCAAAGAACATATCAGACAAACTCTTTTCCTATAACTTCACACTTGGTAAAAGGAGCAGAAGTCTCTTGAGAGCCTTTTTTGTAAGGGCACTAATCCCACCATGAAGGCTCCACCTTCCTGACCTAATAGCATCCCAAAGCCCTCACCTCACAATACCCTCACATTGGGGATCAGGATTTCAGTATATGAATTTTGGGGGGGACACAAACATTCTAGACCACAGCAGTGACATCCTACGAAAACATCAGTGTCCTGAAAGACAAAGAAAGGCTAAGCAGACTAAAAAGATAAGACAACTAATTGCAATGTGACATCTTGTACCAGATCATGGATGGAAAAACAAAATGTTATAAAGACCATTACTGGGAAAATTGGAAAATTTCAATAATAATTGTGTATTAAATAATGTTATATAAAGGTTAAATATCCCAGTTTTTATAATTGTAAGAGAATATCTTGTTCTTAAGATATACACACTGAAGTGTTGGAGAAAAAGGCTATGATGTTTGCAGATAACTCTGAAATGGTCAGAAAAATGTTTATTTCTACAGATATGCATATTAAATATATCTATGTATCTGCTTATCTATTTATTTATCTGTCCATCCATCCATCCATCCACAGAAAGGATGATAAAACAAATGTGACAAAATGTTAACAGTAGGTGAATCTTTTGAGGGAATAGTGAGTATTTTTGTACTACCCTTGCATTTTTTCTATAAGTTTGAAATTATTTCAAAGTGAAAAGTTTAAAAAGAAGGTTATATTTGTAGAGTATAATTGCTAGAGCAATGAAACATATTGGTTTATTTGATTTTCTTAAAAGAGCCTTGTGGTGTGTGTGTGTGTGTGTGTGTGTGTGTGTGTGTGTGTGGTTTGTGCACACACATGCATGTATGCAAGCTCATACAGGTGAGTAATATCCTCATTTACACATGAATAAACTGAAGCTTGGAGAGATTATGTGATTTGTTTGAGGTTAATAACTAATGTTAGCACATAGGCTGGGCGTGGTGGCTAACGCCTGTAATCCTAGCACTCTGGGAGGCTGAGGTGGGCAGATTGCTTGAGGTCAGGAGTTCGAGACCAGCCTGAGCAAGAGCGAGACCCCGTCTCTACCAAAAATAGAAAGAAATTATCTGGCCAACTAAAAATATATATAGAAAAAATTAGCCGGGCATGGTGGCACATGCCTGTAGTCCCAGCTACTCTGGAGGCTGAGGCAGTAAGATCGCTTCAGCCCAGGAGTCTGAGGTTGCTGTGAGCTAGGCTGACGCCACGGCACTCACTCTAGCCCGGGCAACAGAGCAAGACTCTGTCTCAAAAAAAAAAAAAAAAAAAACCCTAATATTAGCATATAAATTCAGAAACCTTGAGTCTAAGTTAAGCATGCACTAAAAGCACTCCACTAATTTCTGCTTAACTTCACTTAATTGACAGGGTGAGGTACTGGCCTCTCGGCTCCTGTCAGCTATACAGTCTGAAGTCTGCAGCGTGCTGAATTCTTGTTCTACGCCAATCGTTTCCCTCTGGATTACCTGGGCACCAACACATTTCCTAGTTGAGCCATATGCTTACCCAGAGTCAGTTACATCATTTCCCAAATCTGTTCTTACCAGGTGTACTTTTTCATTTCATTACATAATTTACCTAAACCCCTCAGAAACTGATACAATCTGAGTGTGAAAAGAGAATTGCTGTTTCAATGAAAACTAAGTAGAATATTTTGGAAAGAATATTTTGAAAAAAAAAAAAAACCCGCAGTTGAATTAAGTATGGACAAAAAAAGCCCTAGTAAAGAAGGGGAAAAATCATAGAGTCTGGAAGTACTTTGCACTCAGATTGCTTTACACTAGGAATCCTCACCCTCATGCTGGACTTTAAACAAATCTAAACTAGAAATCAAGAGTGATGACTTTTAAAAATTGTCTATTCAAGAAGACACTAATTCACAGTCAGCAGATTCATTCTCAAATCAAAGGCTTTGACCTAGTGTCAAAAGTCAAATGAAGGCTCATTTACATGCTTTGTTGTGGTTACAATGCTTCTGCTGTTGTTTGTGAACCGCCAGTGTATGTAGCTTTTTCTTATAAGAAGCTACTTGTTCATCCCATTTGACACTATTGTACTGATTTTAGATTAGTCTCAGTTCTCTACAACTCCACTCTCCCAGGTTTAGATTATGTAACAGTCCAAAGACCATCTATGATTCAGAACTAGGAAAGGGCTTGTCCCCCCTTCCCTCTATCTGTATGTGACGCCACCTCCCAGGCTGCAGGGGGATGTGGTCTGATTCATCCAACCCCTCCCCCTGCCTCCAGACCACTGAACTATTCATTCTCTAAATTGTGAGTTCAATTAAAGCAACATGGGAAGCCCTGAGATTTCTACAGTTTGGGGGGCCGATTAATTAAAATAATATATTTACATAGATCCATATTGGGTCCTCTACTTATTCAACCTAGGGAACAATTACTGTGCATTGCTACCATGTGTTAACCATTTGAGGGTTCTGAATGCTTGTAATAGATTTACTCTAAGTATCGCTCTGCCTGGCAACCTAGAAAATGTTCAGTAGAAGCTGATGCATTTCAAAGAGGAAAAAGCACCATCATCTACCTTCTCCCTTAGAAATTGCTGCCTGAATAAAAGAACAAGTGAAGCACACACCTGCCCTGAACTCCAGCCTGGCCCACCAAGGAGTCATGGGCCTGCCGGTGACGGTCCCCAAGTTTTACGTCCCTGCCCTGTTCAAAGCCCGCAGGTAGGTGGGAGCGTGAGTGGTGGGAGGAAGCCAGGAGGAGGAAGAGGGGCGCTGGTGAAAGGAGCACTTTATTTGATAAAATTGTAAAGAGCAGCTTGTACTGTAGAACAAGAATCTCCAAGTAATAAATGTCAGGTTTATGAACAATCGAGCCTCTCAATTCCTGACTGAAATTGCTCTTTAAGGTCAGCTCCGTAAGTGCTCCCTGGGTGACGAGGCTGTTCTGCTGAGGGGCTGGCAGTGGGGAACGGAGGCAGGCGGTGTCGGGCTTGCCCACGGTGTTGGCAGCGTCTGAAAGAAGCGACAAGTATCGCGAGTAGTTTTAATAAAGGAAAGGCATCCAGGCGTCCACACAGACAAGAGTTCCTGACTGGAGTCTCAATAAGTGGTTATTTAATGCTAGAACCACACTTACTCAGCGAGAGAAAACACGCTCCTTAGCACCAGGCTTTTCACCTCCCAGTGCTTGAATGCAGCTTTTGTGAAACCAAAAGTGACCAACAAGATGGAATTCTCGCTTCAATATCTGCCCCAACCCTCAAAGTAGATGCTGCCTTCGGGTGCGAAAGTTAAGTTAGTGTGACCAAGCAGTATAGATGCTCAACACGCAAGACGGAGAAGGGTGCAGATGGCAGGCATACGTGCACATGCGAAAGTGAATGCGCACACACCAAAATCAGCTCTGATAGATAAAAGTGAAAGTGCCAGATTCCTCTTCTTTTGTTCCTATGGCAGGGACAAACACAGCTTTACCTCATTTCCTCATCGTCTACAGAGAAAGGAAATAAGTGGAGTATGGATTGTGGAAATTCACAAGATTCAGGTCTATGGAAACTGTGAACGCAGGAACATAGTGGCGTCGGTTCAGAGGTTGTCCTGAAGATGTTCACAGAGGCATGATGGGGAGAAAGCTAGAACCAGTGAACTCAAGCCTGAGCAACTGTGTGTTGAGTGCCACTCTGCAAAAGGGAAGGAACCGACAGCAGTGTTAAGTGATTCTGAAACAAGATTCCTCAGATTTGATTTTGAGGGATATTATTAGAGGAAGGAACAAATTCAGAATTTTGGCTTTTATTATCAAACAGTATATAGTTATTCGGAAGTCAACAAATACTTGTTGAACACTTCCTGTATCCCAAACACTTGTCTCACATGCTGAGGATACTGCAGTACCAAACAGATACCAATTCCTGTCTTTCTGGAGTTTGTATTTTAGTTGAGTGTATTTAGCCTTGTTATACCCTTGCTGAAAAGCAAGCAAGCATTTGAAGTCAGTTACCTTTGTGCTGGAGTAACTGCCTTCAAATAATGAAGGGAGGAGAGATGGGAGGGATGGAGGGTAACAGGGAGGGAAGGAGGGAGAGAGAAAGGAAGGAAGACAAGACAAGAAATAGCTACCGAAATATGTCTCTATTCTCTCGAATGATCTGTTCCAATTTCCCCATACTGGGATCCAGGTTTACTTGCTTGCTAAGCATCTAAAAAGGTAAGCTTTTTATTGGAGAATTAACTTCACACCTGATTTTCCTGCCAGGGTAGCTGACTCACAGGTGTTCGAGTCACCTGCTTTAAGGTGAAAAATACTTCACTCTGGAATTTGTAAGCCAAAGAGCCCTCTGCCTCTTTGTTGTCCCATTCATCCATGTGGCTATTCTGAAACGAGTTTCTGAGGGGCTCACTAGAAGGAGTGGCAGCTGGAATAGAACCAGCTACTGCAGAAAAAGCCTGTGGCAAAAATTAGTGCAAGAAGGAGCCGGAGAAGGGTGGCCTCAGGGGGTCCAGTGACTGACGCAATAGAAAACAGAGATGATGAGCAGCTCCGTGAGTTGATTTGTATTTCCTGGGGTTATTGCAGCAGGGCCTTGATAGACCATATGGTCTGGCCTTGACCCTTAAATCTCTGCCTGCCCTCAGAGCAGCAGCCCTCACTGTCGCTGGCTTCCACTTCGTGTTATTCTTGGCACTAGGAGTCCCGATCACAGGGTGGTTCAATATCATAATCCAAAGAATTAGATAGAAACCATCTGGAAGAGCAACCAACTTTAACCTTGAGGGCTACTTGAAAATAACCTTCATCCACAGAGCCCTGTGTTCACATGGAAAAATAGGTTAGTTAGAGCATATTTCAAAAAGCACCAGGGTCTCGGGAGCCATCCACCTCAGAAGAGACTGACATTTAACCACTAAGCTCTGATATCCATAGAGTGTGTTTTTCCCCATCTGCTTAGTGCCAAATTTCTGGTTTCTTGCACGATGGGAATGCAATAAACAGGGCCAAGAAGGTAACAAAACTCACTGCAGGATGCTGAGGAACAGAAAGCAGAGAGGCCACGCCTGTAATAAATCAATTAGCCGATTATTCAACGGAGGAAATGCAGTTAAATAGACCAGTGGTTCTCACTGTGGACTCTGAAGGCAGAAAAAGGAATAGGTGAGAAGGCAAGACAAGCAATTAATCCTATTATTCCTATTTCTTTTTTTATGCACAGACCCCCTGGAGTCCCCACTTCAGTTCCCATCAAACACATTTGTATCTGCAGAAGCCTGTACAGCGCTGTTCATGCACTCAGTGCTGTCAGCATAGTCCTATTCCCCAGTAAATTCGTGAGACTTGATCAATTAACAGTAACTGAGAGCAATGTATTATGATTCTCCAAAAAGCCACAGAGTAAGTCAATGAAAACACATAGCATATAAACTCAGAGTTCTGTGTTATGGTTCTCTGACTTAACTACCCAGACAGTGATTCTTCATGAGAAATGATCCCTCTTCAAGGTGACTCTCTTCAGGAAGGAGTTTTGTGTTGTTAGAAAAAAAGGGTTACATCTCGCCTCTATTTAACACCGCAAGAGATCAGTGCTAGCACTGCCTCTTCTTGTAAATGAAGCGTAACTGTGCTCGGTTAGGCAGGATGCGGAAGCAACTTGGGACAGAGCCAGGAATGGTCCCTCTGTTCTCTGGATTAGAGCCACACAGCCCAAAGCCCAGAATTCTACCTTGGGCACAAGCACTTTAGGGGAAATGCCATTTTCCAAAACACTGATCCTTAGGTCCAAAATGCTTCCACTATCTGCACTGCTGGGAAATGAAATACGGGGGCAGATGAGGCACTGGGACAAACTCACCTCTTCTGCCACCTGATATAGCAAAAAAGGGAAGAGTTAATAATTAGCAGCTACTACTTTTTGCCAGAATCCTTCTCTGGAATAGTAAAAACCTTGCTATCAAAGACCTAAGGTCTAAAATGGTAGCCTAATTATGACCAGCCTGGAAAGCACATATAAAACACACTCGACAAAGTAGCGCCTGGCGTGCTGGGCGGTGACTGGTGAGGTGTGCACCGGGAAAGGGTGCAGCTCCCCTGTGAAGATTCAACAGGACCCCACCCTAGAACATGGGATTTCAAGAGTCCTAGTGGAGACAACAGGCCTCCCAGGAACTGGGCACAGCCTTTCGTACCCCCTAGGCTCTCCCCAGTGACAGTAAGAAAGGCTCCTTCCTCCAGCATGCGCTGGCCCTGGGGTCCCGGGGGCTGGAGCGGCTCTGCGGGCTGACTCCAGCCTCCTCTACCCTCCTCCTCCCCCCTCACGGTAAGAGCACATTTGATTCTGTCCATTTTCTATAGCGAGGTTATCAATGGCAATGTATTTTCCAGAAAATGACTCCACAGCTTAAATAAAAATGTTGAAGGCCACGGCGAGAGATAGATTTCAAAATGATCCCCGAGGGATGTTTCCCACAGCGCTGGCTAACTTGCAAAGACATCTGCATAACCTGGGAAGAGGCTCTGGACACAGGCAGAGTGTGATCAAAGCCCAGCGTAGCTCCCTTTCGTCTGAACACCTATCTTGAAAGTCGGACCTGATGGGCATCGGAGAGGGGAAGGGAACTTCTCTGGGGTCTCTGGTGTCACAGCTGCTGTTGTCTTGCCCTGGTATGAGCTAAAATTCAGGGCACAGGAGCAAAGCACAGAGGAGCGAAAGGAAGGTAGAACTGATTGGCAGGGAGGGGCAGAGACCTAGGGAGGGGCACAGTGACAGACAGACAGCCACAGAGGCACCCCGCGGGGTGACATATGATGACACATCCTCTCTTCTCAGCCTGAAGCTCCCTTCTAGGAAGGAGGCCAACATAAATTCTTCCACTCAGCAGTGCCGAGATAGACCCGAAAGAAAACAAAAAGGGGATTAATCTCGGCATTGCAGGTGCCCTCAGCCACGTTGCTAATACCCGCCTTCCGCGGGGGTTTGATTTGAGGAGGGCTTTGCCAGGAGCTGAAACACCAACCACAGGCTCTCCCCCGCCATCCCCCAACACATTTCGTTTTATTTCTATCAAGCCGTGCGTCTGATTGCCTCACTCTGAAGGGTTGGCAGCGGTACATTAACCTGCCGGGATCTCGGTGCGCGGTGTGGGCTGCCAACGTGGCTATCAAAGGACCACTTCTGTCTTTGCAGGTTCCTGGGGATGCAGACAAAAAGCAGCAATGGGAAAGTGTCAGCCGCATGGTGGCATTTTCTTGCCTGACAGTTAACCTTCACACTGGTAAACATGCAATGAGCTTTGCATTGAAAACTGTTCCTTATCCTGATGCTACAAGTTTCTTCACTTTGAAAATGGGCACAATGCAAAAATTCACAAGGGATTATTTTCCATCCTCTCTGATTCTTGTACGTCACGTGCTCAGTTATTTTTCTGCATCCCCTTTCTTCTGGATGTTATCAGCCTCCCCTGACTTTGTAAGTTTTATGGCCTCTTTTCGCATTCGTGCATGTCCCACAATGGGTTAAGTGATTCATTCCATTGAGCCTAAACATTCTTAGAAACAACTCTATCAATCACCACAGGAGCTCTGAAAGGGGAGATTATTGCACAGGCACATTTTAATTGAGTTTTCTAAAGAGAAAGAAATAGCTCTGTACTTAGCACCCACTAGTCTGTAGTCAGAGCAGAAGAGCAAGGATTTGACTTTCAAAGATTTCTGGTCCAAAATTATGTCCTACAGCATAGGCTGTCTGGATGGGTCTTATGACACACTGTCAAATTTTACCTGTAGTTTGGCTTATTTTGAACAGACTGTACTCTACATGTTAAGCTTCACTAGGGTCCATTTTAAACGAGGCACCTCCTACAAGGTTATCTGACACATACACATGCACTGCTGAAAGCTCAAATATGCAGCCTAGTCTATTCCTCCCTGCTGTTCTGATCCTCATACTGAAATAATTCCCACTTCTTGTTAACTCTATTAATTTATTACTAATGCACTAAATGGCATTCTAATGGCTTAGGAGCACTAAATTACTTCCCCAGGTACCTTACATCAACTTTCTAGGTGGCTTATTCACCACACAGGCTCTGACCAAAGAGAACGGGCAATATCACAAAGATGAAGTGGGTCACTGCGCTGGAAAGCCAAAAGCCTGGCCCTCGTCATGTCCTCTTTTCCAGGGACATCCACACCCAAGCCTTGGGTGATTCTCATTCTCTGCAGAATGAAGTTAAGATTCATCATCTCAACCCCAAGGGACAGTATAAATGGAAATTGGTTGCACAAGCACGTTGCACACAATTCAGCTTGCTGAAGGTTCATTTCCAGAAAGAATTCATTGGCTCCCTCTTTCTTCAACATCACCCTGATATGCCCTGTCTTCCTCATGGCCTCACCACGTTCCTTGTTGTCTCTAGCAGACTGTGCATTCCTTCAGGACAAGGATTGCTCTTTTCTGTGCCTCTGGGACCACATATATCATCGGGGCTGAGTATACAGCAGGCGATTAATAAATTCTTATTGATTAATACAAAGAGCATTGCACTGACCACACTATATTTTCCTTATCTTGTGTGCATTTATACCAATTCACTTTGGAGGGCAGGGACCATATTGTGTATGTCTCATGTTTCCCCCAATCCAGCCCCCTGGACCTGGTTTCCGGCACAGGTGAGCATCCCAGGATTATGGTCAGAATGGAGATGAGAACAGTTGCTTTGTACATGACAATTGATATTTTTTCTTCTAATTCACAAGATGATCTTGGGATATTACTAAATGGTTAATTTAATCAGTTGACTTGATAAGTGAAGATAAATTGTTAACTGGAGCAGAATCTTTGTGGATGCTAAATTACCCAGCTAGGCTCGGAAAGCACATCAATGACTACTGTAGCTGGAGCATAAGAGTTAAAGTGTTGATTTAAAGCTATCAGAGCTACTTATCGTTGGAGTTTTGCTTGATGACATTGAAGGTTTGCTTGTTTATTGGGTTTGATTATTTGCATTGCGTGATTATAAGGTATATTGCTCCCAGAATTGATTTGATGTGTTGTGATTGCAACAGCTTTTTGTTATGTGACCTGATAACTGATTGGTTCAAGTGAACTTCTCTCCAGAATTATCTGTTCATTTTCCTTCAATAACCAACGAACATACACACACACACACACACACATACACACACACACACACACACACACAAACTCACTGAGAGGAAGAATGACAAGCTGTACGTAATATCCATCACCCGAGACTTCCTGGCACTCTGAGATAGCATTGCCCCTCTCTGGAGCAGGCCACTGGTCAAGTGCCACTGTAGAGTCTCTTCTGGTGTGTGTGGCAACATCCTCACACTGAAGTTTCTTTTACCATTAGCATTGCTGTTCCTCAGTCAGCATTCACACAGTGCCACAGGGCACTGGGCCCTGGGCGTTCTGCAGAGGCTGATAGAATAGAGCAGAGCTCCTTGAGCTCTTTCAGAGAATGCCAGCACATGGGGACGGGGACACTGGCTGTCCCACATGGCAGAAATGTGGTCTGCTGCCTGAGACCCACACAATGTTGCTCTTTTAGGCCAGGTAGAAGAGAAGTACCAAACAACAAAATCTAAGCAGAGGTAGTCACATAACCCAAATGCATCCTGTTTCTTTCGGGCCCATCTCTGACAGTGTTATTTAACATATTTAATGTTTTATGGCATAGCTATTACCATCATACTTCAGCACTGCAGGCACACCTGTGCCCCCTACACAACAAGCCCTGGCGAAGTGCTATCATTCCATTTCTCAAACAAAGACTGTGGCTGAGAAAGGTTACACAATTTGCATAAGACCAAACACCGATGGAGCCAGCCCTGGGTTCCAGGGCTGCGTGAGCAGGTGTTGCCCACTGTCCTCTGCCGAGCCCTGGACGATTGACCTCTATCAAAGGCCAGAGGGGTTGTCTCATTAGCCCCTCATCGCAAAAGGAAACTGAGGTCCAGAGAAGAGAGGTAACCAGATAGAACAATAATTAGCTGCAAAGCTGGGGAGACTTCTCACGTCCCCTTTTACCACACTCCAGTGCCAAATGGAGACTGGGCTTCCTCAACTAAATTATAAGCTCCTTAAGGAACTGGAACCCCATTTTATTAACTTTGTGGTACTCTCTAGGCACCAGGAGAGCATTTTGCAAAGATACTCACCAATCAATAATGCTTATTTGTATTCTAAGAAAAGGAGCCCCATCTGTTGAAAGCCCAGTCCAGAGAGTGCCCACTCTGGAACCACAGTTGGTCCTACTCAAGCACAGGCACTGCCTTCAGGACAGTCTGTGCCAGGATGTCTGGCTCAGGCGGTCAACTCCCAGAGACATCTAGTTAGAGCACTGCACAAAGAAAGCTTCATCAACATTATTTTTTGATGCCAAAAAGGTGATACCCTGAACTGTAAGGAGACTGAAATGAAGCCAGTGGGTCATTTATCTGAGAAGAATTGGGGCACGGCGCTCCAGGGAGCCACAGCCACCCAGTGGAGTTATTAATACATGAACTTTGCCACTGCTCACCCACGCTGCCTGCTGATTTTTATACTATGTTGCATAATTAATCTGTCAACATTCTGTGACAGAGTATAAATATTAATAATATGATCACACAGTTAGCTGTTCCCTTTAAAATTCAATGCCACAGAGATAAATCGGCCACTTAATCTTGCCAGATTCCAAAAAGGGGAGGAAAGAATGAGAGAGGAAGCAGAGATGGAAGAGGAGGGGAAGAGGCTGGGAGCTGACTGGGAATGACGGGTGCATCCTTATCTGAATCTGGTCTCACTCTCGTACTTTCTCATAGATGTTTAAAAGCGCATAGCTCTTGAAGCTAGCTTAGTTCTTTTATTCCCTTGTAATGAGATCAACCTTTTCTGCCTCTTTTTGTTTTTATTCAAAGCTCTCATCTTTCCACCTGGCATTCCCTGTCTCTGGATCTGCATGAGCGGCAGTAAATTCCAGCAGAGACCTAAGCCAACCATCCCTTTTGTTTCCTGAAAGAAGAGAGGTTTATGTCCTCCTGGAAGGCTGACCAGCAATGATTTAGGAGATCCATAGGACTGCGGCAGCACTGAAATGCAGATGCAGTTACATAAACCGGGGGAGAAGCATGCTGTGTCGTTATAACTTTACATCCATTCGGCTTGCCAAGTGTTCTCTGTGTGTATCCAACAGTCTCTAAAAACCTACAGTTGTCAAGAACTCCACTGAACTGGCCTTTCCTCAGCCACCACACTGGCCCCAGGCTGCCACACCACCAGGTGCTCAGGCAAACCTTCTTCCACCTTCCACTTTGCACATCCACTTGCTCACCCAAAAGTATTTCTCCATCATCTTCTTGGCAGTTGGTATCCTACTAAAAGCCATGGGAGATTAAAACATAAAAATTAAAAAAAAAGAATTAAGTGAAAAGCATGACCTCAAGGGACATAAAATTTAGTGTAAAGGTAAAATAATAGCAGCAACTATTATATAGATAAGAAAATTATTTGTATAGCAAGAAAAATTCAGAAGCATTTTATATCCTTGTTTTTCTATGCAATTTTACAGTCTCATTCTGGTAGTTATATTCTTGTTGTACCTTTTATTTATTTGTCCATTTTACTGTTACTATAATTCTCTCTCTCTAGGGTGCCAGTAGCACATAAAAATGTGGAATGAAAACTGAAATGGACCTTTGAGATTATCCAAGTTGTTTCACAGAAGAAGAAATCAAGGCCCAGAGAAATTAAAGGATTTGTCCAAAGTCAGAGGCCCAATTCCTAGAAGTAGGATCAGACCTAGGCCTCCTCCCTGTCAGACTTAATACTGTCACGGCCAATGTACCTTTCAATAAAAAATATAAATGAGAGAATTTTAATTGAATCTCCTTTTCACCTAATTCTGATATATAATTAATAACACGGTGAATCACATGTAAGTTGTATATTTATTTAAGTCGAAATGTGCTGTGATAGCTGTTCCATCGAAAAGATCCGAAGACAGGTTTTCTATAATATCAGTACAGATGTGGGGATGGTATTGGCTTTCACCTTACTCTTAACATCACAGTCCAGGGATGGGCTTCCGCGGGTCCCTGCATCTCCTAAGACTGTGTTCAAATTTGAATGGGTAGCCTTAAGTGCTTGGAGGGGTGATCATGGGAAACTCTTCAGAGATTTTACTGTATTTTTCAAGCTATGAGTGATGGCAGGTATGTAGATAGAAGACAGGAAGAAGCCTCCTGGTGGTTTACATCAAGCTAGGGGAAGACCTAGGGCTGCCCACACCTTCCTCGTGGAGCTCTCAGCCTGAATGGTCCCTGACTGCAGCGGAATGTTAATGAGGCCAGAACTCCAGTCTGTGGAATGCAAATAAGGAGCAATGGCAGATTCTGCCACCAAGGCTCCATCATTTTGTTTTACAGGGTACAGAAATGAAAGGGATACTTTAGATTAAAAGATTTGTTTAATGGTCTGATTAATTCATTCCAAACAGACCGAAACTGTTCTACGATTCTCCTTTTGCTCTTAACCTTTTCAGCTTGTTTTCATGCATGCTGACTTTCCTTTCTTCTTCCCTTTTTTTTTGTAGTAGTTTAATTTAATATTCAGTAACCGCTGCTCTGATTCTGGTGTAGATCATGTGGTGTGTGAGAAAAATGGAATGCATGTGTTTGTGTGTGTTTCCCATGAGAAGAGTAGGAATGCGTCTAAAATCCAACTCTGTCATTGCAATACCCATCAAAACACACTGCCAGGCTTTAAACAAACCCTGTGGAGCCCAGTCAACAATAAAAGGGCGTGTGCCTCTCCTGACCTGTACCGTGGATGGAGCCCATTGGCTTGCTAGAGTTTGCAACATTAAGTATCAGTGCAGATCTCTGCCCCACATTGTATGTAAGACATTGGGAGGGATTTGCTAGCTCTAGTGAAAGTGAGGCTTTGTAAGTAGAATCAGCAGGTGCCAACAGCAGGAGGACCAAGGACAGAAGCTTTTGATGGGACACTGAAGGGCTTTTCACTCTAGTATATTAATAGTGACTTGTTTTTCTCTCTTTCAGATGTTTTCAGTGAACACCCTGTTCCCACCCCTTTCCAAGCTTGACATCTGGGGAAATGGCTATGACCATTGCTTGATGCTGTGAGATTTTTGAAAGTGGATGATATGAAAGACATGGATTAAACGTCATTAATCTCCTTTTGCAGATTCATGAGTCCACAGATTCAAATAATTCAGAATAGGTCTGGGAGGTATGGGAATGTGAGCAGGTAAGAATTCTTACAGAAATCACTAAGTAATTCAGTGCCAAGTGTAAGAGGGAGGTTGTAATACTGGGTTTAGCCCCATTTTGGGTTTTGCCACAAATTGGCAAGTGTAGGAGCAGCTGGATTGTTTTATTCATTTATTGTGAGGAACTCTCAATAACTAACTAACTGCAAATAGTGTTATAAATTCCTGATTAGAGGGGCTTGTAAACAGACTCACTGGGGAAAGTTCTATCTGTGATACAAATTGTAAAAAAAATATTGTGAATCATAACAAATTTTCTCTGTTTATCTATATTTTTCCATTTATTTATTTATGCTCTGTTCCTTTTTTGGATTTGGATTTGAAGCAGCTTATCAGGTGCTATCTATTAGTAAGGACTATTTGAGAAGTTATCATCAAATTAGTGCCCAAGAAGGACAGGGATGGTTAATAGTTAACTTCATGTGTCAACTTGACTGGCCCCCAGGGTTCCCCGACACTGGGTCAAACATTATTCTGGGTGTGTCCGTGAGGGTGTTTCTGCATGGGGTTGACGTTTGAATAGGTGGGTGGACAGAGTGAAGCAGGTTGCCCTCCCTAATGTGTGTGCTGGGCCGGGGGAAGACAATTGAAGTCAATTGAAGACCTGAATAGAACAAAAAGGCTGAGCAAGAGAGAATTCCTGCCTAACTGCTGGAGCCGGGACACTAGGCTTTTCTTGCTCTTGGACTTGAACTAAAAAATCAGTCCTTCCTGGAACTCAAGACTGCCTCCCTTCAGATTGGAATGCAAACCATCAGCTCTCCTCGGTGTCCAGCTTACCGACTACAGACCTTGGGACTTCTCAGCCTCCATATCGGGGGAGCCAAGTCTTCATAATAAATCTCTTTGTGTGTGTGTGTGTGTGTGTGTGTATTTCATCCTATTGTTTCGGTTTTTCTAAAGAACACTGACTGATACAGTAGCCATGGGGTGTTCACCCAGATAAGTCTGGCTGAGCACAGAGACTGAGTAGTTCTTCAGAACGTCATGTTGGAAGCCTATACTGAACAGAAGCCATTTGGGAGACTTTTTTGAAACCAGCAGGAAAACAACCTTTGGTTTAAATAAACTTTTACACTAGACCTCAGTACACATTTAACACACTCAGAGACCACAGATACACAACCCAAGCATCTCACGATGTCTTCTATCAGTGACGGAAGGGAGAGAAACAGTCAAGACAGCTTGCTGCTTCTGCTGTGTATCACACACACACACACACACACACACACAGGTATACATGTTTCTGCGTTGTGGGAAGGGGCAGCCAGAATAATTAAGTCGTTCAGTTCAGAGAGTGCTGCCACTTCTTTGGTTTCACCCGCAGCCGCTCTGTCCTACTCTGAGTTCCTGTAAATTTTTAAAATGGAAGTTTTATTTTTCCTTCAGATCAGAACCTTGAGCTGCTGTCTGAGTCAGTGGTGACAAATCAACTCATTTAATAAAAAGATGTGAATGAAGTGAGGGGAGGAGGCAAATGTGCTGAGACTTAGGAGCTGCAGATGTGTCTCCTTGCAGAGCCGCCGCTCACTGTTGCTGACCGCGTTTCCATGGAGACGGCTGGGCTCCCAGCACCCAGGCCGCCCATCAGCCCCAGTGGCACCGCACACTCACCGCTGGAGGTGGGTCACGCCGGGGAGGCCACGTCTCCGCAGTTCTCACAGGCTCTGTGTGTCCTCATGGCTGCAGGATGGAGGTTTCTTAGGAAAGTGAATGCTCAGCGATGAGAGTAGCCTTGGCCGGAAAAATGCTAATTCTGTAAAGGCATTTAATTATGCTAAGATGTGACCTCACTTACACATGAGCTCATGGTTCTGGCTTCTTTATTCTTTTTTTTTGTGTCGTTGTTTGGTTACTGGAGAGATTCAAGAGATATAAAGTACAAATGACTTGCCAAGTCCTGTCCTAACCTCTCGGAAGAATAAAAGCTCTCCCCTGAGGATTCTGCTCCTTAAAGATGGAGAAAAATGCTTCTTTCCTTTTTTTTATAACAATGAGCAGGCTGAAGCAAAGAGTCAAAGGAACAATTTCATTGTTTAATATGTATACATTTAATATGTGTATGTATAGCCACATAGTTACCACAGATACAGTAAACTATGTAGACATAGACTATCTATATAGATACACTATATATAGATCTACTATGTAGACATATATAATTATATGTAAATGATAATCATATATAAATAATATAGAATATAGAATATATATATTGTGTGTATATTTATATATGTACATATAATCCAGCTGTATTTTCATTAATTTCAGAAAGACACGGCAGCTTCTCAGGGTACATCAGGAACCTAATTTCTGCTTTTGGATCTGCTTTTAGCTCACCGTGGAAACTTGAAAAAGTCAGTTCACCTTTTGGGTTCCTATTTATTCATTTTCAGCTTGAGAGTGTTGGCAGGGTTTGTCCCTGCAATCTCATTCATTTCCAAGTCTGGAAGTCCCCATACTTCTATGTATGGCAGGTGAGAGTAAAGGAGCCAGGTGGGGATCCAGAGCTTAGCAGATACAGTATATAAGCTGGTTGCCAAACTTGGCCTTATCTGTCTTCTTCACTTCCAGAGTCATAAATTTTCTATGTAACGTATCTCTTTACTCTCTCAGTATATCAAACTTCTGCCTTGGTGGAATTAAGTCATATGCATAACAGACTAATATCCCAAAGGCAATAAACCTGACACAAGAGGCCAAATATAAAGGATACATCATAACAGTTCCACAATGGATCATCACATTAGAATAGTTAACTACTAGTTTTCCTGAGTGGCTTGCTCCTTGCCAAATTTTACTCCTAAACAATTAATATCTATCAACTAATGCATTGTGGGGGTGTCTTTCTACCTCAGTTCCCCAGGAACACAATCCAATCGTACAATTACATCATAAGCAAAAAATCCAGGGGGGAAAAATAAACATCCAATACTCCCCAAAGACATTAACAAATCATTTCCCAATAACATATCCTTTTAATCAATCTGATTCACCACCCTTTCCCTTCTCTAAGAGCATAGAATTGTTAGCTAAATGTATTAAAAATCTAAGTGAAACTAGGTACAACCTTACTATAAACCCCATGAGAGGAAAAAACACCATGCATTAAAATAAGCTCTGAAATCAATTTGATTCAAAATACTTATTCATTTAGTAACTACTTGGGGAATATTTTTAAAAATCAATGTAACTTTATTACTTTTAGGTAGGTATTTTTATCTTACAAAATTTCCAAGCACAAGTTTTAGCCACCCTGATTTAATGATTGGAGAGGACTGATTAGCAAAAATCATTTGCACACTAACAATTAATAGCATGAGAGACTGAATATACTCAATAGACAATGAATAGACCATATATAAAAAGAAATCTCTGTTATTCAACCTGAAGCAAACTGCTTGGGAAACCAACCCATTATTTAGAGTAATCAGCCCAGGAAGCCAGGGTGCTGGAAGTCAAACTTGTAGGAAGTCAGACCTCTATCTCTACCAATAATCCAAGAAGCCAAACAATAACCTCTGTAGTAATCAGCCCCAAATAACCAGGGCTTGATTAATAACTAATAGCTTCCCTAACTTCTGTGCCCACCTCTAATTTAAAACTAACCAGAGAAAGTCAAATATGTACCCTAACTAGTCACATAGAACGATCCTCTTCTAGTTAGCCCACCTCCTACACCCTCCCCATGGCACCACTTCCAATCAGGCCATACCTGAAGCCTTCCTTCTTTCCACTATAAAGCTTTTCCACTCCTCTGCCTGCCTTTGAGTCTCTGCCAAAATGCAAGTGACAGTGGCTGACCCCCCTGCCACAGCAAGCTCTAAGTAAACAGTCACCGCTTGTTCTCACTTAGTTGGTCTGTGTTTATTTCTACAGCTATGTATCTTTTTAAGTTTATTTTCTTTTAAGTACGTTACACATTATTCTTGACACAAAGCACATATAATTTATTTGCTTAGAAAATAATCTCTACTTAATATTGTACTGAAAGAAACTAAAGTTGAGTCCACATAGCATTTTCACAAATAATAGTGATAATGCTGATGTCCTAATGGTGACCACCCAAACAATAAACCCACTATGTGATCAGAGATCTTTGCACATAATAATTCATTTACTTCTCCAAAACAGTTCTAAAAGACAGGGGCTGTTATTTGCTCTATTTAACACATGAGGGTTCTGGGTGGTCAAGCAACTCACTCAGTTCCACCAGCTAGTAAGCAGCAAACACAGCCTTCTTTAATAGAAGACTGCCTCAGCATCCAAGCGTTTTACCCATATGGATATAGTCCAAATTAATGAGTCTTGTTGTGGCTTGAAACAAGAGGAGAAGCATAGAGGAAGAGAAACATTACAGAAATGTTTCTGTAAAATACCCACAAATATATCTGTTTCTCATTTAATGAGATAAACAATAACAACAGAAACCAGATACAAAGCAATGTTCCCTAGCAAATATGTAACAGCAATCAAAACTATCTATAGAATATGAAATATTTTGAACTGTGATCAAAAGGAAAGGTTATGCCCACATCCTAGTATCACCACCTCTGTGCAGCATGTGCACGCGTGGGGCCCACCCCAGGCCTCCAGGATTTGGGCTTTTCCTGAGGAGCCCGAGGGAGGCAGGTGCATATTCTAAAAAGACTCCATAGATGATATTAAACTTTTTAAAAACCTCCATAAATTCATAGATCCCAGCCTAGGCATGGAGACCTCGGATCCAAATTTTCCAAATTGCCAGGTGATCATGTAAACAAAGCACAGAGTTGATCAGTTGACATTTTAAAAAAATAATTCATCTAGGGACTTTGGGGTTGTACAAATTCAGTGTTCCATGCTCAGATTTCCACACCTGACTGAGCTGGGTTCAGGGTGGCAGTCCGCCCACGGGGACAGTGGGAGAGGATGCACACACGGGAGCATATCGAAGGTTCTCTTTCTCCAGCTACCTTCGCCTCACAATTCACCCCATGCTCTCTGTACAGACCAGCGGGGCTTGTAGAATTTTCCCGTTGTTAGACTTTTCTAGCTTTGAAAGCTTCCACTATGTGGTGATCGTGGAAGGGAAGAGTAATGAAAATTGTCATTAATGAAAGTAAATACTGTTCATTAACTTTAGCTGTAACTCATCTAAAAGCTAAAATGACTTCATAATTAAAGTGCTAACCAAAATTAGGCATTAGAGTATAATAATTAATTTTAAATTACACACAATAGTACAAATCTAAGGTAATAACGAAAATGAAAAGAAATGGGGGAATGATAATAATGCCACAGGTATCTTTTGGATAACTCAAATAAAGTAAGCAATTTCACTGTCACTTCTAAAGAAAATGAATAGTTTGATTCTGACATCTGGCATTTCCCAGTGTGGTTCCCTTTTCCTTTCCTTACCCACCTGGCAGGTAAAGATAATAACATTTACCTTTATACCTCTCAGGAATATTAATATTTTAGAAGGACTTTGAGATCACTATACGAAAGACACTTTATGGAGCAGATGATTATTACAACACAGATTTGGGTTGCTATACTTTGTGAACTAAGGTTATATAATGCAAGTGTTTGTTTTATCCAGTCACCAGATGTAGGCACTCAAGCAATGCCTGCTGTACTGAATATATTTCATTTCTTACATATAAATATTGCTTATTTATCATTCTTCAAATGGGACTGGCCACCACTTAGAGTTACACAGATAAACTTTAAAGCCTTTTAAGTTCTGTGGTCCTCAGGGTGTGTATAAGGGTCTGGATGGTGGGGATGAGTCTTTGAAGTAAGAGGAAGCGTGGAGCGTGGAGCAGGAAGTTGTAGTCCAGACTAGTCTTGTCTCCCATGTCTGGGAGCATCACAATCACCTGGAAGGTTTCCTAGACACAGACAGGGACACACCCCAGAGCTTCAGAATCTGTAGGCCTGAGTGAGTAAGGCCTGGGAATTGGCATTTCCAGCAAATTCTCAGGTAATGTCGATGCTGCAGGTCTGAGGACCAGACTTTGAGAACCAGTGATCTAGACCGAAAGAAAGCTTCAATTTTTCCCTAGTAACTAGGTATATGTACTCTAGTATCCACTCTGCTAGAATCAGATTGCACCCCAAATTCATTGCACATTAGAGATACAAATTCTATTTGTTTGGCTTGATGTATGACTGTGAACAACATCTCTGAACCTAAATTTCTTTATTTAAAATAAAAATATCACCTAGTTAGTATAGTAAGTGGACATACTACAGAATTCATTTTATAAATCAGTAATTTTGGTTGTAAACAAAAAGCAATTTATGAATACTTTCTAAATAATTCAGTCTTTACTATAATAATTATGGACAAATCACAGCTTTGTTCGGTTTTCACAGCTGTACAATAGGGATAATAATCCTTGACTGGCCTATGCAATAGAGTCATTGTGAGGATAAGGTCAGCTGATATTAAGAAAGAGTACTTTGAATATCACAAGCACTATGCAAGCTTTATATAGTCCCAGTAATATTTTATATGCCTATTTAGAGCTGACTGAAGAAGGTCCTCGTCTTTTGCAGACTTCTATGTCCAAATCCTAAATGTTAAAGTTCTTTAGAACTTAGCCTTGGGCACTCTTCTCTTCTGATTATGCTCTTATTTTAGGGAAGCTGCCTAATTCAATCTTCTTGCTAAAAAATACCAAATATGTTTCTCTGGCCCAGAACTCTTTGTGCTCCTGACCTATACATCCAACAAGCTCCTCACATTTCCACTTGGTGATTTCAAAGGCATCTCTGACCTAATATGTCCAAAACTGAACTCTTGCTCTTTTCCCTGAAAAATCTACTCTTCCTCCAGGAAAGGGTACCTCTATTCATACAGTTAATCTTGCCAAAAACTTGGGAATCACCCCATCCTCTCCCTCCCCCTCAACCCCACATCTAATCCATCACCAAGTCTATTTATTCTGCCTCCCAAATATATTTCTAATCTATTCACCTCCCTCCATTCCCACTGCTGCTCCCTAGATCTAGGATATCTTCTCTGTCTCCTGAACTAATGAAAGACCTCCACTTAGTTAGTCTCCTCACTTCCCTTCTTCTCTGATACACCCATCCTTACAATGTTACCTTCAGACAGCAGATGCTGGGATCTCTTTGAAAGGCCATTGTCATCACCATCAGCATCATCATGATCATCTAACGTTTATGCACCACTTTCTGTAGGACACTTTACTAAGAACCATGTATCTATCAACTTATAGAACATCAACTTTTGAAGCATTATCATCTTGCTTTTCTGAGATGAAATGAAAGCACAGAGAGTGTAACTTGTCCAAGGTCAGACAGCTTGTGAGGGGTAGAGCTGGCATTCAAACCCAGGCCATCTGACAGAGTCCGTGCTGTATTTTACTGCCCCTAACATGCTCCTGAACATATCACTCCTGCAATAAGACCCACGGTAGCTTCCCATTGCTTTTAGGGCCCAAGGACTGTCTTTACTACAAATCTCAGGGGTTTGTACAACCTGGACCCAGCTTTCTTCTCTAGCTTTACCTTCAGACTGTCTCTTCTTTACATAGTGTGAGCCAGCCATGTCGGCTTTATTCGTTTATGTAAATGTGTCATGTGTCTGTCTCCTTCAGGGCCCTTGAACATGCCACTCCCTCAGGCTG